>NC_081313.1:95642064-95952966 GCF_026419965.1 Kogia breviceps
TGGGTAGGAATGTAAATTGATATAGCCACTATGGAGAACAGTATGGAGGTTCCTTAAAAAACTAAAAATAGAACTACCATATGACCCAGCAATCCCACTACTAGGCATATACCCTGAGAAGACCATAATTCAAAAAGGGTCATGAGCCATAATGTCCATTGCAGCACACTTTACAATAGCCAGGACATGGAAGCAACGTAAGTGTCCCTCGACAGATGAATGGATAAAGAAGATGTGGCACATATATACAATGGAATATTCCTCAGCCATGAAAAGAAACGAAATTGAGTTATTTGAAGTGAGGTGGATGGACCTAGAGTCTGTCACACAGAGTGAAGTAAGTCAGAAAGAGAAAAACAAATACCTTGTGCTAACACATATATATGGAATCTAAAAAAAAGAAGAAAAAGAAAAAATCGTTTTGATGAACCTAGGGGCAGGACAGGAGTAAAGACGGAGACTCAGAGAATGGGTTTGAGGGTGGGGAGGGGGAAAGGTAAGCTGGGACGAAGTGAAAGAGTGACACTGACATATATACACTACCAAATGTCAAATAGATAGCTCGTGGGGAGCAGCTGCATAGCACAGGGAGATCAGCTCAGTGCTTTGTGACCAACCAAAGGGGTGGGATAGGGCGAGTGGGAGCAAGACGCAAGAAGGAGGAAGTATGGGGATATATGTGTACGTATAGCTGATTCACTCTGTTAGAAAGCAGAAACACACCATTGTAAAGCAATTATATTCCAATAAAGATGTTAAAAAAAATAGGTACTGCTAAGCAGTTTCCTATATTAATTGTACCGATTTACACTTTCACCAGCAGTGTATGAGCATTCCCCTTGTTCTCCATGGTGACAAACACTTGGTATTGTGAGTCTTTTTAATTCTAGTCATTTTGGCTCTGTGGTAGTATTTCATTGTTATTTTATTTGTATTTCTAAATTACTAATGAGGTTGCATCTTTTCACATATTAATTGGTCATGTGGATATTGAGAATGATAAATTTTAACTTATTTATCTTTTAGTTATTGGAATAAATTTTACTTCGTGTATTACTCAACTCCCCAGTATGCTTTTGTCCATGAAAACATAGGCATACGAAAACGTTACCTATTCTTATTCTTCTACAGCCATCTTATAGGTGTATGATTAAAAGATAGCAGAAGACACAGTGCCATTAACCTTAGGAAGTGGACACACCGCAGCCACAGTCATCAATTACTGCTTGCCCAAATAGTTGCTCCCCTTGTGATAAGTACTATAAAGAAAAATAAATTTGCTGTTGAAGAAGATAGAGAGTAATGAAGTCAGGGGGATAGGGCTTTTTTCTAGGAAAGGCTTCTTTAAGTAGGTATTATTTGACCAACAGATTTGAGTGTCCTGAGGGAATTAAGTGAGTGAAAATAGATTAATTTGGATTGTATTCTGAGCGATAGGATGAGTTTGGAGCATTATGATTAGGAGAGTAAAGTGATGAGACTTAACGTTTTTGAAAGATGACTCAGGTTGGTGGGTGAAGAAACACCTCAGGAGATGAAAGTGGAAACAAAGAGACCACTTAGGAAGGAAAGACAGGTGAGTGATGATGGTGCCTTGAGGTGGGCTGTAATAGTGCAGGCAGTGTAGAGGGGCCAAGTTCTAGGTACATGATGCAGTTCGACTCCGAGTACTTGCTGAGGGATAGGTTGTACGGTTGGGGGAATGGGAGTTGCCAAGGATGCCTTTTGTGTTTAAAGCCTGGCTGGGACTTTTTATTGACATTTGGAAAACTGAGGGGAGAGAAAATCGGGAGTGGGAGGGTAGACTAAAGAGTTTTCTTTTGAAAAGGTTAGGCTTGAGATGTCCATTTGACATCAGACTAAAGAGTTCTGTTTTGAAAATGTTAGGCTTGGGAAATCTATTAGACATCAAAGTGAAAATGTTGATTAGGCAATTATATGTATGAGTATAGAGCATTGGTGAGAGGTCAGGGCTAAGATGTGAAGATGGGAATCTTTTAAAATTTTATTAACGTCATGGAGTTTGATGAAAAGACTTATGAGTGAGTCAACATAGAAAAGAGGGGAATGGAGGAGACTGCAGGTTGAATGCTGGGACACTCCAATATTTAGATGTTTGGAGGAGGAAACTACGGCAAAGGAAACTAAAATACAGTGGATCATCAAATTGGAAGAAAACAAGGAGTGTTTTCCTGGAAACCAAGCGAAGAACATATTTGAAATGGAGGGGAGCAAGCAATTGTGCCAAATGTTGATGAAAGATCAAGTAAAATGAGACTGAAAGTTGAACATCATGTTTGGCAAGATGGAGCTCCTTGGTGACATCCACAAGAGTGGTTTCAGTGTAGCGGTGAGGATCATATCTGTCTTGGAGTGGGTTGGGGAGAGAATGTGAGGAAGCATAGCCGAACATAGACAATTCTTTCATGAAGTTTTGATATAAAAAGAGGCAGAGATATAAAGTAATAGCTGGAAGTGTTAATGGGGTCTATGTACTTATTTAAATGGAAGAAATAACAAAATATTTGTATGCTGATGCAAATGATTCAGTGGAGAAGAAGCTGATAATTCCAGGAAAGATAATGAAGGGAAACAAGATATAGATATTCAAGAGAAACAGAATTAACGCAGTTTGCTCAACTGCAGTGGACACTAGCCAGAAGGAAATGATACATAAAAATTTTACTGTTTGAAACTAGGAAAATACCTTTTCCTGCCCCTCTGAAACATTATTTCCCAAAACATAAATCATGGATCTTGTGTTTTCTTAATGGCCCTGTTTGTACATAAATATAAAAGTATAAAACATTTAGACATTCATGATCCAGAGATTTTATCCCTGATCTAAACATTTACTCACATTGTCCATAGCTTATTTTCTCAATAGTTACCCATAAAACCAAAGATTTTCTGAGTAGCAGGATCACTATAAAGAACATTCCATCAAACAAACTAGTGAAAGAAAGGGGTTTCAACTAGCATTTCAGTATTACCTCAACTTCTTCACAAAGCAATTGTGTCACTGGCTAACTATCTCAGCAGTTTAAACAATTGTGAAAGTTTACTAAAATTCTTTCCTAGTTGCTTTTTTCAGAGACATGCTAGAAGGAATTTGTGTGTGTGTGTCCTCTTTTGCTTCCTCTTTACTTCTGAAGTGTTTTATGTTTGTGCATAGAATAGAAGGAGATGTGTCTTCTGAGATTTTTAAATGCTTTCATCAACATATTTCATACATTTTCTGGGATCTGTTGACAAGATAGGAAAGGAACAGTGTAAGCAGTTGAGCTATTTCTTATTCTATAAATTAAGACAATAAGTTTAATTTTGTACAAATATGAAGAGGAAAAGGTATACAAAACAAATGGCTTTTCTCAGTAGTGAATACAGCATATATGTTAGATGTTCTTTTCAAGTAGCAAACAGTGAACATCAGCTATCTACACACTTTGGATTTTTTAAGAAAATAGTTTTGCTGAATGTTTGTGTTTCTTGCAGTTTTCCATTTATTTTTTTAAAAATTTCTTCCCTTTTTTTAAAACATCTTTATTTGAGTATAACTGTTTTACAATAGTGTGTTAGTTTCTCCTTTACAACAAAGTGAATCAGTTATACATATACATATGTTCCCATATCTCTTCCCTCTTCTTGCAGTTTTCCATTTATGATTAATCTTATTCCTTATGTGCGTGGTGTAATGAATGTAGGTGTTATACTTTACATTTTTAAAGACTCATTTCTACTTTGCAGTACTTTCTACATTTTTAAACACTCATTTGTACTGTGCAGTACTTTCTAGGTTTCAAAGCCTTTTAATCCGTTGTCTCATTTGAACTTGTCTGTGACACATGCATGGCAACTGCTGCTTTATAAACTAAGAAACTGAGGCTTAGGTGGAGGAAGTGACAGCTAGCAGGGAGCCTGGGTCTGAAACTCGAGTGCTTTGCTGTCAACCTTATGGGTTTTCCATCATGCCTCACTGCTTCTCTAGGCACCTTTGCTTCTTCTAAGCTCATCACAATTTCTGACAGTCAGACTTGATGTTCCCCTTTGCTAGGCTGGCTTTGGCAGTATGGTCTGAAAATGTGATTTCTTTGTAAACTTTAAAGAATTGAAAATTGCAACTTTCTTTAAATTCACTATCAATATCCTTTTCCATAATTAAAAAATATGTATGGGTGATGGATGTAAATTGGATTTATTGTTGTTATCATTTTTCAATGTATACAAATATCAAATCATTATATTGTACACTTGCAACTAATATAATGTTATATGTCAGTTATCTCTCTCTCTGTCTATATATATAGAGAGAGACAATAACATTTAGTATGAGCCAGACATTGTCTGAGTTTCTGGATAAAACATGGAGAAAAAGACTGGATCCTGGCTCTCATGGAAGCTGCAATCCAGTGGCAGAACTTTTTCCAGTGTAGAGTGAATTACCAAATTCTTCTTGGGTCAGTTGAAGAGAGATTTTTGCCAGTGCCTTGTTTGGGAAAGTCATTTTCATTATATGCTCGAGGTTGTTGTGTTGACTTTGTCAGTGGTTCAGGTGAAGCCCTTTCATCAATTTTCTAAAATAGTATAAAATTGCAATAATTGGAACATGGCATCATTGATCATCTTCATAATTGATTTAGGTTGCTTATTATAAAAGGCATGGATGGTATTGCTCTTGAAAAGCTTGAGGACCAGTTGTTGAAAGGCTTAAAAGAAACCATGTGAAAACCATTTCTATTTAAGACTGTGCTAAATCAAGATATGTGGGAGAGCCGAGTTCAGGACATTGGTCCACCAGAGACTTCCTGGCTCCACATAATATCAAACGGCGAAAGCTCTCCCAGAGATCTCCATCTCAACACTAAGACCCAGCTCCACTCAACAAACAGCAAGCTACGGTACTGGACACCCTATACCAAACAACTAGCAAGACAGGAACACAACCCCAATCATTAGCAGAGAGACTGCCTAAAATCATAATAAGGTCACAGACACCCCAAAGCACACCACTGGACATGGTCCTGCCCACCAGAAAGACAAAAATCCAGCCTCATCCACCAGAATACAGACACTAGTCTCCTCCACAAGGAAGCCTACACAACCCAATGAACCAACCTTTGCCACTGGGAGCAGACACCAAAAACAATGGGAAATATGAACCTGTAGCCTATGAAAAGGAGACCCCAAACACAGTAAGTAAGCAAAAGGAGAAGACAGAGAAACACACAGCAGTTGAAGGAGCAGAGTAAAAACCCACAAGACCAAACAAATGAAGAAGAAATAGACAGTCCACCTGAAAAAAATTCAGAGTAATGATAGTAAAGATGAACCAAAATCTTGAAAACAGAATAGAGAAAATACAAGAAACATTTAACAAGGAACTAGAAAAACTAAAGAGCAAATGAACAATGATGAACAACACAATAAATGAAATTAAAAATTCTCTAGAAGGAATCAATAGCAGAATAAGTGATGCAGAAGAACGGATCAGTGACCTGGAAGATAAAATAGTGGAAATAACTACTGCAGAGCAGAATAAAGTACAAATAATGAAAAGAATTGAGGACAGTCTCAGAGACCTCTGGGACAATATTAAATGCACTAACATTCGAATTATAGGGTTCAAGAAGAAGAAGAGAAAAATAAAGGGACTGAGAAAATATATGTGAAGAAATTATAGCTGAAAACTTCCCTAATATGGGAAGGGAAATAGTTAATCAATCCAGGAAGCACAGAGAGTCCCATGCAGGATAAATGCAAGGAGAAACACGCCAAGACACATATTAATCAAACTATCATAAATTAAACACAGAGAAAAGATATTAAAAGCAGCAAGAGAAAAACAACAAATAATATACGAGGGAATCCCCATAAGGTTAACAGCTGATCTTTCAGCAGAAACTCTGCAAGCCAGAAGGGAGTGACAGGACATATTTAAAGTGATGAAAGGGAAAAACCTACAACCAAGATTACCCAGCAAGGATCTCATTCAGATTCGACGGAGAAATAAAAACCTTTACAGACAAGCATTAGCTAGGAGAATTCAGCACCACTAAACCAGCTTTATAACAAATGCTGAAGGAACTTCCTCTAGGTCGGAAACACAAGAGAAGGAAAAGACCTACAATAACAAACCCAAAACAATTAAGAAAATGGCAATAGGAACATATCGATAATTACCTTAAATGTAAATGGATTAAATGCTCCAATCAAAAGACATAGACTGGCTGAATGGATACAAAAGCAAGACCCGAATATATGCTCTCTACAAGAGAGCCACTTCAGACCTAGGGGCACAAACAGACTGAAAGTGAGGGGATGGAAAAACATATTCCATGCAAATGGAAATCAAAAGAAAGCTGGAGTAGCAATTCTCATATCAGACAAAATAGACTTTAAAATAAAGACTATTGCAAGAGACAAAGAAAGACACTACATAATCAAGGGATCAATCCCAGAAGAAGATATAACAACTGTAAATATTTATTCAGCCAGTATAGGAGTACATCAATACATAAGGCAAATGCTAACAGCCATAAAACGGGAAATCGACAGTAACACAATCATAGTAGGGGACTTTAACACCCCACTTTCACCAATAGACAGATCATCCAAAATGAAAATAAATAAGGAAACATAAGCTTTAAATGACACATTAAATAAGTTGGACTTAATTGATATTTATAGGACATTCCATCCAGAAACAACAGAATACACTTTCTTCTCAAGTGCTCATGGAACATTCTCCAGTATAGATCATATCTTGGGTCACAAATCAAGCCTTGGTAAATTTAAGAGAATTGAAATCGTATCAAGAATCTTTTCTGACCACAACGCTATGAGACTAGATATCAGTTACAGGAAAAAAATCTGTAAAAAATACAAACACATGGAGGCTAAACAATACACTACTTAATAACGAAGTGATCACTGAAGAAGTCAAAGAGGGAATCAAAAAATACCTAGAAACAAATGACAATGAAAACACGACTACCCAAAATCTATGGGGTGCAGCAAAAACAGTTCTAAGAGGGAAGTTTATAGCAATACAATCCTACCTCAAGAAACAAGAAACATCTCAAACAAACAACCTAACCTTACACCTAAAGCAATTAGTGAAAGAACAAAAAAACCCCAAAGTTAGCACAAGGAAATAAGTCGTAAAGATCAGATCAAACATAAATGGAAAAAAAATGAAGAAAATGATAACAAAGATCATTAAAACTAAAACCTGGTTCTTTGAAAAGATAAACAAAATTGAAAAACCATTAGCTAAACTCAACCAAAAAAAAGCGAGAAGACTCAAATCAATAGAATTAGAAATGAAAAAGGAGAAGTAAAAACTGACCCTGCAGAAATACAAAGGATCATGAGAGATTACTACAAGCAACTCTATGCCAATAAAATGGACAACCTGGAAGAAATGGACAAATTCTTAGAAAAGCACAACCTTCTGTGACTGAACTAGGAAGAAATAGAAAATATAAACAGACCAATCACAAGCACTGAAATTGAGACTGTGACTAAAAATCTTCCAACAAACAAAATCCCAGGAGCAGGTGGCTTCACAGGTGAATTCTATCAAACATTTAGAGAAGAGCTAACACCCATCTGTCTCAAACTCTTCGAAAATATAGCAGAGGAAGGAACACTCCGAAACTCATTCTATGAAGCCACCATCACCCTGATTCCAAAATCAGACAAAGACGTCACAAAAACGAAAACTACAGGCCAATATCACTGATGAACATAGATGCAAAAATCCTCAACAAAATACTAGCAAACAGAATCCAGCAGCACATTAAAAGGGTCGTACACCATGATCAAGTGGGATTTATCCCGGGAATGCAAGGATTCTTCAATATACGTAAATCAATCAATGTGATACACCATGTTAACAAACTGAAGGATAAAAACTGTATGATAATCTCAATAGATGCAGAAAAAGCTATCGACAAAATTCAACACCCATTTATGATAAAAACCCTCCAGAAAGTAGGCATAGATGGAACTTACCTCCACGTAAGAAAGACCATATATGACAAACCCACAGCCAGCGTCGTTCTCAATGGTGAAAAACTGGAAGCATTTCCATTAGGATCAGGAACACGACAAGGTTGCCCACTGTCACCACTATTATTCAACATAATTCTGGAAGTTTTAGCCACAGCAATCAGAGACGAAAAAGAAATAAAAGGAATCCAAAGTGGAAAAGAAGAAGTAAAGCTGTCACTGTTTGCAGATGACATGATACTCTACATTGAGAATCCTAAAGACTTTATCAGAAAACTACTACAGCTAATCAATGAATTTGGTAGAGTAGCAGGTTAGAAAATTAATGCACAGAAGTCTCTTGCATTCCTATACACTAATGATGAAAAATCAGAAAGAGAAATTAAGGAAACACTCCTATTTACCATTGCAACAAAAAGAGCAAAATACCTAGGAATAAGCCTACCTAAGGAGACAAAAGACCTGTATGCAGAAAACTATAAGACACTGATGAAAGAAATTAAAGATGATAAAAAAGGATGGAGAGAAATACCATGTTCTTGGATTGGAAGAATCAACATTGTGAAAATGACTCTACTGCCCAAAGCAATCTACAGATTCAATGCAATCCCTATCAAACTACCAATGGCATTTTTCACAGAACCAGAACAAAAAATTTCACATTTTGTATGGAAACACAAAAGACCCCAAAGATCCAAAGCAATCTTAAGAAAGAAAAATGGAGCTGGAGGAATCAGGCTTCCTGACTTCAGACTATACTACAAAGCTACAGTATTCAACACAATATGGTAGTGGCAGAAAAAGAGAAATATAGATCAATGAAACAGGACAGAAAGCCCAGAGATAAACCCACACACAATGTATGGTCACATTATCTTTGGTAAAGGGGGCAAGAATATACAATGGAGAAAAGAGAGCCCCTTCAATAAGTGGCGCTGGGAAAAATGGACAGCTACATGTAAAAGAATGAAATTAGAACACTCCCTAAGACCATACACAAAAATAACCTCAGAATGGATTAAAGACCTAAGTGTAAGGCTAGAGACTATAAGACTCTTAGAGGAAAACATAGAACTGTCCATGACATAAATCACAGAAAGATTGTTTTTGACCCACCTCCTAGAGAAATGGAAATAAAAACAAAAATAAACAAATGGGACCTAATGAAACTTAAAAGCTTTTGTACAGCAAAGGAAACCATAAACAAGATGAAAAGACAGCCCTCAGAATGGGAGAAAATATTTGCAAATGAAGCAACTGACAAAGGATTAATCTCCAAAATTTACAAGCAGCTTATGCAACTCAATATCAAGGAAACAAACAACCCAATCCAAAAATGGACAGAAGACCTAAATAGACATTTCTCCAAGGAAGTTATACAGGTTTCCAACAAACACATGAAAGAATGCTCAACATCACTAATCATTAGAGAAATGCACATCAAAACTACAATGAGGTATCACCTCACACTAGTCAGAATGGCCATCATCAAAAAATCTACAAATAATAAATGCTGGAGAGGGTGTGGAGAACAGGAAACCCTCTTGTACTGTTGGTGGGTTTGTAAATTGATACAGCTGCTATGGAGAACAGTATGGAGGTTCCTTAAAAAACTAAAAATAGAACTACCCTACTACCCAGCAATCCCACTACTGGGCATATACCCAGAGAAAACCACAATTCATGTACCACAGTGTTCATTGCAGCTCTATTTACAATAGCCAGGACATGGAAGCAACGTAAGTGTCCATCGACAGATGAATGGATAAAGAAGATGTGCCACGTATATATAATGGAATATTCCTCAGCCACAAAAAGAAACGAAATTGAGTTATTTGTAGTGAGGTGGATGGACCTAGAGTCTGTCACACAGAGTGAATAAGTCAGAAAGAGAAAAACAAATACTGTATGCTAACGCATATATATGGAATCTAAAAAAAAAAATTGGTTCTGAAGAACCTAGGCGTAGGACAGGAATAAAGATGCAGTCATAGAGAATGGACTTGAGAACATGGGGAGGGGGAAGGGTAAGCTGGGACAAAGTGAGAGAGTGGCATGGGCTTATATATACTATCAAATGTAAAATAGCTAGCTAGTGGGAAGCAGCTGAATAGCACAGGGAGGTCAGCTCAGTGCTTTGTGACTGCCTAGAGGGGTGGGATAGGGAGTGTGGGAGGGAGGGAGACGCAAGAGGGAGGAGATATGGGGATATATGTATATGTATAGCCGATTCACTTTGTTATAAAGCAGAAACTAACATGCCATTGTAAAGCAATAATACTGCAAGAAAGATGTTTAAAAAATTTTTTTCTAAATGGCTCTTGATTCAAGAGGAAATAAAACACTGAGATTATAAATGCTTTAGCAGTTAATGCAAATGAGCCCTTGTCATTGAGAAATCTCCATGATGTGAATAGAGCTGCACTCAGGGCAAAATTCATGACTTTAAACTTTTAAATTATTTTAGTACAAATGAATCAAGCCCTTCACTTAGGAAACTAGAAAAAGAGTAACAAAATAAACCACAAGTGAAAGGAAGAGAGCAAGAATTGAACAAACATGAGGCAGAAATTGCTATATTTTACAATATTTTTTTAATTGAAGTATAGTTGATTTACAATATTGTTTTAATTTCTGTGGAACAGCAAAGTGACACAATTATACGTAGATATACATTCTTCTTTATATTTTTTCCATTACGGTTTATCCCAGGACATTGAATATATTTCCCTGTGCTATATAGTAGGACCTTGTTGTTTATCCATCCTAAATGTAATAGTTTGCATCTACTAACCCCAATCTCCTACTCCATCCCTCCCCGCACCTTCCCCTTGGCAACCACAAGTCTGTTCTGCGAGTCTGTTTCTGCTTCCTAGATAGGTTATTTTGTGTCTTATTTTAGATTCCACATACAACTCTTTTTAACAATGACCTTTCTCATGTACTGGTGGCCTTTTAAACATTCTAGAATTTCATATTCAATTTAGAATTGCTCTCTTAAGTCTTAGACATTATATACTGTTAGGTGACTTGGAGAGCAAGTTTCTGTGTTTGGGGTTTTTTTTTTTTAACATCTTTATTGGAGTATAATTGCCTTACAATGGTGTGTTAGTTTCTGCTTTATAACAAAGTGGATCAGCTATACATAGACATATATCCCCATATCTCTTCCCTCTTGCGTCTCCCTCCCACCTTCCCTATCCCACCCCTCTAGGTGGTCACAAAGCACTGAGCTGATCTCCCTGTGCTATGCGCCTGCTTCCCACTAGCTATCTGTTTTACATTTGGTAGTGTACATATGTCCATGCCCCTCTCTCACTTCATCCCAGCTTACCCTTCCCCCTCCCCGTGTCCTCAAGTCCATTCTCTACATCTGTGTCTTTATTCCTGTCCTGCCCCTAGGTTCTTCAGAACCTTTTTTTTTTTTTTTAGATTCCATATATATGTGTTATCATACGGTATTTGTTTTTCTCTTTCTGACTTACTTCATTCTGTATGACAGCCTGTAGCTCCGTCCACCTCACTGCAAATAACTCAAGAAATTGATACGTTTTAAAAACCCTACCCCCAAAACCTCCCAAAGCACTGGAGTTAGTCAGTAAAACCAAAACAAAATTTTTTTAAACAAAGGTGCTTAATGGGTAGACTTGCCAGATAAAATAAAATGTATGTACAGTACATATAATAAGTTTATACAAAAATTATTGTTCATATTCTGAAATTGAAGTTTAACTGTGTGTCCTATATTGTTATTTGCTGATTCTGGCAATGCTTTTAGTGGAAGAGAATAATTATTTTAGTTTGAGAATCTAGATGAATTAGATCACTTTGTAACAAAATTAAAATTAAGCAGATTGTTTCAAGAGAGGATGATAAAGACAAAAGCTAACCAAAGAACTAAATACCAGAGAAATGAGGGTTTAAGTATCTATCATCAAAAAGGCACCAGGAATTCTGCTTTCATCCCTGAAGGAGTAACAATAATTAGACTTAACTTTCTGCCATAAAACTGTAAGAAGTATATGGAACAACTACTTTTAGATACTGGACAACAGGCAGTGCACAGCATGATCTGTGAGAGAAGGGAACAGATGAGGTAAGCCCTAAGATCTTCTTGGCTTAATGCTTGGAGGCAATTTTCAGACACAGGCGCAGGGAGAAGAAACCCCTACAAATCCCTGTTGAGCTGTGGAGATGGAGTTTGGAGTTTGGGGAGGCAGAAGCAACCAGAAATTGTAATGCAGAGTTCCAGAAATGAAGCCCTGCAGAGAAGTAAAGGCCCCCAAACCTATATGGGGTTTCTTTAAGGCTTTGCTGAGCATGCATGATCTGAAACTCCACTAGGAGGTGCAAAGGATGACTGGGGAGGTATAACCTGAATGTTTCCCAGAGCACTGGTAGGATGGGAAACTTTTGAGTTCAACAACAACAAGGGTGGCACCTAAACTACAATTAGTTTTACTTATGACTAGAGATGCAGAAATGTAAAACAGTACATTTAAAATTATGAACAGAAATCTCTCATGCTCAAGTGAGATTTATTCTAGGAGTGCAAGGGTCCTTTAAATTATATTAGCGAATAGAGTAGAATCAAATGGGATTTATTCAAGGAATGCAAGGATAGTCCAACGTTAATGAATCAGTCTATCAACTTAGCATCTGTTCTTGGTGGAAGCTCAAAAACTAATAGAGATGAAAAATTCCTGAATATGGAAAACAGTATTAGACATAAATAATAATCATATTAAATAATAAATGTATTTTCTTTAAATTCAGGGAGGAAGGTAGATGCTATTGTCATGTGATTCACATTTTTTGAATATTCTAGTTAATGCAATAATACAATAAATTACATCTATATTAGAAAAGACACAATTATTATATATAGAAAACGTGACCTTATGCATAGAAAATCAAATAGATCTAGATGAAACGGTATTCAAACGCATAATAGAATTCACAGAAGTATTTGGAAGCAAGTCAAATATATAAGATAGTTTAGTTAAATCAGCAGTAAATAGTTAAAATTAAGTTTTTAAAATTTATTAATGATAGCAACAACAACTGTGAAAAGTCTCAGACTAAATGTAATAAATGTATAGGTCTTTATGAAGCTAGATATGGCATTTTGCCAAAGAGATATGGGCCTGAATAAATGTAGTCAAAATATCACCTTTTTCAAATTCATATATCAGTCTTCTGAAACTCCCATCATAACCCTAATATGGTTTTGGTAGGAAGTCAGTAGAAGGGGACTTGCTAATATTTTTTTTTTTGCAGTACGCGGGCCTCTCATTGCTGTGGCCTCTCCCATTGCGGAGCACGGGCTCCGGATGCGCAGGCTCAGCGGCCATGGCTCACGGGCCTAGCCGCTCCGCGGCATGCAGGATCCTCCTGGACCAGGGCATGAACCTGCATCCCCTGTGTCGGCAGGCAGACTCTCAACCACTGCACCACCAGGGAAGCCCATAATTTAAAAAAAAAATATTATCTGACTGTGTGCATGTGCAAATTTACTCAATAATTTTTTGAAAGTGACTTTATTAAGATGAGATTTAACTTACTTGGCATTAAGGAATTCTATAATAATATAATTGAAACATTGTTGCCCTGTCCCATATTGGACAAATAAATAAATTTAACAGTTAAGAGGGTCTGTTAAGATATGAAAAAGATGACTGCATTTGAAATCTACAGAGCAGGAATATCTTTTATAATAAATCATGACAGGACAATTGGATTTCTCCTTGAAAATAAAAACTTAAATATCTACCTTGTATCAAATATAAAATAAACTCTATTAAAAGATCTAAACATAAAAAAAGAGCAATTAAAGTACTATAGGCAATACTTTATTATTTTTAGTAACTAAGACCTTTTAAATATGACACAGAACTCAGAAATCATAAAGAAAAAGATTAACATGTATTACTAAATAAAATTTTGAAATCTTGGTATGGTAAAAAAACAATAAATGACAGATCAAGGAATATATATTTCCTTATATATAGTAATATATGTCTTACTACATTATATTATATATAATGTATTATATCACAGGTTACTCTTTGATGTATATGGATATAATATAATCATATATAAAGTATCATATCAATGATATATAAAGAGCGTTTACAAATCAGTGAAGTAAAGACAATGACCAATAGGAAACCACACAAAATCAATGAACAGGTGACTTGGAAGAGTTAATTTAGATGACCAACAAATAAACGAGAATATTCTAAACTTTGCCAGTAGTTAAATTTGAATTAAAATGAGATATGATTTTTCATGTTTTATCTATCATATTTACAGTTATTTAATAACTGATAGTATTCTGAGTTGGTGGGGTTATAGGGAAATAATAATTTCCATGCACTTTTATGCTTATAAACTATTATATTTTGGAAGGCACTTTGATAGTATTCATCACATTTAAAAATATTTCTACCATTTGGAAGGAAAACAGTACTTCTAGGATTTATTATATTGAAGCCTCTTTACTAATAGGCTAGATGAATACAAAGGACACCTTGATTCCTTGGTTACCTGCTTCTTCTAGGTATTGGATTCTACATGCCCTAGACTCAGTCTACAAGGTAGCTTCCCTTCTAGTCTTTGACTTCTACAGGTCAGATCACTACCTCATATCTCTTTAGATGAACCCATACTTTATGGTTCCTAGAATATTTTGCATTAGTAAGTTTATTCTCTTGTCTACTATTATCCCTTTGTATAAGATTTTTCAGAACAAAACCCTGGACTGTGACATCTTTATTACGGTGAAGAAGGTATTCATTTTATTCATCTAAAATCCAGCTCAGAACAGATTGCTCTGATACCTGAAGTTGATATGGCCCCTCAGTGCCTCCATTTATTGTTAAACCCCTCCCTGGTGTAATATATTTAACCGCTATATTTCATATATTTTAAAATGCAAAATATTTTTCTCTATAGAGCATCCCTGTACTCATGACATGGCTTAAAATCAGTGTCATACTGCAGTTTAATTGGCAGTGTTTTTTCTTTTCTAGTAGGACAGAGGGTAATAGTGCATCTTATAATCAATGTTATTTTAGTTTCAATAAAATTTAGTTGTTGTACCAGTTTAATGAAACTGTCAATCCAGTGTTATTTTGCTAGTGAGATATGTCACATAGAACTACATCAAAGGTCTTGCTATTATTATTATTATTGTTACTATTATCAGTAGTAGTAGTAGTAGTAGCACCAGCAGCCGCTTCTCCTTAATCTATAATCTCATCAGTATTTTAGGAGATTTTTTCTTAGTCTGAAGGCTGTTGTTTACCAAGAGTAGGTATTTGCAAGTTAATAATCTGCTTTGGTATTAATCATGAGCCTACAAGAAAACTAAGATCTAGGTTTTAGGCATCATTTTCTTTAGCATTATTTTATTTAGATTGTTTCTTCATTTCCTTTTCTCTCTTTCTCCTACCCCTCCAAACTGTTTTCCCTTACTTTGGAAAGATTTTTAGGAACTGAGATTCAGATAAAGTATTTCTTCTTCTTCTTTTTTTTTTTTTAACTTTATTTTGGTTGCTCTGGGTCTTAGTTGTGGCAGGTGGGCTCCTTAGTTGCAGCTCGCCAGCTCCTTATTTGTGGCTCACCGGCTCCTTAGTTGTGGCACGTGAACTCTTAGTTGAGGCATGTGGGATCTAGTTCCTCACCAGGGATCGAACCTGGGCCCCCTGCATTGAGAGTGTGGAGTTTTAACCACTGTGCCACAGGAAGTCGCCCAGATAAAGTATTTCTGAGAGAGTGTTTCTGAGAGTGGCTAAATCCAGGTTATGTTACTTAGTAGCTATATAGACTGGGCAGGTTATTGCAATTCTCTCAGCCTCAGTGTCCTCATTTGTAAAGACTTGTTCACCTCAGTTTTCTTGGGAAGAGCAGCTAAGGTAATGCATGTGGATGGTCTTTCTTAACTCTAAAACTATAAAATTTCTGGGGGTTATTAATAGTCTTAGAGGGCACCTTCAATAATAGCTAGTTTTAACTACTTTCCTGGGCAATGACACAAGGAACCCCCATATATTCAGTAAATCTAGGATAAGTTCCTTTATTTCTGCTATAGCTCATTATCGTGTCTTCTCATCCCTGATGGTACCTGCTCCTGTGTTCAGATAGCTTTCAGACAAATGGAGTTACATCAAGGTTATATATCATGAGCCTATGAGAAGGTAAGGGGAAAGTTCACTTCTCTCATAAACTAGGTTGCTCTTTCTTTACTAGATTAATAGCTTCCCATGCATATGGTTTTCATTCTATGCATATTTCTCAAGTGCACGTTCTGCTTCTGTAATCTTGTAATCAGTCGGCAACTACAGGATCACGTGCAAATTGCTAGCCAACCCAGAGCTCTATTCACTACAGTATTCTATGAACAATGGAACTGTAAGTCTGGAAGTGACTTGGAGTTAATCCCATTCCCCTAACGGGTAATCACATCTGAAGCATCTAAGACAAATTATAATTTAGTCTATTCTTAGAGACCCCCCT
Source organism: Kogia breviceps (assembly GCF_026419965.1). Classification (NCBI taxonomy): domain Eukaryota; kingdom Metazoa; phylum Chordata; class Mammalia; order Artiodactyla; family Physeteridae; genus Kogia; species Kogia breviceps. The sequence goes on from NC_081313.1 coordinate 95,658,598, forward strand.
CAGGTGATTTGCCAACCTCTCTCAGGAACACATTCCAATATTGAGCAAATGTTACTGTCAGAAAATACTCCTTTGTACTTCAGTGAAGTTTCTCATGGCACAGACTAACCAAGGTTTCACTTTGTTTTTACCTCAGTAGGTGAGGTAGCACTGAACATACCATCTACTTAAGCTTAGCGCTGAATTGTTTCAAACCCTGTAATAAAGAGCCCCCTCATGCCTATAAAGTCACATTCGAATTCCTCAGTGTGCTGTACAAGAGCCTTCAGAACCTGCCCCTGGCTATATTTACAGTATCTATTCCTGACATGCCCCTTCATGCATTTGTTGTTTAGTTTTGCTGGAGTACTTGAACCCCAGGAATGCCATGTTCTTTAATATGCCTTGTTTTTGCACACACCCCTTGTTTTGGACTGTCTTACCCCCTCATCTTCCTAAGTGACTCTTACCTTTATTTCAACATTCAGTTCAAATATCTCTTCTGGGAAGATTCCCCCAGTCTCCAAAGCAGTTGGTCACATTGTCCTCTTTCCAAACTTCCATTACAGTATTTGGTTATTTAGGCTAATACTGTTTTTTTAATTATTTGCTTGCTATTCTTCACTGCTCACCAGACTGAAGATTGAAGGCTGGGATGTGTCTGTTTCATGTATTCTCTGTGTACAATAACTGGCATGCAGTAGGGGATCAATAAATGAATGCTCCTATTTTTTAGGGAACCAGAAGGCTTTCCTTGCCATAAATTAGGAGGAATGTGAATACAAAAACGTGAAAGACCTGCCCAAATCATCAACATGCTAAATAGCTGTAAAGTTATCCTCATTTACATTACCACTATCAGAAATTGTTGAAGGACATTTACAATTGTGTATATCTCTGTGAGAGACATCCTGGTAGGTCCCCATTTCCCATCCCTAATGTGAAAAAACTTTCCTAAGCCAGAAACTCAAGCATTGATGTTTTATTATCAAAGAGTGATTTTTCCATTAGCTTTTCAGTACCCGTCAGCAGGACATTTTGCAAAAGCATATATGGATGTTGGCAACCAGTGATGTATCAGATGCATGCCATTAAAAACATTCACGCAGTTTACCAATCCCGTTAGAGGTTCTGATGGCCAGAGATGAAAGACCAAAGATCTGCTTATACAAGATGCACTGACACTGGCAAAGAATTGTGATATAAATAACCAGTGCGACATCATGAGGTTTCCCTGATTTTATTAACAGGACAAAAATATAGCTTCCCAGTAAGCATGTCCTCGGGAAGAGAAAGTGAATCAGAACTGGGAAGGGGCCTGAGGTTGTATAGTCATTTTTGTTACAAAGGTAAGGGAAGTTTCTTAAACTCTCCTTTACAAGCACTTGTAATTTTGTTTTCTTACCATAATCTTTTCTTCATAATATACAGGTTGCTGCTATTTCTAGATGGTTTTTTGTGTCCTATACTTCCAAAAGGATATATTTTTTGATGTTGCTTGCTGGAGTTAGTGTGAACAGAAGAAAAAATAAGGGGTTTGTGTAATTTACACACTGGAAAAATCTACTCCCTTTCTCTCCACCCCCATTACTGTGGCTATTGATGACATGTGTTAGACACCTGTAGGTTGCCCTTCTCTGGGCCATACATTAGCATTTAGGGCATCTGTTGGGATTTGAATGAGCTATTAAAGGAAGAGATTGAGATATGTCTTTTTATTAATGGAGGATATAGAGTCTCTTATATGTAAACTTTAAAAATAAGTTGGCAACAGTTTTCTTTCTTCCTTTTTTTTCTAAAATTGGCTTCTGAGGGGTTAAATAAAGACATCTTCCAGCTCTCTATGACACACGTCTTTATTTTTAGGAATGCCATTTCCATCACCTAGTTTCCCTTTGTGAGTAGTAGTATTCTATCCAATTCTCTAATGATGTTTTTAGTAAAGTTCAATTATTGATTTTGTGCATCAGTCATGGCATAGCTGTCATATCTGTATTTGGGATGGTTAAGAGTCTTGGGTTTGGAGTCCTGGATTTGCCCTGTTGTGTGACCTTGAGAAGAGTATTTAAACTCTTTAAATGTTATATTCCTAATCTCTAATAAGAGACATGGCAATTGTAACTGCTTCATTGCTTAATAGTACCTATTCCATAAGGTGATTGTGAGGATTTAAGGAGATAATGGCACAAATAAAAAAGTGTGTATGTATGTTATATGTATACATACATACATGTATACATATACATACACTTGATCTTTAGCATTCTTTTTAGATCCTGGGAGTAGAAGGTAGGTTGTAAGGCAGAAGGTATAAGAACAGGACCTGGGGCTTCCCTGGTGGTGCAATGGTTGAGAATCCGCCTGCCAATGCAAGGGACACGGGTTTGTGCCCCGGTCCAGGAAGATCCCGCATGCCGCGGAGTGGCTGGGCCCGCGAGCCATGGCCGCTGAGCCTGTGCGTCCGGAGCCTGTGCTCCACAACGGGAGAGAAAAAAAAAAAAAGAACAGGATCTGACTTTATTTCTCCCAACTTGGCTATCCTGGCAGGAAACTGTGTGTATATCATCTCTCCAGGTGATTCTGCTATGTCAACATGTTTGAGAACCGTTGGTCTAGAATATTTTCTTGCCCTAAAAAATAGCTGGTTTTAAAAAGTAAGGGTTCCCATCCTACATTTACAGTGTATCAGAGAACTTGAGTTTGCAACCTTTCCTAGTAATTTATTCCCAATATGTCTTGTTGTCACTAAATCCTTTTTAAAATTGTCTTTCTAAATCATCCGTGCTTCAGGTGAGCATACCTGTGTGAAGATGAGGCTATTTTACATAAAGTTCTATCATATGTGGTTATTTGTGTATGTCTGGGTACCTCTTTCTTGACTGTATGGGTATCAGTTTGAGTCACAGAGAATGCCTTATTATGTATATTTGTCTACATCAAGGTAAAATGAATGTACAAGCATCATATTGAAATTTACAGGAAGGAAGAGCCAGCAAAATTTCTAGTGAGAGATTACTAATGGAAATTAATGGCAGTTTACTCATTATTGCAAAATTAGATTCTATAAAACATCACATATTCTCGACCTTAATGTGTTGTCTTGATTGATTGATGTGGGAGCATATTTATGAAGTCTTTTATAAATTTCCACATGAACAGACTTTCCCTCACACAATTCTTCCACCGTGTTAGTTAGGACTCTATTGGTGGCAACTGATAGAAACCCAGTTCAAACTAAAATGTAAAAGGAAGGATGAGTTTTTTTGGTTCTTACAATAATCCAGAAATTAATCTGTTGACCTTTCTCTGGACTAGATAGACTACCTATATCCAGGGGTTCATACCATGCTTTTCGGACCCTGTAACTCCCTTATGTCACTCAGCCTTACTTTCCTGTTAGTTGGTTTCATTCTTAAGCAGGCCCTTGAGTCCATTTCCCCCAGTTTAGCCATCCCAGCAGAAAGAGCACTTCTCTTTTCCAGTAGTTCCAATAAAAGTCTCGGGGCCGGGTCTCACTGAGTGTAATCTGGATCACATATCCATTTCTGACCTAACCACCACAGCTAAGGAATAGAGTACAGTGATTTGGTAGGCCTAAATAACATGCCAGGGCTTCCCTGGTGGCGCAGTGGTTGAGAATCCGCCTGCCGATGCAGGGGACACGGGTTCGTGCCCCGGTCCGGGAAGATCCCACATGCCGCGGAGCGGCTGGGCCCGTGAGCCATGGCCGCTGAGCCTGCGCGTCCGGAGCCTGTGCTCTGCAACGGGAGAGGCCACAACAGTGAGGCCCGCATACCACAAAAAAAAAAAAAACCATGCCAGTCTCTCTATGGATGGGATCAAGCACATCCTAAAAACACACAGAAATTGGAGATAGGTGACTCCCTCAAGGAATGTTGAGGGACAGTTATCAGAAGAAGAAACATGCTAAGGAGCCAGAGGACAATAAATGTCCGCTACATCTCATGAGGTCCTAAGTCCCTTAACTATGAAACTTCCCACCTTGGAGGTTTTCACCACTAAGTCTTAGGAAGGGAAGACTAAGCTGGGGCCTTTTCTTTTGGTGGGGAAACGTAGTAGTTTTAGAAAGATGTCAATATGATTTTTCCCCAGCCTCTTCTTCTACCAGTTTATACAGTTCTTGTCTAATTTTTTGCCAGTGTGATGGGAAAGAGAGTTGAAGTCATCAGAAGGCTTTTACATTGTGCGAAAGTGCCATATTTAATTATATTTTAATTATCTTCCTAAAAATATTTGAGTGGAGTAAATTGAGCTTACATATAAACCCAGGGAGAACAGACCACAGGAGAGAGATTTGTTTTCTGAGAGCCTCTCTGTGCCATTAGGTCCAAATTTAATAATATTTAATAATAGTCCATACATTACATGCAAGGTCTTCTATTATGCAAAAAGAGACATCCTATTTGGGTATTAAACAAGCTTTTAAGCGGGCAGTGCCTCTCTCTTTGCTTTCTCTACTTTCCCAGGAAACCAATCTTCAAGAATCAATGCAGTTTCTTCAGTTTCCTAATTTATAATATTTTGGACTTTATGGAGTGGCCCCAATTTCATGCGTTTATATCACCTCAATAAAGGAGACTTGTGATATGCGATTAAAAGGTTTTTAATATTTTGCTCTGTGAATGTTTATATATACACATACATTTTTAAAATCCAAAAATAATTATATCATGATTCTAATTCATGCTTCAAAAAATGTGATTTCAGATGCCCAGTGACCCATCTTCCGAGCACCACTTGCTGTGGATGAGGTGGTGAGTAGAGATGTGACACGACCATCCTTTCTTGGTTAGAGATTATTCCCAGTAAAAAAGAAAACCCTATTGATTGTCCTTCATGTTCACAGTCCTATGTTTGGTACCATGGTACATTAAATAGAAGACAGCCTTTGCTTTCAAAGGCGTTAAGATTTAGAACAATTCACAAAAGATAAACGGACACTTCAAAGAGTAAACATACAGTGTCCCTGGGAGTATAGGTTGGTATAATCCCTTTGCAAGACAATTTATCAATATCTATAAAAATTTTAAATGCAAAATCTATAAAACCTTAGTATCAGAAAAAGGTATTTAAAAAATTAAAACAATAATCTCTAGGTGGGGAAGACATTTCAAAGTATGACATAAAACCCTTAACAGCATAGACTGATGATTAGACTATATAAAAATCAAATTTTCTGCATGACACAAAAAAAGTCAACGACAAATATCAAACAGTAACTTATAATTCACACCAAGAGCTGCTTTCCTTAGTATGTAAAAATCTGCTAAAGATCAATAAGGATAAGCACACCAAACCAATAGAAAAAAAAGACAAAGAATAAGAAAAGTTAGATCACAGAAAAGGAAGCATAAATGTTTTTTAAATATATTAAATCAGATTGATACCATAATGAAATACCATTTAACCTCTCAGTTTGGCAAAGGTCAAAAAGTTTCTTAATACATTATGTATGTTTTGGTAAGTTGAGAATATGGGGCCACATGTGTAAGTTTCTGTTGGGAATGTAAATGGGTATGACCCTTAGAGGGCAATTTGGCAATTGTTACCATACTTTAAAATACAGCTACCCTTTGACCCAACATTTTTATTTCTAGAAATATATCCGCCTCTGGACATTCTTTTGCCAAATGATCTGTATAGAAGATTATTTATTGCAGCATTGTTTGAACTAACAAAAAACTGGAAATAACCTACAAATCCATCAAAAGGACTGGCTAAATGAAATTATGGCACATCCCCCTGTAGAATGCTACTCACCGTAAAAAAGAATGAGAGCCTCTCCACATGCTGGTATACAGTCATATAGCCAAGATATATGGCTAAAGGAGAAAGGAAGGTATAGAATACCTACAATACAATAGTGAGAGGCCCACGTACTGCAAAAAAAAAAAAAAAAAAGACATTCAGCTATACCAATTTCTTTTTCATAGAAATGTTGCACTTTTTAGATCCTCCATGGAATTTGGCAGACAAGAAAAATGTTGACTTTTCCACATTGCCCATTGTGCAAAATTCTGAAGTATTCAGAACACAAGAGACACATGCAAAAAACACAGTGACCTGAAAATTTTTCAGGCAGATATATCAGAATCCATTTCACATTGATGATGTCCTTGGCCAGCGGGCCAGCATACATCTGGTTAAATGCCACGTCCACGGCAGCCGGTGAGGGATGTGCATTAGCTTTTGATTTAAAGCGAAGCAAGGGAACATGATGGTGGAAAGCAAGGCATGTTATTCAGAGTCAGGTGGCAAACAGGGGAGGGCCTGAAAAACACTCTGATGGTGCTGGTAGCAGGAGGGCTCAGAGTGGGTGGAAATACAGAGATGGGGTTCTGTGTCTGGATGTGAAAGCAGAGTTCAAGTTACCCTTAGCTGCCACATCAGAAGCTCATTCGACCACATGGGTACTGTTTGTGTCAATCAGTAGCTGCTCTTACTGCCTTTTCTGTAAGAGTTGCAAAGTGGCACCAAGTAGGGACACATTGGCTCATTGCCATTTCCTCGTGTTACCTGCTGTTTTCTATCAGGAGTCTCTCTAGTCATGCTTCTGTCATCCTTACCTGGAGCACTCATCTGCTTACTTCTTGCTCTAAGACTGTGTCTACCCACAGATTTCCTGACTTCTGAGTGTGTGTGTGTGACCATCCTGTTCAGCTTGCATTCTTTCTTTCTTCATCCCCTGGGTGAGCCATTCCCTTTTTGCTCTGTCTCTAATTCAGATGGTGAGGTTCCAGGACCAGAAGCCGGGATCAGAGCCAGTGAGGACTCCAGATCCCCCTGGCCACAGTGATTGGTTTGTGGGTGCACATGTGACCCAACTGATCAAAGCAGAATGAGTCCTGGATCTGGCGCGAGAGCTTCTGGAACATGCTCTTCCCCCACTGAATTTGAGCGGGGGAGGACGTGAGCTGGAGGCAGTCTTGTGGCGCTGCATGGGGCCTGAGAGTGAGGGCACGCGGCTGACGGCGGAGCCCAGAGCTGCCCAGAAAGTGAGTCTGAGGGCGTGGTGTGATCCTTGAACCCGGCTAGGCTAAAGCTGCACCTACCCTGGTCATTTTAGCTACAACAGTTCCCCAAACCCAATTCCCCTCTTTACTCCCATGTCCTTAGGCTGGATTTGGTATCATCGGCAAGAGAGAGAACTCTTGACTAAAATACCTCCCATGATGTGAATAATAGCAACAAACCTGCACAGGGCTTTTACTCTTTCCAAAATTTTCATCTACATTAGCTAATTTGTCCTTCCAACAACTCTCTGCAATAGTTGGGATAATTTATATTACTTTCCATGTGTATTTGGGAGAACCAAGGCTCATAAAGGTGGAATGACTCATTTGGCATCATAGCTAGTGATAGAGCCTGTTCTGTAACCCAGGATTCTGGATTTCATGCTCTTTGTAGTGCCTCCTGCTGCAGGTAGGGTGGGACTCAGGGTCCTGTGATTGGCCTCTTCTGTCTGGTGCACTGCTGGCCTGTATTTCAGAGGACCTGTCACCCCACCTCTGAGGACTGCCACTGGGGGTCCTGCAGACTCAGCCAGGAAGGAGAGTGTCTGGGGCCTCGGGAGGAGAAAAGGAACCTTTTGCTCAATGAATGGGAACTAACTGGTCCTCATCTCAAAGGAGTGCCAGGGTAGAGATTGGTTAACGGTCAGAAATAAGCCACATCTGGGTGTGGATGGCACCAAGGAAAGGGAGGCTGAGGCGAAGTGACTTCCTTGGCCACGGAGTGGATCTGGGGGAAGTAGACTAGGGGGGAAGCATAGGTGGCTGCGTTTCCATTTCTGTGCTGCACATTTGCTGTGAGTATCTCAACAGACTGGGCTCTCCTTGCCTGGTACCTGCTTACCTCATCTTTTTCCATTGCCATTTGTGTTCAAGAATGATATAAATATCAACGTGCTTGCTGGTGTAAAAGAATAGACTATAAAGAAGATAAAGTCTTTCTGTTATTTTTAAATCAGAGGATGGAAGCCATTTTGTATATTACAGAAAAAATTAAATTTCTGGATGAGGTTTGAAGTGTTCTCTTTACATTTATCACTGTCTTTGAGGCAAGGGGATTCAAGACTTCAGGCACCAACCTAATTAAAACAGCTGGGATGGAGTGAAGAGGAAGCAGTGTCTGGTAGCATGCTCTGTAATTAAGGTATTTTTTATTTTTCTTTTGAAGGATCGCCTCCACTGCCTGCAACAGTGACTGCCATTGATTCAGGATTTCGTGGGTTCCTGGGGAGTGGCAAGGCCATGGGTGAGCTCATACTCTCCCCGCTCCCCCCGCATCTAACCTCTGCCGACCCCTCCACCCGCTCGTGGTTTTTCTCCTTTAGGTCTTGGCAGGTATTTTGTCACGCTGATCTTAATCAGATCACTGTGTAATTACAGAGGGACTGTCAGGATATTTTTGGTTGTCATCTTCTAACAAAATGCAGATTGCGTGGCATGTATACATAGCATTACTCTGTAATTCAAAGTAAATTGACATTTAATTTCAATTTAATTACACAGAAATTACAGACATGACAGATACAGTCTAATTAGGAAGCAAAGTATATGAATCTGTTTATGGAATGAAAATCCATATCATGTCACACTTGTAACAGAATCAAAATAATTTCTCTGCATTTTTGTAGAGGGTGTGTAATAACAACAACAGCAGCAGAATAATTAAAGTTCCAGTTCTGGCCTGTCCACCAAGTGCACATATTTTATTTCATCGAGTGGTAGAGGTGACTCTGTGAAGCTGGCGTGGGCAGTCCCACGGCGCACATGAAACTGGCAACTGGAGAAGTTACGAGGTGTGTACCCAGTGTCACACCCTAGTAAGAGGTCACGGTGAAATGGAATTCGGTTCCTGGGGACCGTAAGGCTTAGGATCAACGCCGTGCTGCCTCTTCTCCGTCACTTCTAGGAAGAGGTGCGGGAGGCCTGGGATAAAATGCTGAGCCTCGGCCTCTGCTCCCTGAGCTCTTTGGGTTCTTGGCCTGGAAAACTGGGCTTTTCTCTCCCTTCCTCTCCCTGCCCCTCTCTCCCTCGCTGCTTCCTTTCTGCTTCATTTCACTCACTTAACGAACGCCTCTAGGCACCCACTCTGTCGGGCACTGTTCCGGGCGCTGGGTGCTAAGTGCCAAGGGAAGCTGACAGCATCGTTGCCTCGTGGGGTTCACCCTGCTGTTCTGTCCCCTTCCATCTAGGACAGCTTGAGCTGCCCACACAGCAGCTGGATGTGTAATGGACCCAAACCGCCTGGCTGCTGGTGCCAGGCCTCATCAGGGTGCTGCCATGTGTGGACAGGCCAGAGTAGGGGTGTGTGGGGGCCAGGGCACAGAGCCTGTCTTGTGCTGCGTGTTTACCCTTAGGATATTCGTACTCAGACTTGGGTTCTACTTAATCTTCTCTTTTCTCCTGGTGGGTCTTCACATTGAGATGATTTTTGTTTTTTTTGTTTTGTTTTTTGGCTGCGCCACGTGGCTTGAGGGATTTTTGTTCCCTGACTGGGGAACAAACCTGAACCCTCGGTAGTGCAAGTGTGGAGTCCTAACCACTGGACGGCCAGGGAACTCCCAAAGCAATTTTTGTTTGATTTTGATTTTTTAAATTCCTCTGACCCCTACCCTTGTGCAAAACAAATCTCAACGTGGGTTGCTTCCTTCCTTTCCAAGCCCCAGGCCCATGTAGCTCCAGCGATAGTGGAATTTTCTTTCTAGCTAATGAACCAGTTTCCTTCAACGTAACTTCCTTTTATCCTCTCTTATCCCTCCCTTACCACTCATTTATTATGATCATCACTTAACATAGGTATAATACTTTACAATTAGTAACAGGCTTTTCCTTATAATTTCTCACTTGATCCTTAACCAAAAATCTGTGAATTAAGTTAATATTTTTATTATATTCAGCTTAGCAGTGGGGAAACCAGTCACCAGATGTTCCTTAATGGCCTGTCATTAAGAGTATTAGACTCAGCTCTTCAGGAGTTAATACCAGCTTTTTTCTCAGGACAACAGCTGCTTATCTTTCACTGAAGGCCCTTTACCTTTTTCCTCCTCTTACCCCAAATGTAATCATTAATGTATCAGATACACAATTATTTGTTGAATTTTTTCTTTAAGTCGATTAAAAAATACTTGAATACATTTATTTTTAAAGATAACTTTATGTCACTACTTCAGATGTTCAAATAGCATCACTTGGTAGAAAGAGAAGGTAAAAGTATATCCGAATACAGCAGAAGAGGAACATGATTGCTACATTGTAGCTGGCTGCTGTGACTTGCCGGAGGTTCTTATCCTGATGCTGGCTCTTGGGTGACAGTGGAACTTAGCAGGAGTGATAAATATCTACTAACATTGAGCAGAGACTTTACTCTAATTAGAAGCACTGAAAAAGAATTAAAATGAAAATGAAAGCAGAGAACAACTTTATTACCATGCATTCCAAATTTTCTGATGTTCTTTGTTAAATCATCTCAAATACAACCCTTCTAGCCTAACCACTCTATTTCACATGAATTTAACTTGACTTGTACCTACAAAGGATGCCCAGAAGGTCATGTCCTGACTGTGCAGTTTACCGAAAGGATACTCCTGGGCGAACCTTTTTCACCAGGTGCAGAACAGGCCTTGTGCCTAGGGTCTGCAGCTTTCAAGGCATCTTCTCTGTGTGCTTGGGGGTAGATGGCTGTTGTTCACTAATAGAATTTTTTTGGAAACTGTGTAGACTTATGTATCTTATAGAGAAGTGTACCTAATGGAAGAAACACAGATATTAAAAAAAAGTGGGCTCCTCCAGAGTTTGTGAAAGCTTAGTGAGATTACGCCACACTTAGATTTCAGCTACCTGTCAGTCAAACTTCCAAGGTTCAGATTTCCTTTGCTTATGGAAAAAAAAATTCCCCACGCTGAGAAACGGAGCATTTCGAGAAGGACATCAAGTGTCTCCTTGAAAACATGTCCCAGTGAAATGTAAATGATGATGGATATGAATCAGACCCCATGGATTAATCAAATCATTAACATATCAATCATTAACAAGTGGATTTGATAAAAAAAAAATCAGATGGAACTGCTCCTACACATAGATCAGAAATTCATACATTATGCTGCCTTAAATCTTTCCTGGAACAAAGCAGATATAAATAAACAACAAAGCAGATATAAATAAACAAACATAAATTAATAATAAAATAACAAAAATCTTGTCCCTCATTGTAATTTCAGATTTTGAAGTGAAGAAAAGATGTGCCCAGGAAAAGATACTTATGTTTGTTGGATTCACCCACTCTGAACACAGCCAGAGAGTTGCACATATCTGATACCTGGCCGCAATTGTGGTTCCTGCAAACCTCACTTCTTGTGCAATTGCTTTCTTAGCCTCATGAAATTGAAATCTAGGAGGAAGTAAGTCCCTTCTAAAAAACACACTTAGAATTCATCTTCCATCTGCAGGAGATGAAAATCAAAGAATGCATTGCTTTACCTTTGCCTTTTCATCAGTTTAGGAAGAGTGTAGACAAACATCAGATCTGAACATGCAGAGGGGTGAGCTAATCAAAAAGAGATCAGAAGCAATAAGAGACTCTCCATGGGGTGCAGAGTGGACAGCGGAGCAGGGATGCTATAAAGAGACCATTTGTCATGAAGCAGGTAGAGGAGAGAGCATTTCCATAAAGGAGGAAGGTAGTTACCAGGTCACACGCTCCCTGCCTTTGGGATTAGGAGAGAAATCCATCCTTCTGGCCAGTGCTGGTTGCCAGTCCTGTTCACATTGGTGCTGGACATGGTGGGGCAGGGAGGAGAGAGGGTGAGGGACCTCCTCTTTGTGATGCTGTTGGATGCTGAAGGGTCAGCTCGTTTGCAAAGGAGCAGTGGTGGGAAGGCTAAGAGCTCATTGCGGTGGTTCTCTTCAGCAAAACTGTCAAGTCTGTATATTTTTATTGTATCTCAGTAACCTGTCTCACTTGGCAGACACCTCTTTTCAGTCTTGCTCTACAGCTGGGTTACCCCACAGAGAAGATGCCCCATTCTCTCTGGATCTGAGCCTCTTGCCTCCCTGTAATCCAACTCTCCTCAGAAAATATCCACGTCTTGTCCTAGGCCTGTGACACAAGAGGTCAGGGGGACAAGCTCAGACAGCTGCCCAGACAGGCAAGTGGTGGTCTCCTCTGGCGGGAGCACAGATGCCGTTTGGTACAGGGGAGCAGGCCCTCTGTCTGGAGCAGCCACGTAGAAGGCACTGCTACCTTCAGAACTTGCCCAGTAAAACACTTCTGTGGAGAGGCGTCCATCAGCTGCAACGGCTCCCAGTTTGAAACCTCTGCCGGGTCTGATAAAGAGTCTGCTACAGGCAGTGGAGTTACAGCGTCAATGAGTATGATTTATACAATGTGCTCCCTCTCTCTCCCACCCACCCTCCTTCAAAAAGAAAATGAAAAGGATTTGGACTCTGAAGGGTCCAAATAACATGAAGTCAAAATAACATGCGGCAGAAATGTTCAGGACCGGGAGGCAGGCTGGTCAGAAAACATGCCCCTTCAGGTCACAAAGGCTCCGCATGAAGCAAAAGCCACAGATTGATTCTCGAGTTGCACTCCCGTCTCCCGCACTCGTGCACTGGCCCATACACCTGGCACTTCCACTCACGGATCTTAGAGTAATCGGCCAAAGACACCTTTTCCACATGGCTCTCGTGGCGGTCACACTGCCCCACTGGGATTGGCAGGAGAGATGGAGACAAGAGGCATTTCCTGCATACCCGGAGCACGTGCCGTTTGAGGCTGGGTGGGGAAGGGGGCTTGGAGGTACACTCAGCCCCTCAGAAGGAGTAACTCTCCAGGACCACCATGGAAGTCCACTGTTAAGAAATCTCTCACTCACACAGGCCAATGGCCACCAGACCCCATTGGAATATTGGATTCAGATGGTGAGTGTGGTCAAAAAGGACTGAGCTGGGAGTTGGAAAGTCTAAATTCTACTTCCGGTTCTTCCATTTATTAGTCATGAAACTTCGGTCAAATTGCTTCACTTCTTGAGCCCCTGGTTTTCTTGCTGTTAAATGACTTTTCTAACTCCATCATTGTGGTCAGGTCCAGAAAGAGAGTAATTAAGCTTAAATCACAGAGTTATGTCAGGCCCCAAATGAACTTCTCTGTGTAAATGTCTTGGGCAAACTCAACAGCACCTCACACATGTACGATGATTCATTTCTGGCTATTTCCAGATGGAAAGTCAGATGGCATGGAAAACTGGAGAAGCCTATTCTTGAGAATTCCTAGTATCCTCCTGAATCCAGTGGAGAAACATCAGGCCAATTGTAAATCCATATATTTCAGAGAGTGGAGGTTTTTTAATGCTAAAATAAAAATTTTACTTACTCCAGAGCTTGATGGAAATAAAATGAAGGCTGCAGGAACACTGAGCATTTAACCTGTCATTTGCTTGCTCTCGCGAAATATTAAAAAAAACGGATGCATTGTGTTGTAGTGTCCTGTGTCTATACATAATTAAAGATCTCTTTTACCATCCAAGATAATTTCAAGTTCAGTAGGAATAAATAACACCACTCTTGCAAATGTGATAAATTGATGTTTTAATAAACTGAATTTTACGCTGCTTGGTTCTTGCAAAATTAGGAATTATGAACATATGCTTTCCAGGAAGAGTAGTCATTTGCCGTGCTTTCATCTGGAGTAGAATATGATCATTTCCCCAGCAAAGAGAAAAACAAAAAAGGCTGGCCTATGTTTAACACTGCTTGATGACCCTGGGGCCAGCTGGCCGCATAGAAAGGAAAGGATTTGGATGTTAGGAATGGAGGTATAGCTTCAAGACTGCAGCTGTTAGAGAAGAACCCCAGGGGCTGCCCCGCTTTTGGAGGTCTGCAGACTACATCTCTCTTTCCTCCTTGAGTTTGTCCTTAGAATTTCCGAGTGTCTCCTGAAGTAATTTTAACTTTCCTCTTTCTCTTTTTAAGAAGTTAATTCCACTCAACACATTTTCACTTTTGATTTCAAATCAAGTGTTTCTCTGTTCATAATTTTTGTATATTCAGAAGAACCTTAAGTTTTAATGATCGCTGGGTCCAGTAGCAACTGTGCTCCAGAACATAATGTGATAAGGGTAATCCTGAAAAGCCAAGCAGAGAAGTAAATTTTATCAACAAAGTCATGTTTTGTATGCACTGAGAGACTTCTTTATAAAAATTAACTGCCACTTGCAAGTAATAATTCTTCTTGATTTTTATAATTAACATATCTAGATTAAAACTATAAACATGTCTGAAAAAAGTTGTCAGTGGATAGAAAAGTATTGCTCGACAACTAAAAATTCTGTTTACAACATGGAGTCACATTGCTGTCCTTGCTGGAAAGTAACTGTAGCTTCTGTTTTAATAAAATGCACCAGGTGGGTCCCTGAGGCGGGCTTCCAGTAAAGAGAGGGCGTGTCTGAGAGAAGAGGGCAGAAGCGGTATCCCAGAACTGAGCACTGTTTACCTGAACGACCTGCTTTCTGGGAACCCCTACATCCAGCTGGTGAGTCCCAGGGAGTGAACAAATTGTGTGTGTGTGTGTATGCACATGCATGTTTGTATATGCAGACCTTTGTGTGCATGCATGTGCGGCTTGCACACACGTGTGCAGGTGTGTGCACTTTGTGGGTTTGCCTGTGTGAGCGTGTGCATGAGTGTGTGTGCATGCATTGGGGCTTGCATCTGTAGGATGGTGATGAGCGGACGGAAGAAGGGAGGAAAGCTCTCTTGATATGCTTGCCTTCAATTCAGAGTCACTTCTACAGCTGCAAAGTTAACGACATCTAGCGTGATGCTTATTCTAAAGTATTACTCAGTTCCCACATTCACAGAATCAGAGGGACGGCAAGGAAGAAAAAAGATTAACAGGTTTGGTAGAAGGTAAGTGGCTATGACTATACTCTGAAAACATGAAACTTTCCCATTAAAATGATTCCGAATTAGGATGATAACAGTCCTAAGGAAAAAGGATTGTGAAGGACCTCTTCAGGTGCGAGAAACGCCCCATGAGTAGCTAATATTGATGAGGAAACCGTGGCGTGGGGGACTGGGGGCTGTACATGATTGTGGGAGTACATCTCAGCGCATCACAGTGCGTGCTGAGCGGTGAGATGATAAACAGTTATGCGCGAGAGGGTGGCTGGTAGTGGGCTGCACCACACAGTGTCTGGAGAGATTGCACAGCTTGGGGTTTAGAGCCTGGGTTTTACTTCAGGGGCCCGGGATTTGAACCCCTAGCTCCATCTTTTACTTGCAGTGGGACTTGGGGCAAGTTACTAACCTTCCTGAATCTCTGCTTCCCCATCTGTAGACTAGAAATAATGGTACTGTCCTCTCAGTGGGGCTGCGAGAAATTGAATGAGAAATATCAGGCTTCATGAGATGTCTTCTCCATTCACTTACTAATTCTATCCTGAGGTGAGTGGTTTTACAGGAAATAAGTGTCAAGAACTAGGTTCCCTTAGATCAACTAGTTACCCCTCCCCTACAGGTCCAGTTATGAAGTTGAGGAAGATTGGAGTCTTGAGTTATGAATGTTTGCAATCTAATCAAGGTCAATGCTGAACCACTTAGGCCCTGGTGCTGGCTGTGCTGTGTCCTGAGGGGTCGTGTTCCCGGTGAGCCCCGTTCAGTCAATGGTATGTAAGTAAGGGGAGGCCAGGAGAGAAAGGGCGTAGTGATTCCAGGGTCAGGAGGCCCCGCTGGCCCTTCTGCCCTTGATTATTAATCTCTCTAGATTTCTGTCCTCAGAACAGTGCCTTTGACAGAGGACACTCACTTTTCCTATAGTGTATGGGTTACAAGCATACTTTTTGCCCTAGACTGCCTGGGTTCAAATCCTGGCTCTGAGAGTTACCAGCTTATAGCGACCTTACCAAATGACCAGCTAAGTGACCTTAGCAAATTACTTCGTCTCTCTGGGTCTCGGTTTCCTCACCTTTAAAAGTACAGGGATCATGCTTATCTTATGTGGTTGTCATGAGGATTAAATAAGTTTGTATATGTAGACTGGCTGGCTCATAGCAATGAATAAACATTGGCTTTGATTATTATTAGATGATGATGGTTATTATCGCAGAATATTGCTTGATGCTGGATTCTGGGCATATCCTTGGTCTGCTGAACGTACTTCGGAAGACATAGAACTGTGAGGTCTGGGAGCCATTTTGGAATCATGAATCCCAAGTCCTAGAAACAAAATGTTCAGTTATCCAAGCTGAGAGCCTTGACAGTAATGCCTAGACCCAAGTGACAGGAAAAAGTCACTAGGGAATCTTGTTTCTTTATGGCATTCTGGCAGTATCAGTTTATATTCTCCTGTGTACTCAGTGGGGGGAAAAAAGACTGTTTTTCTATTACTTTTAGCTTTCCAATCAGTCCTCATCTCCAAACTCACAGTCAATCAGCACATCAATCATGAATCTTACTGCCACTGCCTTTTATAATCAAGCTGTATGGTCTGGTGGCTAAAACTACATGTTTTGGAGTTAACGGCATCTGAGTTTGATTTGAGACAAATTACTTGAACTCTCTGAGAGTCCATTTCCTCATTAAAATGGGGGTAATGATGGTGCCTGGGGTAATGATGCTTTTGTGAGGATTATATGGTAAAAGGCACATAAAGTACTCAGAACGGGGCCTGGAACGTACGCATCATTCAGTAGTATTAATTTCTGCAGTGTTTCCAAATATTGCCAAAGGGGGTAAAGGGTAAAAAAGGAATGCATCGCCTTGAGGTTGTGAGAACCCGGCTGGCCCCCAGAGCCCTCATCCCTAAAAACCAAACTCAGTGGGTGTTTCAGCAGAGGTTGTCAGGATCCATAAAGGCAGGAGCAGGCCTGGCTACATGAATTGTAGGGCCCGGTGCAAAATGAAAACGCAGGGCCTCCTGTTCAAGAAGTAGCGAGAATTTCAAGATGGCAGCAGCCAAGCAGTAAACCACGTGTGGAGTCCTGCTGAGCCCGGGACCCTGTGCAGGTCACAGGCCCTGAGGCGGCCCTGGAAGGGACTAAGGGGGTGGTGCTGAGGAGGGGGCCCTGCCCTAGAAAAAAAGTGTTGGTTTTAGAGCCCAGCAGCCACATCAGGTACACTGGCATCCCAGGCCAGGACACCCTTTTATAAATCTGCTTCACAGAAGGTGTGCTCCACGCTTTGAGGAGGGGAGGCAAGCTAGTGGCTGCACATTTGTTTAGCTCTGTGGTTGCCAGAAGCAAGGCCAGCATTTTAGGGACAAGGTGCAAGGTAACCATTTTCAGTCTCTTTCCCGCGCAGTGTGCTTTACTTAGGGTTAATCCGGTTTAGTAGAGGAGTAGCAAGGACATGTGAAAGACGCCTTGGAAGGGCTTCACGTTGCAGCCTTGGCTCCTAATACAACGGGCTGTCCCCACCAGTCCCTGGTCCAGTTTCCCACAGATCCACCAGCCCAAGGAGGCAGGAGCAGGCTCCCCGCCAGGCGCTCAGCACTCACTTCATTTGCTGTGGCTTAAGCACCAGCCCTGCTTCCCCCTAGAGCTTCCAGGCCTTGAAGCGAATTCCTGGCCTGGGATTGAAGGGAGCAAGGGCTTTGTGGGAAAATGGGCTGGGAGAAGCGGGGAGGGGCCGAGGAAAGAGAATGAGGCTGGGCAGAGCAAGGTATTAATCAACGCACCCCTAAGAAAGTCCCCTTGCCAAGAACACTCACTCACTCCTAAGCTGCCCAAAGACCTCGTGGAAGAGTTGCTCTCTGAACCCCAAGCAAGCCTTCTCTCCTGCAGTTAGCTCGAGCAATTAACAATATGCAGGTTACAGTCCAGAGAGGATGATGCATCGCATGATCTGCAGTCCTTTCAAATACTGGTGATCGATGACGCGTAGTTCATTTGTGTCACATGAGGGGTGCTTTTTCCGTGCTCCAGAATGTGGGGTTTTCCCTCCCCCGTCTTATCTCAGGAGCCGCACAAAGAAAGAAGTAACCGCGTGCCTCCTCGTGTCACTCTGTCATCTGAAATGAATTGACGAGGCCCAGTACAATTCATCTCTTCTTCAGTCCTTTGTGGCAACATCTAAGGGATTCAGCTGTGCAGCTGAGTCAGTGAGCGGTGTGTGCTAATCCTGGTTTACGGGGATCTGAAATCCGCGTGTGTGATTCTGAGTTTATGTGCCTTGGAAATTTTTCTGCCGAGTACTATGCAGTCTGCGTACAACAGAATTGGAAAAACATGTCTGTGTAAGTGACACGTGCCATGAAATAGACAGCTAGGCCTCTGTGTGGGAAGGACAGCAAGCATTAGTGGCTGGGCAATGGATGGAGATGCTTATCTCTTTTTCCACCATTGTAATTTTGTCTCTGAAGAACTTCCAGGGGCTTTTAAAGAATTTTCACTCCTGCCGAGAAGAAGCAGGTGAACATTTCCGAGGCTTTTGACTTTGCCAGTTCTGGTTTGTTTCTCTGTTCATTTTTCAGGAATTAGTCTCTCGCAAAATATTTTAAGAGAGTTTCACTTCAAAGATTCTTGCTTCCTTAACACAGAAATTTATGGCTGACAGGGATTATATAAAACCTTTAGAACTTTTCTGAATATAAAGATGATCAAGACCATAACAAATAGGATGAACCTAGGGAAGATTTGCTTTTAAATCATGCTATGACTAAAAGCTATTTAATAAACTCCCTGATGAAAGATTAATGAGAAAAAAATCCTTTGGATTGGTTTGAACATCCAAAAATTAAATATAATTTACACTTATAAGTAACTTTTTAAAGTGAGAGACTAAGTCAGAACAGCCAACTACATAATCTGTTAAATATATAAATGGTGATAAAATGTGTTTTTACACCCATTGTTTATCATAAGGAGCTGAGTGAATTGAAAAGGTTTTTTAATCCAGCTGTGCTGCCCAGAGGGAGGGTAAAGTTGATCAAACCCAGGAAAGAAGCTGGGGGCCTGGGGAGGCCCTGGGGTGGGCTGTGCCTGATTTATCACCTGGACAGACAGCTCTCCTGACCTCAGGGTCAATTGACCCCTAGAACTGATCCTTTGCAGGGTGAGCAGGGCAGAGCTGGGCTGAAGAGTATTTTATGATGGGTTTACTATAAATATATTTATTTTAGTATGTAATGATGAACGTTTGATAATTTTTGGTCTTTTGCTACTATAAACAATGTTAAAATGAATAAGACTGTCCATATGTCTTTGCCCACTTTTTGGATTCATAAATCGTTATGAGAGCCAAATTCTTGTTGAGTCAATGGATATGTGTATTTCAGACTGCCATTTTGCCTTCCAAAGAGGTTGTACCAATTTATACACCTGCCAGAATTTTATGAGAATACCTGCTACTTCATACACAAGCCAACACAGCACACTATTCAACTTTTTTTTTTTTTTTTTTTTTTTTTTTTGTGGAACGCGGGCCTCTCACTGTTGTGGCCTCTCCTGTTGTGGAGCACAGGCTCCGGACGCGCAGGCTCAGCGGCCATGGCTCACGGGCCCAGCCGCTCCGCGGCATGTGGGATCCTCCCGGACTGGGGCACGAACCCGTGTCCCCTGCATCGGCAGGCGGACTCTCAACCACTGCGCCACCAGGGGAAGCCCTCTTATTAAGTTTTGAAAGTTCTTTATATATTAAGAAAATTATCCTTTTTGTCTATCATTTATGTTGCAAATACTTTCCCCAGTTGCTTACTTGTCCTGTTACCCTTTTAATGGTACTAGTTCTTTATTTTACAATGCAGAAATTGAAAATGTCTTATGTATTAACGTTTTCAGTGGTACTAAATGTGCTAATTTTTCAGAATGCTGTGAGATGACTGTGGGATAATATATAAGGAAATGCCAGGAATCCAGGGCCTCCCAACCACCTTTGGTGTGTCTTTTCCGCCCTTAGCACACTTTCCTCAACACAGTGGTTTCCAGAAACACCTGGAGAGGGCTGCAGCACATTTGCCATTTCATACAACATCCCTGGTGTTCAGCTGCCTTAGGTTGGGTTCTCCAGGACACAGATTCTGTGGCTGTGCTTTATACATAGTGAGTCCCCTGGGGAGTGCTCTCAGTGTTTGCGAGAGAGTGAGGGAGGCGGGGAAGAGGAACAGTTGAACTCTGCTGCAGTCGCAAGCAGGGACCCCGCCATGGAGAGCTTTGTAGTTGGAACCGTCCTTCAGAGATGCAAGGTGGAAGGAGCTTGTACCCCACATAGACTTGTCATTGAATGGTGGTTACTCCTCACGTTACCAAACCAAACTTGGGTCCGCTTGCCCGAGAGCAGTAAAGGCAATCTACTGACACCGGGTTGCGGTGAAGGAAGGCGCAGTGTTTATTGCAGGGCGCTGAGCAAGGAGTCCAGGCAGCTCATGCTTAAAAGGCCCGAACTTCCCGAAGGCTTTCAGGGAAAGTTTTTTAAAGACAGGATGAGGGAGAGGGGTTGTGGGGTGGTGCGTAATCAGCTCATGGACGTGGATGTTCTTCTGATTGGTTCGTGGTGAGGTAATCGGGCATCAACATCATCAGCCTTCTGGTTGCAGCCAGTCTGGGGTCTGTATGCTGGTGGTCAGCATACAGTTAACTTCTTCCACTTGGTTTCAGTATCTGCAAAACAGCTCAAAGGACATGGCTCAGAAGATTATCTAGAGCCCTTGAGGAGGAACTCAAGGTCCTTGACTTAGTTTAATGGCTAAGCTATTATTATTTTGTCTTGCTTGACTGTTTTCCTTTCTGCATTTTCTCACTTCTCTGTTTAAATGTACTCTTTGGAACTCAGGGAAGGCCTAGGAGGCTAACGTTTTTCTACAGGTAAGAGGAAAGTAGGGGAGGGAGAGAGGGCATCTGTTCGGGGAAGGCTCCATAGGGTCCTGCTTGGTTACACAGGGAGGGGGAGGTACCCTTGGACATGGATTCTCCCTTCAGCTAAGATAATTCCCAAAGAGGAACCAGGCTATGAGCTGTCAGCCCGTAACACTCCTTGGAGAAGAAGCCCTAGTTTCTGATGGGAGGATCTGATGACCTATCCCAGTCCTCACTGCACAAACTACTCTGTCTGTCCCTCTTTCAATTCAAATCTAGTTCTAGGGTCCCTCCAGCCTTTGTGTTCTGCCAACTTATGCTCCCTTCCATTTTGAGCAGTTTAAATACCTTTTCAGTGACAAAGAGAAGGGACCAGCTGCACAGTCATTGGCCTGAGCAAGCACTTCCCCTCCCCCTTCTCCAGGGTCTTTATGATTCTTTCACACCTTGCACCAAGATGTGAAAATGCTGTAAAAAGTTCCCATGATTGCAAATAAAGTGAACCAGACACAGTAATTAAAGAGATGAAGATGGCTGCAAATTTAGGGCTCTTTAGAAGATTCTGGCTGATGTGTTTCAGCAGTGAAGGAAGGAGAAACGGGATTGCATTTAATTAGCTGGAGGTCCCGGGAGGCCTTCACTTTTCCATGCCTGTTACCCACTGAATGCTATCATACCGCTGAGCTGGAAGCTCCTTTCTGGACGGTTTGATAGGCATGGCAAATCCTCTCAGACGACCCTTTCCAGAGCCCACGATAGCGCTCCTAGCAAAACATCACCACATGTTTGTAGTACCATTTCCTTTATCGGTGCTGCTGGCTCTTACCGGAATTGGGTTTTCCTGGTGCTTGCTTTGGCTCCTGGCCACCAGCTGCTCCTGTGCCTGGAACACGGCATCCAGTGAAGAATGGAGGTTGGAGCAGATACTGCTGGTGCCCTGCCTGTATCTCCTCAGCAGGCACTGTACTGCAGACTCCCACAGCCTGGCTCTATCCTCAGAGTTAGTGCCTCTGGAAGCAGCTCTCACTCAGGAACTGTGAGTTAATACCCCAACCTCAATGCCCCTGGAGTGGGCCACCTCTGAGGCTTGCTGGAGTCTGGGGGGCTCCGGAAGGACCGAGTGAGTGCCAGTTGCTCCCAGAGCGATCCTGCATATTAGCTCATTATATTCTGGCTCCCTTCCTTCCTTTCCTCACCTCACTGCCCTGCTCCCCACTGCTGTTTCCTGGGATCACTTCCCAGCCCAACTACTAGCATTCAAATCCTTATGTGCCAGTACCAGGTGAGCTTCAAGGTGTTAAAGTTGCCAGGCAAAGGGTTCCATCTGGGAAATCAGGCTCCAAAGTGTACGTCCTCCCTTCTCCCTCATCTTGTCCATCCAAAGGAAAAACAAACCACCAGACAAAAACAAGAACAACAACAGCAACAAAAAACTAGTGACATCTGTTATGTTGCCCACAGAGGACTTGCCCTAATTGTCCGAATTGGTCTTTGCAAATGTATTAGTTTTTATGTGGCAGGCTTCCAAAACTACTTTCCAGGCAGGATTCCAGCCATTCTGCCTCCTGGTTCTTCACTTGCCATTCGCACAATCTTCTTGATTCTTGACATCACACCTAGCACATTGTCAGTCTAATCCCCCTGGGATTGGAGAAAAGGGGGTTGTGTGTGAGGAGTCAGAATTACTTCTGGCCGCCCAGGACCCAGTTCTGATGAACTGCATCTAATTGTGGATGGGCAGTTATTTTCCCTATGTCCACATCAATAGTGTGATGTAATAAAGATGAAAAGGGGGAGAACAGGGCTTGAGAGCTTTCCAACTCCTACTGGAGTTGCAGTGCATTTTCCTGTCTGTCTGTTTGATTGGAAATTTAAAACATCTCACATTTCAGGAAATTGGTAGCCTCATAAGATACGAAATCTGACAGTTCATGGCTCAATCTGAGTCTTGCTGTCTTTAAAGGAAAGGTGGTAAAAGTTGAAATTAAGGAAAACAAATAAATACCCTAGTCCTCTGATGGTGCATTTTATAATTATCACATCTGCTGCGAAGCGCCTGAAAAATGGCTCTGGAAGGCTGCCGATGCCACAGAACGGCTCGCTCTGTGAAGAGGAGCTGGGAGGGAGGGGATGTGGAGTAATGGGCTTTTTACACGAGAGTTTAACCTTGCAACCACGAGTATTACTGGTCTTTCTCCCTTCTGTTTTGCTTGTGTTGCAGTTGCTCTGCATCTTTCAAAGCACATGAGATTCCTGTCCCTCCACACCCTTGCTTTGGGGTTCCCGTGTCACAGCTCAGGAAGGAAATGGATAAGAACAGTCAGCAGGGCTGGTGTGTGCACGACCCTGAGAGAGGGGTGAGGAGAAGCCAGAGAAACAGAGCAGCAGCTCTGACCTCTTGCTACCCTTTGCTTTGGATCTTGGCTCCGTGGCAGGTCAGGAGGACAAATCAGAAATTTGCGGCTTACCTACATTATTTAAAATTATAAAGATAATCATGAGAAAGTATTAATTCATAAGAAAATAATGGTTAAGTTTATCGTGTCAGGCACTATGCTTAGCAGCTTATGTGGAATATTTTATTTAATTCTGACAACCTTCAGAGGTGGGTGGTATTATTTTTATTATTATTCCCATTTCAAAGGTGAGGAAATCAAGGTTTAGGGAAAGCACTGGAGTTGCTAGTGAAATCAAGGTGATTGGCCTCATTTGCAGCGTTCTGTTTGGCGTTAGAGCCACGTCCACTCTAGGACCACTTTTCCCAACCGAGGGAGGGAGTGGAGGGATGAGGACCCTCCTTCCCCCTTCCCGGGTGTGCCTTCCTCCACGCTCCGCATTCGAGCCCATCCACCCAGCTTGTAGTCACAGCCTTTCTGACTATTAAGATATAAATAGCCTGCAGTGCTTGTCAGAAGGCTTCCCTCAGGGGCTCTGCGTTTTCACCTGACCTCATCCTAAGACCAAGGAGCTTCAAAGACCAAGCCAAGGTATTAGGGGAAAAACTGTGTTGGGGGAGAAGAGGTGGCTGGAAAGCTGGAGCTTTGTATTAGTTTGCGTTCCTCCAGAAGCCGGCTCTGAGTCAGCAGTTCTTTGGAGATGAATGAGTCTCTGGCAATGGACTGGGGGACAAAAACGGGAAAGGGGAGCAGCCACTAAAGCTTGCTTTATTAAGCAGTGACCTCAGAGGGGTCATCATCCCTTCATCCCCACTGGGGAAACTTATGGAAGAACATATGCCCCAGAATTATCCTGTTCAACGGGCAAGGAAACTTGGGTATTTATATTCTACTCCCTTGGTCGCTGGTTGGTTGAGGGTGGCTTGGTGGGGGAGTGTTAGTTTTCTGCTGTTTTGGCCTGCCAAATAGGCAGGAAAGCAGGCTTCCATGGTTAGAGAAAGCCCTCAGGCAGAGAAGTGCAGGTGCTGGCACTTGGAAATGAGCCCAGAAGTTACTGGCAAGGAAGGGACAAGGAGATGGGGCAGGGTGCTGGGGTCCTGCCCAACCTACTACAAGCTTCCTTGGTCTTTGAAACCAGAGGTCCTGAAGTTTGGAGTTTTATTCTGAACGGGCATCTAACTGAGCCTCAGGTTCACCAGAAAGTGTTTCCTTTCTAGGTCCGGATAGATAAAAGGACAAAAAGTGATACTGGATTCAAATTGGGGCATTGGGGCACTATTCTGTGTGTGTGTGTGTGTGTGTGTGTGTGTGTGTGTGTGTGTGTGTGTGTGTTTATATAACTGTCTTCTAAATGCTAGAGGAAATCATGAAAAATTATACCTGTTTTGTGTGAGTTAGGTATTTTCTATAGCTTCCCTTTTCTTCTTTGATTTAAAGAAAGTTTGATTTAAAGGCCACAAGATCCTATTATGCTTCTAAGTCTCTAAGTAATACAATTGAAATTGTCTACTGCTCTGCATGGCAGTAACCATTTCTAGTTATTCTACTATTTAATGCACATATTTATTCAAGTGACAGGAGTACAGGGTCTTGGTGCATTATTTTCCATGACTACTTTTTCTTTTATGTCTTGGGGGAAAAGTGTTTTTTTATTAGTTGTCTGTTTTATACATATTAGTGTATACATGTCAATCCCAATCTCCCAATTCATCCCTCCACCACCCCAAGCCCGCTTTCCCCCCTTGTTGGCCATACAATGGTTCTCTACATCTATGTCTCTAATTCTGCCTTGCAAACCAGTTCGTCTGTATCATTTTTCAAGATTCCACATATATGCGTTAATATACGATATTCGTTTTTCTCTTTCTGACTTACTTCACTGTGTATGACAGTCTCTAGATATATCCACGTCTCTACAAATGACCCAGTTTTGTTGCTTTTTATGGCTGAGTGATATTCCATTGTATGTATGTACCACATCTTCTTTATCCATTTGTCTGTCGTTGGGCATTTAGGTTGTTTCCATGACTTGGCTATTGTAAATAGTGCTGCAATGAACATTGGGGTGCATAAGTCCTTTTGGATTATTGTTTTCTCTGGGTGTATGCCCAGGAATGGGATTACTGGGCCTCTATGCCTACTTTAAATGATAGTTACAGCACGTTTTTGTCCACTCATTCTAATGATCCCTTTGTGAGACAAATGGGTAGCAAGTATTCTGTACACAGAGAACTTTGCAGCTTCTATTTGCAGTCCAAATGAATTTTTTCAAAGAAACAAAATAACTAATTCATTCACTTAACAGCTATTTCTGGAGAGAATAGTTATTTGGTTAAATTCAAAGCTTCCCTCATCTGCCGCTTAATTTGTGTGTGTGTGTGTGTGTGTGTCTTTGTGTGTGTAGTTCAGATGGATATCAGCCATTGTTATCAATTAATAGAAAAAAATGCATTGAGAGAGTTTTTAAAGAGTATATATCTGTACTGGTTGTCCGTGGGGATTTAGGGAGGATTAGTCTCTCCAAAATCTATCTCCTTTTTAAAAAAATTAATAAAAAATTTTTAATGAAGTGTAGTTGCTGTACAATATTATATGCTACAGGTATTCCATATAGTGACTCAATTTTTAAAGGTTATACTCCATTTATAGTTATTATAAAATATTAGGTATATTCCCCGTGTTGTACAACATATCCTTGTAGCTTATCTTATTCCCAGTTGTTGTACCTCATAGTCTCCCACCCCCGTATCACCCCTCCCTCATGCCCTCTTCCCACTGGTAACCACTGTCTGTTCTCTCTCTCTGTGAGTCTGCCATCTCCTTCTTATGTTGTGGGAATTTCCCCAGTGCATGTGAGTATTTGTAGCCTGGTCAGGTGGGAGCCAAGGCAGTCACATGAGTTGGGTGATCAATCAGAAGCTCCAGATAATCTCATGCCTTGTGCCAGCAATGCAAGGACAAAGCTATGGTGCATATCTTCCATGGGAGTACTGGGGCCAGGAGTGATGGTGGAATATAGTGGTGACAGTCACAGCAGCAGCATCCACTTGTGAGGGTGTTCTGGCAGATTTTGTGTTTCCTGTTTTTTTGCCTTTTGGAGTTTCCTCTCTTTTATTCTTCTAGGAAGTAGTTATCGAGAGCCTGCTCTGAGCAAGTCACTGTTTTAGATGGTAGAGATATAGAAGTGAATAAAAGAGATACAGTCCTTGGGATAGTTTGTAAAAATAGCCACAAATTCCTCTCCCTGCATCTAGGACCAAGCGATGTTGCAGGTCCTTCCAGCTAAGAGGCAGAATCTGCTGTTCTACCCTTTGAATCTGGGTTGGGCAATGGCACTGGCACAAATGTGACTCATTCACAAGTGCATGAAGAGCACTTATGCATTGGAACCCTGACCACCACAAGAACAAGCCCAGGCTAGGCAGCCAGAGGGTAAGAGGTCACTTGGAAAATAAACAAAACAGGCCAAGTGAAAGCTGTCCAGCCTTCCTTTGACTCAGTTAATGAGTGCACATATTTGAGTAAGGTTCAGTCAAGATCCACCAAACCTGCCCCAGACCAGAGAACTGCCCAGCTAAGGCCAGCCCAAATTGCCAAACTATAGTATTAGGAGCTAGATACCTGGTTTTGTTCTTAGTGACTAAGTTTGGGGGTGGTTTATTAACTCAGCAAGAGTTAACTGATAGCGCCTCTGCCCTCCTGGTATTTACAGTCTAGTGGGGAGAGAGAGAGTCTATAAAAATATATAGCATAATCTGCTATAACTGCTAGGAAATTTGTAAAAGAGAGCCAGGTAGAGCAGTCAGGGAACAGTCAGCTGAGAAAAATACTTGAATGAAGTGAGGAATTGAACATTGTGCATACTTGGAGGACTGCTATTTCAGAGAGAGGGGCAGTAAATGCCAGTGCTCTAGATGGGAGTGTGTTTGGTGTATTCAGGGAAGGTGAGAAGGCCAGTTGTGAGTCAAGAGAAAGAGGGCAGGAAATGAAGTAGGAGAGGCAGCTGGGGGCCAGAACTTACTGCAGAGGATGGAGCAATGAATTCAGATTTCCAGAGTGAAAGGATCTGCCGGGACATACTGGGTGCCTGTGTATCACCTAGGCTGGGCCAGCTCAAAAGGAGGAAATGACCAGGAAGGCAAAATAAGCAGGTCAGGCCATCTGGAGAAGTACAGAAGTGGCATTTGGAAAAGAGCGGGAGGTAATGAAACAGTCAAGAGAAGAGCAGTACAAAAATATGATGGACAAACAGCTTTTTTTTAGGAACACAATAAATATTTCTTAATTGACTGACTGATTACAACTTTGTATTTTTACAAGTCATGATCATAGAAGAGCTGAATTTATGCTAATGATCTTGATGAATTTCAAGAATTTTTAAAGTATTTTGACTTTGAAAATTTTTTAATATGCAGAAAAGTTGAACGGATAGAACAATAGTATGACCTCCCCCTAGATTCACCAACTGTTAACTTTCACCACAAGTACT
This sequence comes from Kogia breviceps, assembly GCF_026419965.1. Taxonomy (NCBI): domain Eukaryota; kingdom Metazoa; phylum Chordata; class Mammalia; order Artiodactyla; family Physeteridae; genus Kogia; species Kogia breviceps. The sequence goes on from NC_081313.1 coordinate 95,686,277, forward strand.
TTATCTGCTTTGCTGAATCATTTGAAAGTAAGTTATGACAATGTAACACTTCATCCCTGAATACGTAAGCATTTATCTCCTAGGAATAGGGATATTCTACATCTTGGACAATAGGTTTAATTCTATACTATTAGCTCTTTGCTCCCTCTGTACAAATCATCAGTTTTGTGGATTTTTCCCCCCCAGGAAACCTTAAAATCCCTTACTCCCTGCTCTTTTCTGACAAGCAGTTACGTTCTTCCCCACCTTTCCTCTTATGCAGTGATAGGTGCATAAAAAGGGGCATGGTTCTTAATTTTAGCCCAGGCATAAAGTAATTAGGAAGATAAATATGTTACATGAGAGAATCAATCCTTTTACTCACTGTAAAATCAAACTGAAAGTTTTTTTTGTTTTTATCCAAGTCATCACACTCTTCCATTATGAGAGATTGTACTGAGTTTGCTGCATTGTTTTCAAGGTGCTAATTAGAAACAGGAACAATTAGTCCAATGTATACAACAGTGAGTTCATGTGTCAGAAGTTCAATTCTGCATGATTAGCCTCATTCATCTGAGAGCACTTTGAACATGAATCCAGATACCATATAGTTTTTTGTTTTTAAATTGAAGTAGCGTTGGGACTTCCCTGGAGGTCCAGTGGTTAAGACTCTGTGCTGCCAATGCAAGGAGCATGGGTTTGATCCCTCATCGGAGAACTAAGATCCCACATGCCACGTGGTGTGGCCAGAAGATTAAAAAAAAAATGAAGTATAGTTGATTTACGATGTTGTGTTAGTTTCAGGTGTACATCAAAGTGATTCAATTATACATACATATATATCTATTTTTTTCAGGTTCTTTTCCCTTATAGGTTATTATAAAACATTGAGTATAGTTCCCTTTGCTATACGGTAGGTCCTTGTTGGTTATTTACTTTATATATAGTAGTGTGTATATGTTAAACCCAAACTCCTAATTTATCCCTCCCCACCCTTTCCCCTTTGGTAACCATAGGTTTGTTTTCATGTCTGTGGGTCTGTTTCTGTTTTGTATATAAGTTCATTTGTATCATTTTTCTTTAAGATTCCACATATAAGTGATATCATATGACATTTGTCTTTCTATGTCTGGCTTACTTCACTTAGTATGATCATCTGTAGCTCCATCCATGTTGCTGTAAATAGCATTATTTCATTCTGTTTTATGGCTGAGTAATATTCCACTGTATAAAATACCACACCTTCTTTATCTATTTATCGATCCATGGACATTTAGGTTGCTTCCATGTCTTGGCTATGGTAAATAGTGCTGCTATGAATATTGGGGTGCATGTGTGTTTTCGAATTATGGTTTTCTCAGGATATATGCCCAGGAGTGGGATTGCAGGATCATATGGTAGTTCTCTTTTTAGTTTTTTGAGAAAGCTCCATACTGTTCTCCATGGTGGGTGCACCAATTTACATTCCCACCTGCAGTATAGGAGGGTTCCTTTTTCTCCACACCCTTTCCAGCATTTTTTATTCGTAGACTTTTTGATGATGGCCATTCTGACCAGTATGAGATAGATACCATATAGTTTGTGACACAGAGATTTACTAAAGAATATCCTGGTCTTCTGAAATAGTTGATGCATCTTGACTGTTCCCTGGTGGTATGAGACATTCAGCACCAAATGGCCAGTGAGGGCCGGAGGTGTGTACAAAGTGGTTTCTGAGACAGCATACCAAGAGTCAAAGCTGGTGATATGTGTCGAGGCACAGTAGCAAGGCAGAAAGACCTGGATTGGTAAAATAAAATTAAATGTGAGAACCACAAGATTGGGACTCCACGGAAAAACCACAGTGGTGGACCCACAGTGGGTTGAAGGGTAGTCGGAGGAGAATGGGGTTTAATAAAAAGGTCTTTCTATTCTTTGCTTGGTGCTTAGCCAGATAAGATCTAAAGAAGGAGCTGGAGGGGCTAGAGGGGATGAGGGATGCTTTTCCAGGGAAGAAAATTCAAATGTAGGTGTACATGAGCCGAGGTCTCCCTACTGCCTGAGGATTATTCAAGGAGAAGAATTAGTGTAGAACAGGGCAGAGAATGTCCAGGCTCACGGTCCTCAATGGAGAGCATATTTGGGACAGTTCCAGTAGATGAGATGGCTGTGGACATGCTGTGACTCCACCCCAGATGCTGTAGGTCTGTGGCCATGTGCATGGTTTCAGCTTGCAAAGCTTCCAGAGACAGCACTGTCCAGTAGAACTTTCTCTGATGATAGAAATGTTCTATATTTCTACTGTCCATTAGGGTAGCCACATGTGGCTATTGAGTGCTTGAAACGTGGCTAATGTGACTAGGAGCTGAAATTTAAATTTTATTTAATGCTAATTAATTTAAATAAAAATTAGAATTTTAATAACCATATGTAGCTAGTCGCTACCAACCCTTTTGGACAGCACTATTCTAGAACATTTACTCACAGGGTCTCTGCCTTTGATCTGGTGATGGGAGTATTGTGGGAGGTCAGGGGCCCCATGAGAGCAGAGACTTCTTTTGTTTTATTCTAACACCTAGAACAAAGCCTGGCACAGGGTAGGTAGTCAATAAACATTTGTTAATATGTTAATTACTTAATTAACGAGAGAGAAAGATAACCAATCAGACTTAACACTCTTAGATCAATATTCATTTTTTACCAAATTGCCACTCTCTTGGTTTCCCTTCTGGGGCTGACTCCATGGTTTGGGATGTTCTATGTCAAAACTTCTCTTTGAAAGCCCCTTGCTAAGGATGGGACTAAGACAGAGTCTCCATCCAGTCTGTCTTCAGATGATTCTTTCACTTCAGGCTTAGTTGTTACATATTAATATTTTAAAAGGTGTATTATTTTTTGCAAAGTTTATAGAAAATAAAGCATTGAAAAACTAACTAATACATTGTAAATTCTCTCTCCTTCAGAGGACCCTGATCTAGTTTTTTACCATATTAAAACAGTCACAATAACTACTGTTGATTTAGACATACTGTGAGCCGAGACTATTGGCAGATAGTATTTCTACTCTTTACAACAATCCTACCAGTAGGAATTTCCATCTCCATATTACAAATGAAGAAGCTAAGGCTCAGAGATATTTGATTTACTTGTCCAAGGTCACACAACTTCCAGATGTCCCACTTTTCACTGTACCATATTGACTCAAAACACTGTAGTTACATCCTTCAAGAAGCCCAAGAGCATTGGAATGTAGTAAAGAAATAAAGTTCATTGCAAATTGCTTGTTTTTTTGAATACACAACCCAGAAGAAAACAACCCATTATCTTAACTAGCACCTTCTTCCTGGGGCCCAAATTTAATTATGCATCCCATACAGAAATGACAGCCACCTGAAGCACAGGCCTGCCCTGTGGAAGAAGGTGGTATTTAGCCTAGATGATGAATTGCCCTGCGTAGGTAATAAATCTTAGAGACCTTCATGAAGGATAACTACTGAGAAGAAAGATAAGAATTTCCATTGGGAAGCTGGAGAAGGAAGGTGGATAATTATTGTGGTGAGGTTATTTATGTTGCCACTTTGGGCTTTCATGGGAAATCCTAAAAGCTACATCTCTGGAGCTGGAAACTTGGCAGGAAGACAAAAGAAAATGTTGTCCCATTTTTATCCAAGTGGTTACTAACATGATGGCAATGGGGGTCATCCTCTTTCCAGAAATGATTGAACCCAGCGTATAGTAATCAAAAGGGGAAAATGAGCCTAGCATCAAGTCAGGATGACTCTCTTGTCTTCACTTTCTGCCAGCTTGTAGCACCTGCTGGGAAGTGGCAGCAAGCGGGTGTAAGGAGAACAGGCAGTGCTCTGCCTCATTTTCATAAAAACTTAGTCAACAGAGACCAATGGGCAATGCAGAGTCAGACTCCGAATGGCATTGCTGAGAGGAATTAAAGATGGTTAAGAAAGAGGAGACCTTAAGGTCATGGGTCCAATTCTTCCTTTTGTATGAATTAAAAAGCATTCCAGAGGGGCAGATGAGCTGTCGAAGGACCCCAGGCCAGTCTCCAGAATCCAAGTCCAATCCATTTTGAACAACCCCACTCCTTCTTAAATTTAATTTTTATGCTATATTGGGGTATAGTTGATTTACAATGTTGTTAGTTTCAGGCGTACCGCAAAGTGATTCAATTACACGTATACATATGTCCATTCTTTTCCAGATTCTTTTCACATACAGGTTATTACCCCACCCTTAAGAACCGATCTCACCATGACTCTGCTCTGTATGGCCTCATTCCCCTTCACCCTAGCCATAATTATTGCCATGGTCTTTATTTTTCTCAATACTTTTCTGGAGGCACAATTACCTGTGAATTTAAGTCCTGGGAAAGTGCTTGCCTGCTACTTGTCATGTCACTGCTATCTTCCTTATCGCTGCCCACACCTAGCACCTAGCAGATTTCTGTCACGGAGAGACTACGATTACGTGATAAGCCTGCTGAGATGTATTTGGAGTAAGCTTGTGCCAGAGAACTCTAGGAGGCTTCTGGAGGAGCAACAACAATAGGTTTAGTGATGGAGTGGTGAGAGCAGTTGTCCCACCATTTATCGAACACTTAGCATGCACTGTATATGATGTTAAACAGTTTATGTGCATTGTTTCCTTTAATTCTCACATACTTATGAGATGGCTATTGGTATTATTTACCTTTTCTGACTAAGGCAACTTAAGCTTAAGCTGAGAGAGCTTAACCACGTGTCAAAAGTCATGCTCTGCTGAGTAAGCTTAGGTCTTTCCATGACTTTATTCAGGGAGTTGTGTGCCAAGCATGGACATTTTTTTTTCACTTGAAGCCCCCAGTGAAACGTGAGACTCCCTGGGCTTTCCCACAGATCTCTCAAGAGTCCTGCTGACACCTGGGGCTAGAGTGAGGTGTCCAGATTCCACGTTCCTTCCTGGGTCTGCTGGAGTCACACTCTGAGTCTCCCCTCCCTGCAGGGGCCCTTCTGATTCGTTGTCCCCCTGGTCACAAGGATGCATGTGAATGAATGCAGGGAGTTTCCATGGTCAAAATGATCAGCTGACCATGTCTGTAACTTGCCTTAGAGTCTACCATTAGCATCATAACACAGGCTAAACTCTACTGTTTCTAAATACCCTCTTCAACGTGCTAGGAGAAGTTCCCAGCTCAGAAGCCAGCAGTCTTGAAAGTTCATTCACTGTTTGGCATTTGAAGTGTACTTTCCTATCAAAGCCATGGTACAAACAGTGGGTAGATTTCTACATTGGCCCACAAATCCTCCACTTTAATGTACATGTCCTTTGGTATTTGTATTACCGTGATGTTATTTCAACTCCATGTAACTACTGTCTAAAAGTTATTTCTTTTAGGAAATGAGGGGAGTTTCTTTTTCTTTCTTCTTTTTTTTTTTTTTAGTACTATACAGGCATGTACAGCACTGCTTTTGTTGTCTGTTTGCTTTTTTTTCTTATTTATTTGAAGTATAGTCGATTTACAATGTTTCAGTTGTACAGCAAAGTGATTCAGTTATACACACACACACTTTTTCAGATTCTTTTCCATTATAGGTTATTACAAGATGTTGAAAATAGTTCCGTGTGCTATGCAGTAGGTCCTTGTTGCTTATCTATTTTATATATAGTAGTGTGTATCTGTTAATCCCAAATTCTCAATTTATCCCTCCCCACCTTTGGTAACCGTAAGTTTGTTTTCTGTATCTGTGAGTCTATTTCTGTTTTGTAAATAACTTCATTTGTATCATTTTTTTTAAGATTCCATGTATAAGTGATAACATATGATATTTGTCTTTCTCTGTCTGAGTGACTTCACTTAGTATGATCATTTCTAGGTCCAACCATGTTGCTGCAAATGGCATTGTTTTATTCTTTTTAATGGCTGAGTAATATTCCATTGCATGTGCGTGCGTGTGTGTGTGTGTGTGTGTACACACCACATCTTCTTTATCCATTCATCTGTCGATGGACATCTAGGTTGCTTCCATGTCTTGGCTATTGAAAATAGTGCTGCTATGAACATTGGGGTGCATGTATCTTTTTAAATTAGAGTTTTCATCTTTTCCAGGTATATGCCCACGAGTGGGATTGCTGGATCGTATGGTAACTCTCCTCCAGACTATTTTCCGTAGTGGCTGTACCAATTTACATTCCCACCAACAGTGTAGGAGGGTTCTCTTTTCTCCACACCCAACGTGAGGGGAGTTTCAATGCAGGAGACACACATCCTTGTCCTTTCAACAGTGGGGCTGGGGCCCGACTGCCTGGGCTTCCATAACTGTGACAATAGTGTTTCTTGCCCAGCCAGGATAATTGGCATCCATGGCACAGGGCCCTGGCTGCACTGGGGTTTCCAGCCTTGGCACAGGTACGAAGCAGAAGCTGCTATGGGCCACTGTGCATGGAGCTGTGGGAATATTCAGGGAGGCACTGTCTTGCGAAAAGCAACCTAAAGCCAGGCAGAGTCCAACTATATACTCTGACAAAACTTTTTTATTTATTTTGTTCATTTTTTAAAATTGTGGTAAAATATATGTAACATAAAAGTTACCATCTTAACCGTGTTTAAGTGTGCAGTTCAGTGGAATTAAGTACATTCATACTGTTGCCCAGCCATCACCACCATTCATTTCCAGAATGCTTTTCATGTTGCAAAACTGACTCTGTGTACCCATTAAACAGTAACTCCCCATTCTCCCCTCTCCCTAGCCCTTGGCAACCATCATTCTATTTCCTGTCTCTATAAATTGGACTACCCTAGGTACCTCATATAAGTGGAATCATACAATATTTGTCTTGTGACTCGCCTGTTTCACTTAGTAAAATGTCCTCAAGTTTCACCCATATTGTAGCATGTGTGGGAATTTCTTTCCTCTTTAAGGTCAAAGATATTCCATTGTACATATAGAGTATTATCCATTCATCCACTGATGGACACTTGGGTTGCTTCTATTTTTGGGGTATTGTGAATAATGCTGCTGTGAACATAGGTGTACAGATATCTCTTTGAGACCCTGCTCTCAATTCTTTTGGGTATATACCCCAAAATGGAATTGCTGGATCATATGGTAATCCTATTTTTTTAACTTTCTGAAGTTTCTAGTTTCCCTTGTGATTTCTTCTTTGATCCATTGATTGTTTAAGAGTGTGTGGTTTAATTTCCATAAATTTGTGAATTTTCCAGTTTTCCTTCTATTATTGATTTCTAATTTCATTTTGTTGTTGGAGAAGATACTTTGTATATTGTCTGTCTTTTTAACTCTATTGATACTATTATTGTAAAATTGGCTGTTTCTCTCTTCAGTTCAGTAAATTTTTGCTTCTTATATTTTTTAATAGATCTTTATTGGAGTATAATTGCTTCATAGTACTCTGCTAGTTTCTGTTGTACAACAAAGTGAATCAGCCATATGCATACATATGTCCCCATATCCACTTTCTCTTGAGCCTCCCTCCCACCCTCCCTATCCCACCCCTCTAGGTCATCGCAAAGCACCGAGCTGATCTCCCTGTGCTATGCAGCTGCTTCCCACTAGCTAACTATTTTATATTTGGTAGTGTATATATGTCGATGCTACTCTCACTTCGCCCCAGCTTCACCCTCCCCCACTGTGTCCTAAAGTCCATTCTCTATTTCTACATTTTTGTTCCTGCCCTGCCACTAGGTTCATCAGTACCGTTTTTTTTTTTTTTTTAGATTCCATATATATGTGTTAGCATACAGTATTTGTTTTTATCTTTCTGACTTACTTCACTCTGTATGACAGACTCTAGGTCCATCTACCTCACTGCAAATAACTCAATTTCGTTTCTGTTTATGGCTGAGTAATATTCCATTGTATATATATGCCACATCTTCTTTATCCATTCATCTGTCGATGGATGTTTAGGTTGGTTCCATGTCCTGGCTATTGTGAATAGTGCTGCAATGAACATTGTGGTACATGTCTCTTTTTGAATTATGGTTTTCTCAGGATATATGCCCAGTAGTGGGATTGCTGGGTCACATGGTAGTTCTATTTTTAGTTTTTTAAGGAACCTCTATACTGTTCTCCATAGCAGCTGTACCAATTTACATTTCTACCAACAGTGCAAGAGGGTTCCGTTTTCTCCACACCCTCTCCAGAATTTATTGTTTGTAGATTTTCTGATGATGGCCGTTCTGAATGGTGTAAATGGTGTAACGTGATACCTCATTGTGGTTTTGATTTGCATTTCTCTAATGATTAGTGATGTTGAGTGTCCTTTCATGTGCCTCTTGGCCATCTGAATGTCTTCTTTGGTGAAATGTCTGTTTAGGTTGTCTGCCCATTTTTTAATTGGGTTGTTTGTTTTTTTTGATATTGAGCTCCATGAGCTGTTTATATATTTTGGAGATTAATCCTTTGTCCATTGTTTCATTTGCAAATATTTTCTCCCATTTTGAAGGTTGTCTTTTTGTCTTGTTTATGGTTTCCTTTGCTGTGCAAAGGCTTTGAAGTTTCATTAGGTCCCATTTGTTTATTTTTGTTTTTATTTCTGTTTCTCTAGGAGGTGGGTCAAGAAAGATCTTGCTGTGGTTTATGTCAAAGAGTGTTTTGCCTATGTTTTCCTCTAAGAGTTCTATAGTGTCTGGTCTTACATTTAGGTCTTTAATCCATTTGGAGTTTATTTTTGTGTGTGGTGTTAGGGAGTGTTCTAATTTCATTCTTTTACATGTAGCTGTCCAGTCTTCCCAGCACCACTTATTGAAGAGGCTGTCTTTTCTCCATTGTATGTTCTTGCCTCCTTTGTTGTAAATTAGGTGACCATATGTGTGGGGGTTTATATACTTAATAAATAAACTTAATAAATTCAGTAACATATTCTTTTGACCCAGTGGTCTCTGCAGAAATCTAGCCTCAGAAATAAAAGAATCTGTATATAAAGTGACACACACACACACATACAGGCTGTGGCACTCTTTTTTAGCAGCAAAATCTAGAAAACAAGTTAAGTGTCCATCAACAGCCAAATAATAGTACATGTTTAATATGGAATATTATGCACCTGTTTAAAATTCCAGTTAGTCTTGGAAGGATGGCCATGAGGTATTGTTAAAAGGGAAGAGAAATGTAAATGATATGTATATTCTAAGTCAAATTTTGTCAAATGGCATCAGCAACAACCCAAAGCAAGCAGAATATGCCCTCTCTCTGCGTCTGTAATGAGAGTTGGTCTGAGAGTGGAGAAACAGGTGTGGTGACTCATACTGAGGGTCAACAGTGGTGACCTCAAGGAAGGAGCGGCATGGGGGGATTAGAGATTTCATTTTCTTTGTGCTTCTTTGGCTTGCTTCACTTGTTTTGGAAGCACATGTTGCTTTTCTAAGTATAAACATGGAGATAATAGTAGTTCTTAGAATAGAAGGGAACATACCTCTAAAAGCAGAGGAAGTAGGAATGAAATGGGGGGAGGTGAGGCATTCCTGAGGACAGCAATATTCCACCCTATAATGCCTATAGGCAGAAAAAGAATCTTATTTTGTACCCAGAGCTCCTAGCACCATATCTGGATCAAACATCAAAGGGTGTTGTGATCTGGAGAGCAAAGGTCATTTCCAATTTCTGTCCCCACCCACACCTTCCTTACTACCCAAACACACACACACACACACACACACACACACACACACACACACACACACACACACTGGAGAGTGGGACAGCCAGGAGTCTGAGAGTTGTAGAGGATATTATTTATTTTGTATATAAGGCACTGAGAAGATGGGCATGAGGTCTTAAGCTAGGGATAACTTTCTGGTACGGGTTCCATTAGTCATTTGCACCTAAAATGAGAACTAGCTCATGGGGACATTCTCATACTCTGTGTTTTGGCAGAGTGACCCAAGAAACATGCCAAATAGAGACTGCGTAATAGTTCTGTTAGATGATTTATATCTTGTTGAACAAACATTCCTCAGCTCTGTTAGCGTATCAGAGAGTCATGTGCCTGTTTTGATATTTTGATATCATAAATATCATCATCATCATCATTAATGCACCTTGAGTGCTTATGTTCTAGGCACTCTGTAAAGGCTTTATATCCATTATCTCATGTTATCTGTGTAACAACCCTATGAGATAGGTTCTATTATTATCCTATTTTACAGAAAGGGAAACTGAGCCAGGATTCAAACACATGATCTCCAACTTCAAACCCACACTCTATTCTAATAAACTTGGGAGGTCAGTTGTTACCACAACTATGTGATTTCAGATTGTTGGTTCGAGCCCCCAGATCTGTGGTCACAGCTGAGTCAACAGTGTCTACAGTCCCACATGGCTTTAATTGAAGTCCAGGGTTGTAATGTAATTAAGTAATGGGCCCGTTGGACTCTGTTGTTCAAAACCCGTCAGGAACAATTTTTCCTTTGGACAATATATTTTCAAAATAGGCATGCACAAACAAGAGTGTGTCCAAAGAAGCATGACAAGGAATTTTCAAGCTACTCTTAGTGAGAACTGACTCTAGGCCAGGCTCTCTACTGAGCATTTTACATGCATCCCATGCATCCCATTTTTCAGTCTCATAAGGCTTTAAGAGATGTGCTCTCAGTCTTTCACAGAAGAGACAATTGGGCTCAGAGTGCTCAAGAATCTTGCCGCAGGTCATACAACTGATAAAGTCAAGCTGGGATTTCATACCAGGCTTGTCCAAGACCAGAGCCTAGGACTGGACTGGAGCCTAGCCTGCCTCTAGCTGGGACCCAGGGCACTATGGTCTGCAAGCAACTGTAAAGGAAGTTCAGGATGAGCCCAAATAAAGTGGTACTTTGGTGAAAACCCCAATAATTATCTTCTGCTGTCTGCATAAACATCTTACAAAGACATGTTTTGTTGGACCCACAGAGTTGTTGCTATTGTTTTCTTTTTAAGGATAATTTTACATTGTGATCCTTATTTCCTACTTTTCTTAAAAATTTGCAAGCAACGCTAGACTTGCATGTTTAACCTCAGTAGCTGCAGAGTATCTTTGCAAGTGAAAAGGCATAGGCTGGCCAAGTCATTACAGTGCCCACAAAACCTTATGCAGTCTCCTACCTACTTGGCTCCCTTAAGTGATCCACCTGGCTCCAGGGGAGAAGAAAGGAACATTTGTGTTCTGTCCAGCTCCTGAAAACAGTGAGTAGAAGGGATGCCATTTCCCACAGCAAAAGCTCTTTCTATCAAGTAGAGCTAGTTGCACATTTAAACCAAGAACCTCAAGAGGTAGTGAGGTTCCTATCTGTAGAAGTAATCAAGTGCAGTTTGAATCTGTCAGATGGTGTGTAAGGCTAAGATACCAGAGTAGATGACCTCTTATCATTCCATCGTTCTGACTTTCACTTAATAGGTTCTTAATATCTACCTTTGGGTTTCAAGTCCTAGCTAGAACATTTTCTTGCAGGGCTATTTTTCTTTTTAGGAAAACAATACCCATCAAATAGAGAAGAAAATTGATGCTGTGTTTGCATGTCCCCTACCAAACAGGTATTATCTTAATGATAAAATATTAGCTAGAAAGAGCAGATAACTGTAGCCAGATATTTTATTCAGTCAGGATTTTCTTTGCCTACAAGTAGCTGGATATTGTTTTCTGCCAGTTAATTTCCCTGTAAGCTATTGCAAGATTCTTACAGGTGGACATTTACAAATAACGATTGAATTCCCAGGGAAAAGGGGGCTTCTTGACAGATCTATCCCTAGCATTTTCCATTCACACTAAAGTAGAAATGACTGGCCATGGTTCTTTTGTTTTAAAACAGTCAAGTATTAAGATAAATCAATCACTTAGAAGGCATGGTGGTAGGTTCAGAAGGAATACAGTGATCCTGCGTCCCCTCTCCTCTGAAGTCTACTTGTAAACAAAAAGTCTTGATAACACAAGATTTGACATGCAGTAAAATCAGAATGTAATAAATGCCACAAGTAGGCAACATGCATTTGTGAAGTCAAGAAAGCACAAGATAAGAGCAAGCAGTGCAGACTCTGGGGACCCAAGAGGGACTGCCTAGTGGCACTCTGACCCTGTGTGGGGAGTGAGAGAGTACTGGCATTATCTCAGTGGTCTGACAACGAGTCAGCTCGATGTGATTCTTGCCCTGAAAGGGAAAGAGGGCTCAGTGTTGGCAGATCTTGAACACAACAGAAACGCAAACATTTCAATTAGCGCCACTGTAGTATCTCGATTCTGCAAATGATACTGTGATGGTTTCCAAATTTTGAGATTCAAACATCCTTTGGGCCACCAGTTTGAGACCTCTGCTGGGGAGGATATTGCAGAGCTACTTGCAGTAGAATCAGGAAGATTCTGGAGGTCTTGCCTAGACCTGGGGTCTTGCTAGGAGGCCCTGGGTCAGACTTTGCCAGCAGCTGCAACTTACCTGAGTGGAAGGTCCACTGCAGCCCCTTCTCATGATACTTTGTCCATATCACCATTGGGAAAGCTGAAATCATAGGACTTAAACAGCAACGTGGCCAGCAGATGTTGTGCTGCCTTGTTCTGCCTCCTGCATGTTTTTTCAAATTTACTGAAAACATTCTCAACCATCACAGCCTGGCTGGGGTCCTGTGGGACTCAGGGTTGCAATAAAATAATCGTCATTACTACCTTAGATGGGCACTTAGAGAATAGTTGACTTTGTACATTTAGTGAGTAGAGAGCCTTGGGGGGTAGAACCAGACTCTCCCCTGCTGATCCAGTGCCTGGGAGTCAGCCCCCCCAGACTTCCATTTTGGGGCTCTCGGCCATCCATCCCTTCTGAGGCTGAGCTAGACCTGTAAAGTCTTTTCTCCCAACAAAGAAATCCAGGCTGAGAGGCTCAGGCGCTGGATGATTTTGTGTCCCTCGGCCCCTCTAACCCATGCTCCCAAAGCCCAGTGAGCAGCCAGGCTGGAGGGGATCCCCAAGAAACCACCTGCCCTGCTGTTTCAGGATTAATGGAATCAAGTGATGCAGCAAAAATGCCATGACAGAACCTTATGCTTCCAATCCTCTCAGTGTCATTTAGCTAAAGAAACCATCAACAAAAACGAAGGAGAAGAAAACAGCTGGTGGTATAATCCTGCTTTATTCTTCAGAAGAAAGCAAAGCAGAGAGGGAGTCCTTATTTTCACATCTTAGAGGACTCTGTTGGCGGAAACTTCTAGGGAACCCGCTATGTATGTATGTGTGTGTGTGTGTGTGTGTGTGTGTGTGTGTGTGTGTGTGTGTGTGTGTGTAGTTGTAACTCCAACTTGATTGTGAAACGTTAGAGCTGGGATTTAGCTGCAGCCCCTCCTTCTCCAACGTGGCCCTTTGTGGGCCTCGACAGAGTTTTACTTCAAACAACTCAATTTCAGGGATTTCATAGCTCTCTATAAACCCAGCAGTGAGGAACACATTTGATTTCCCCTGCTTCAAGAAAAGAGAAACCAGGGCACTGAGTAAACTCAGGCCGGTTGGTGTGGTCAGAGGTAAGGGCATGGGCAGAGTCTGACATTTGAGTTCCATCCACTGGCAAACAATACTATTTTTTGACACATTTCAAATTTTGCTCTTGAGGGAGGAACTGTAGTTGTGACTTTGTTTCTTCAAAGACATGGAATCAGGCACTCAAATGTGCTCTCAGTAATGCGGGGGTTTGCAGGAGGTGACAGCATATGGGACAAGTCAAGGATGTTAATGGCTAAGGCAGATGAACAGGTGATTCAATTTCTTTTTGAAATCTCCACCTCTCCACCTTCTGAGGATTAGATCTCCCCCTCCTGAGAAAGCAGATTGGCTGTGGTGGAGAGCCCAGATGCTGGCTGGAATCTCATTTGAGACAGTCTGCTGGTCCTGCTGTCACTTAGCTCTAGGCTTTAAAAAAAAAAAAAAAAAATCTCAAGCTTGTGTACAGAGCTAAATGGACCTGGAATGGTGCAGAATACTGGAGAACTGGGGGCTGAACCCAGGGTGAAATGATTATAATGTAAAATAATGCTCTTCAGAAAGTCTCAAATTTTAAAAGTCTTGTCCTGGTGTTTGGGAATTACAGAGCTGTGATGAACAGTGGCTGAGTCACGACGTGGCAAGTTAGTATCCAGCTTTTCCTAGTATATATTATCAAGGTCTTCTACGTTAAAAAAAAAAAAAAATCAGAAGTAATACTTACTCACCAGAAAATCATTTATACATCCCAAAACCAGGACTTTTGTGGCTTAATACCAAGTGCTTTATTTAGGTTAATAAAAGTGAATATTTATCAAATGTTTATCATGTGCCAGGGACTGCACTGAATTAGCACATAACATAAATTATTTAACTTAATTTTCACAATCTTATGAAAGAATATGATTATCCCCAGGTTACAGATGGATAAATTAAAGCATGAAGAGGGTAAGTAATATGCCAAAGATGGCACAGATAGTGAGGGGCACAGCTCTCAGTAGAGAGAGCTGGGACTCAAACTCAGCGATCTGGGGCAAAGGCTCAAGTGTTGACCTCCTGCCACCTCTGGACCCATTGTTTGGAGTGTGGATTCCTCCATGTTTCTATTACTCCATACTGCACCCTGTCTCTGGGCTCCAACTCTACATCTTGGCAGAATTTTAGGTTTCCTATTTGGGAGCCCTTAGAGGTGGGCCACTGGGTCTGAGTATGTCCCCTTTGCAATGATAACACCCTAGGTACTACCAGCAGCACAGACTTGGCTATGTACTTGCTGTGCTCCCTGCACATGTTTGTTTCAACACAATCTAGCACCTGTAAATGGAATTAATTAAATTTAACACACATAGACCAGCCAAAGTTCAGAGTGAGTTAAGGAAGAATCTATTTCACCAATTTATGTGAATGTTGGAAAAGTACTCAGGGAAACTGTTCTCTCAGATGAGGAGTGAGGGTGGTGATAAACAAAGCTCAGGGCCCATACAATCCCCAAGTGTAACTTTTTCCATGAATATTAGTGATTTTATTATTTATTTTATTTTTTTAAAACATCTTTATTGGAGTATAACTGCTTTAAAATGGTGTGTTAGTTTCTACTGTATAACAAAGTGAATCAGCTATACATATACATACATGTATATGTATAGCTGCACCTCCCTCTTGCGTCTCCCTCCCACCCTCCCTATCCCACCCGTCTAGGTGGTCACAAAGCACTGAGCTGATCTCCTGGTGCTATGCAGCTGCTTCCCACTAGCTATCTATTTTACATTTGGTAGTGTATATATGTCCATGCCACTCTCTCACTTTGTCCTAGCTTACCATTTCCCCTCCCCATGTCCTCAAGTCCATTCTCTACATCTGCGTCTTTATTCCTGTCCTGCCCCTAGGTTCTTCAGAACTACTTTTTTAAAAAAAATTCTATGTATATATGTTAGCATACAGTATTTGTTTTTCTCATTTGACCTACTTCACTCTGTATGACAGTCTCTAGGTCCATCCACCTCACTACAAATTAACTCAATTTCGTTGCTTTTTATGGCTGAGTAATATTCCATTGTATATATGTGCCACATCTTCTTTATCTATTCATCTGTTGATGGACACTTAGGTTGCTTCCATGTCCTGGCTATTGTAAATTGTGCTGCAGTGAACATTGTGCTACATGACTCTTTTTGAATTATGGTTTTCTCAGGGTGTATGCCCAGTAGTGGGATTGCTCCATCGTATGGTAGTTGTATTTTTAGTTTTTTGAGTAACCTCCATACTATTCTGAATAGTGGTAGTGGTTATATCAATTTACATTCCCACCACCAGTGCAAGAGCATTCCCTGTTCTCCACGCCCTCTCCAGCATTTATTGTTTGTAGATTTTTTGATGATGTCCATTCTGACCAGCGTGAGGTAATACCTCATTGTAGTTTTGATTTGCATTTCTCTAATAATTAGTGGTGTTGAGCATCCTTTCAAGAGTTTGTTGGCAATCTGTATATCTTCTTTGGATTTAGGTCTTCTCTCCATTTTTGGAATGGGTTGTTTGTTTGTTTGATATTGAGGTGCATGAGCTGCTTGTATATATTGGAGATTAATCCTTTGTCAGTTGCTTCATTTGCAAATATTTTCTCCCATTCTGAGAGTTGTCTTTTCGTCTTGTTTATGGTTTCCTTTGCTGTGAAAAAGCTTTGAAGTTTCATTAGGTCCCATTTATTTATTTTTGTTTTTATTTCCATTTCTTTAGGATGTGGGTCAAAAAGGATCTTGCTGTGATTTATGTCATGGAGTGTTTTGACTGTGTTTTCCTCTAAGAGTTTTATAGTGTCTGGCCTTACATTAAGCTCTTTAATCCATTTTGAGTTTATTTTTGTGTATGGTGTTAGGGAGTGTTCTAATTTCATTCTTTTACATGTAGCTGTCCAGTTTTCCCAACACCACTTATTGAAGAGGCTGTCTTTTCTCCAGTGTATGTTCTTGCCTCCTTTATCAAAGATAAGTTGACCATATGTGCGTGGGTTTATCTCTGGGCTTTCTATCCTGTTCCATTGATCTATATGTCTGTTTTTGTGCCAGTACCATACTGTCTTGATTACTGTAGCTTTTTAGTATAGTCAGGGAGCCTGATTCCTTCAGTTCCATTTTTCTTTCTCAAGATTGCCTTGGCTCTTTGGAGTCTTTTGTGTTTCTACACAAATTGTGAAATTTTCTGTTCTAGTTCTGTGAAAAATGCCATTGTAGTCTGATAGGGATTTCATTGAATCTGTGGATTGCTTTGGGTAGTATAGTCATTTTCCCAATGTTGATTCTTCCAATCCAAGAACATGGTATATCTCTCCATCTGTTTGTATCATCTTTAATTGCTTTAATCAGTGTCTTATAGTTTTCAACATACAGGTCTTTTGTCTTCTTAGGTAGGTATATTCCTAGGTATTTTATTCTTTTAGTTGCAGTGGTAAATGGGAGTGTTTCCTTAATTTCTGTTCCAGATTTGTCATCATTAGTGTATAGGAATGCAAGCGACTTCTGTGCATTAATTTCGTATCCTACTACTTTACCAAATTCATTGATTATCTCTAGTAGTTCTCTGGTAACATCATTAGGATTCTCTATGTATAGTATCATGTCATCTGCAAACAGTGACAGTTTTACTTCTTTTCTGATTTGTATTCCATTTATTTCTTTTTCTTCTCTGGTTGCTGTGGCTAAAACTTGCAAAACAAAATTGAATAATAGCGGTGAGAATGGGCAACCTTGTCTTCTTCCTGATCTTGGTGGAAATGCTTTCAGTTTTTCACCATTGAGAACGATGTTGGCTGTGGGTTTTGTCATATATGGTCTTTATTATGTTGAGGTAAGTTCTCTCTATGTCTACTTTCTGGAGGGTTTTTATGATAAATGAGTGTTGAATTGTGTCGAAAGCTTTTTCTGCATCTATTGAGATGATCATATGAATTTTCTTCTTCAGTTTTTTAATATGGTTTATCACATTGATTGATTTGCATATAATGAAGAACCCTTGCATTCCTGGGATAAACCCCACTTGATCATGGTGTATGATCCTTTTAATGTGCTGTTGGATTCTGTTTGCTAGTATTTTGTTTTGGATTTTTGCATCTATGTTCATCAGTGTTATTGGCCTGTAGTTTTCGCTTTTTGTGACATCTTTGTCTGGTTTTGGTATCTGAGTGATAGTGGCCTCGTACATAGAATGAGTTCGGAGTGTTCCTCCCTCTGCTATATTTTGGAATAGTTTGCGAATGGTAGGTGTTAGCTCTTCTCTAAATGTTTGATAGAATTTGCCTGTGAAGCCGTCTCTTCCTGGGGTTTCTTTGTTGGAAAATTTTTAAGCACAGTTTCCATATAAGTGCTTGTGATTGGTCTGTTTATATTTTTGCTTTCTTCCTGGTTCAGTCTTGCCAGGTTGTGCATTTCTAAGAATTTGTCCATTTCTTCCAGGTTGTCCATTTTATTGGCATGGAGTTGCTTGTAGTAATCTCTCATGATCTTTTATATTTCTGCAGTGTCAGTTGTTACTTCTCCTTTTTCATTTCTAATTCTATTGATTTAAGTCTTCTCCCCCCCCTTTTTTTTTGATGAGTCTGGCTAATTGTTTACCATTTTTGTTTATCTTCTCAAAGAACCAGCTTTAAGTTTTATTGATCTTTGCTATTATTTCCTTCATTTCTTTTTCATTTATTTCTGATCTGATCTTTATGCTTTCTTTCCTTCTGCTAACTTCGGGGATTTTTGTTCTTCTTTCTCTAATTGCTTTAGGTGTAAGTTTAGGTTGTTTATTTGAGATGTTTCTTGTTTCTTGAGGTAGGATTGTATTGCTGTAAACTTCCCTCTTAGAGCTGCTTTTGCTGCATCCCATAGGTTTTGGGTCATCGTGTTTTCATTGTCATTTATTTCTAGGTACTTTTTGATTTCCTCTTTGATTTCTTCAGTGATCTCTTGATTATTTAGTAGTGTATTGTTTAGTCTCCATATGTTCGTATTTTTTACATATTTTTTCGTGTAATTGATATCTAGTCTCATAGTGTTGTGGTCAGAAAAGATACTTGATAAGGTTTCAATTTTCTTAAATTTACCAAGGCTTGATTTGTGACCCAAGATATGATCTATCCTGTAGAATGTTCCATGAGCACTTGAGAAGAAAGTGTATTCTGTTGTTCTTGGATGGAATTTCCCCTATCACCTAATATCCATCACCTGAATATCACCTAAGTCCATCTCGTTTAATGTATCCCTTAAAGCTTGTGTTTTCTTATTTATTTTTATTTTGGGTGATCTGTCCATTGGTGAAAGTGGACTGTTAAAGTCGTCTACTATGATTGTGTTATTGTCAATTTCCCCTTTTATGGCTGTTAGCATTTTCCTTATTTATTGAGGTGCTCCTGTGTTGGGTGCATAAATATTTACAGTTGTTATATCTTCTTCTTGGATTGATCCCTTGATCATTATGTAGTATCCTTCTTTGTCTCTTGTAATAGTCTTTATTTTAAAGTCTATTTTGTCTGTTATGAGAATTGCTACTCCAGCTTTCTTTTGATTTCCATTTGCATGGAATATCTTTTTCCATCCCTTCCTTTTCAGTCTGTTTGTGTCCCTGTGTCTGAAGTGGGTCTCTTGTAGACAGCATATATATGGGTCTTGCTTTTGTATCTATTCAGCCAGTCTATGTCTTTTGGTTGGAGCATTTAAGCCAATTACATTTAAGGTAGTTATTGATATGTATGTTTCTATTACCATTTTCTTAATTGTTTTGGGTTTGTTATTGCAAGTCTTTTCCTTCTCTTGTGTTTCCTTCCTAGAGAATTTCCTTTAACATTTGTTGTAGAACTGGTTTGGTGGTGCTGAATTCTCTTAGCTTTTGCTTGTCTGTAAAGGTTTTAATTTCTCCATCAAATCTGAATGAGATCCTTGATGGGTAGAGTAATCTTTGTTGTAGGTTTTTCCCTTTCATTACTTTAAATATGTCCTGCCACTCCCTTCTGGCCCGCAGATTTTCTGCTGAAAGATCAACTGTTAACCTTATGGGGATTCCCTTGTATGTTATTTGTTGCTTTTCCCTGTTGCTTTTAATATTTTTTGTTTGTATTTAAGTTTTGATAGTTTGATTAATATGTGTCTTGGCATGTTTCTCCTTGGATTTATCCTGGATGGGACTCTGCACTTCCTGGATTTGACTATCTATTTCCTTTCCCATATTAGGGAAGTTTTCAACTTTAATCTCTTCAGATATTTTCTCAGTCCCCTTTTTTTTCTCTTCTTCTTCTGGAGCCCCTATAATTCAAATGTTGCTGTGTTTATTGTTGTCCCAGAGGTTTCTGAGATTGTCCTCAATTCTTTTCATTCCTTTTTCTTTATTCTGCTCTGCAGTAGTTATTTCCACTATTTTATCTTCCAGGTCACTGATCTGTTTTTCTGCCTCAGTTATTCTGCTATTGATTCCTTCTAGAGAATTTTTAATTTCATTTATTGTGTTGTTCATCATTGTTTGTTTGCTCTTTAGTTCTTCTAGGCCCTTGTTAAACGTTTCTTGTATTTTCTCCATTCTGTTTCCAAGATTTTGGATCATCTTTACTATCATTACTATGAGTTCTTTTTCAGGTAGAGTGCCTATTTCCTCTTCATTTGGTTGTGGGTTTTACCTTGCTCCTTCATGTGCTGTGTATTTCTCTGTCTTCTCATTTTGCTTAACTTAGTGTGTTTGGGGTCTCCATTTCGCAGGCTGCAGGTTTGTAGTTCCCATTGTTTTTGGTGTCTGTCGCCAGTGGCTAAGGTTGGTTCAGTAGATTGTGTAGGCTTCCTGGTGGAGGGGACTCGTGCCTGTGTTTTGGTGGATGAGGCTGGATCTTGTCTTTCTGGTGGGTAGGACCGTGTCCGGTAGTGTGTTTTCAGGTGTCTGTGAACTTATTATGATTTTATGCAGCCGATCTGCTAATAGGTGGGTTTGTGTTCCTGTCTTGCTATTTGTTTGGCACAGGGTGTCCAGCACTGTAGCTTTCTGGTCATTGAGTGGAGCTGGCTGTTAGTGTTGAGATGGAGATCTCTGGGAGCGCTTTCGCCATTTGCTATTATGTGGGGCCGGGAGGTCTCTGGTGGTCCAGTGTCCTGGACTTGGCTCTCCCACCTCGGAGGCTCAGGCCTGACACCCGGCCAGAGCACCAAGACCTATTCTTTAGGAATTCTGGCGTATTTTTTTCTTTGTTTTCTTTCTTTCAGGTGTTTTTTTTCTTACTTAGTTGCAATGAAATTTCCAGGAATGAAGCCATAGGCAGGTGAATGGTCTCCAATTCAAAGCCAGGTGTTTGTCTAGCTCTTGCTAGTTCTTGTTCACTTGGTTTCCCTGGTGGGAGAACCAGGAGGTGGTGCCCAGTAGGTGGTCCCTACTGCTTCCCCGTGCAGACCAGTGCACACATGTCCTCTTGCTGCCTCTGCTCTTGGACTGGCAGCTTGTGAACACATTTCCCAGTCCAGGGCATGTAGGGCCGTGGTACAGACCATATGTATATTTCTCACTCTGTCCTGTCTGCCACAGATTGGCTGCTTCACCCTCTTCTGACAGCCTGAAATGCTTCCCTTCCAGTTATGAAGGGAACTTTATAGTCCTTTCTGGTGTCCAAGCTCTTTTGCTAGTTATCATCTGGTGTTTTCTGAGAACTGTTGCATCTGTAGATGTATTCCTGATATATATGTGGAGAGAGATGAATTCCACGTCCACCTACTACTTCTCCATCTTGAATCCTTACTAATTTTAAATGGTGTTATGCTAGCCTCACTTCTCTCCACTCCCCAGCTCTCAGCAATTTATTTTCCCTTTAAAGATTTTCTTTTTACAACTTCCCTTTGTGAATGCACATCAGCTTTTAGCAACAAATGCGAGCAGAATCCTTTTTTGGTACTTCCTTTGTTGCTTTTTCAAAATATGATTCTTGAAGTCTGGTACTCTAATCTTATGTTTCTAATACATTAATTAGATTCTTTCTGTGCCGTGCTTTTGGCCAGTTACCTAGATTGAAAAGAAGACTGAGAAAGGAACTCACCTGTAAGGAATGTTTCAGGTCAATCAGTAGGGAAATGGCAAAAACAAATTTTAGTATATTTATGCTATATAATTGATAGCATAGTTAAAAATGATGAGATACAAAGTAAGTTCTAACATGGTAGAGCAAAATCACAGTTAAAGGGGATTTGAGTCTTATCTACATTGCTTTAATGTGAAAAGAAAAATGAATTCATGGATTTCTTCTATAATTAAAGATCAATTTAAAAAATGTAAAAGAATAACTTCAGCTTTAGGAAAGGCTATGATGGTTCCCAGATAGACTTTTACTTATTTCTTGGTGCATACAATCCCTTATTGCCTTTTATTCACAACTACAGTTAGAATTGAAAGGTAAATTCTCCTGGACTAGGTCACAAGGAGATCTCATCTTCCAGTAGAATGTAAATGAGTGCGAGTTTCCTTGAGATCATCTTTTGTTTGGGAGGTGGCAGGGCTGCAGGCTCAGAGCTGAGGGAGCATTGTGTAATACTTAGTCAGGTTTACATTTCTTCTGGGTGTTGCCCTGGTTAAGTGGTCAGTCTCTCAGCAGAGTTTTCCCAGTTTTTAAATTTTTATTATTATTATTATTTTTTGCTGGAGTCTACACCCAAAGTCCTGTCCAAGCAGCTTACCTCTTTGGTAAATTTTTATAGAGTCCAGACTTTTTGGGAAGCCAAAGCAAAACCAAACATCAAGCCAAGAAACAAACCCACTGCAGTGGTGACAATATGTCTCCTTATTAATGACCACAACAACCTGTAAATACTGATGACCAAGAAACACGTCATCTCAGTTGAAATACAATCCAGAAACTGCAAACCTGCATGCATTTAGCACCCAGTCTGCCAGGGAGCTGGATCTCTGGGACCTCCCGGTGGAAATGACCTGGAGATAAGTTAGTGACCCCACATGCTCTGTGTACTTCAGTGTATCTGGGCTGATTCACAGTCATCGCACCGCCTCAAAAGGATTTGCTACAAAATCTCTGAGCTCAGGGAAATGAAGGAATTGAGAAATTGGGCAAATATTGGGGCTGGGTGGTCTAAGAAAAAGCTGGGCAGGGGAGAACATGGGAAAGTAAGATGAGATGGTGCAAGGAAGAAGAGTGGGCAGCAGAGCAGGTGAAGGAAGAGCCGAAGGCCGCAGATCATTTGGAGGAGAACGAGATAGTGAGCAGGGTAGAGTGAGTTCTAGATGTGCAAGTTTGTTGAGATGGGGCCTCACCGTATCCCTGAGGCTATTTCCAATTTAGGTTCACCTTTCTCTCTCACCCAAGACAATCATGCCCCAAATCTATTTCCATAAACAGATACTCTAAGTGGCCACAAAGTACTTTCTGTGTGAGCTGAGCTGTGGGACTAGCTCCACTTTCAACCAGATGGCTACCCTCTGACTCTTCTTAGTAGACAGAGAGCTGCCCCAAGGGCCACATTTTGACTTTCCCGGGTCCTAGAGACTTTTTGCTTTCGTGGGCCCCTCCTCCTAAAGATAGTGTTAAACATTACATTTCACGATTGTGTTGGAATAAAGGCAAATATATCTTAAAACTCTTTGATTTTAAACTTCATTTTTTTCTTCTGATTTTAAAGGAATGAGAACATTGTTTGTTGACCGGCCCCCTGGCCCTCGCCCCATCTCCCCTGCAAAAGTACTGTGAACCCTAAGTGCTCTGGCTACAGTGCCTGATGGAGAAGTCGTCCCTGCCCCAGATGATTGACACCTTCTTTGTTTCCTCCTATAAATAAATTTAGCCTTGAAGCTTTCCAGGAACTCCTAATCTGGCTCTTCTCTGATTTTAAGTTTCCTGATGTTCTTTTGGCTGTGCCCCCTGCTCAAATAAATAAGTAAATAAAAGCATAAAATCTGATTTAAAGAGCAGAGTTTAGTGGCCTTTAAATCTCAAAGGGTTTGTCAAGATAAGATAGAAAATCAAGTCCCTGTTAATGAGTAATTACCCTGTGCCATTTAATCAGTAATCCTATAACTTCCTGTGAGTTAGATAGTATATCCCTTCTAAAGGATGACCTTTCACAAAGAGCCTCGATGTGTAAAGGAACATGTTTGAAGTCACACGCCAGACTGGGATGGAGATCTCCGAGATTGAAGCTCCCTGTCTTTACCCTCTGCCCTCGCTGGTCCCTCTGCTTGGAATTCGCTTCTGCCAGATTCTGACCCTGGCTGGCTCCTTCTTTTCCTTCAGGCTCAATTTATGAGGAACCTGCTCCGAGGGCAACCCTTAGGTCCTTCTTGATTATATGACACAATGGTAGTCTCTGGCATGGCTTTTTCCATTATCTCGCATTCTTTCTCATTTTCTTTCTCTCTTGTATGTGTGTTCATATTACATAACAGTCTCTTTCTCCCTTCCTCTCACCCCCATCCAAGTATATGAACTCTATGACAGCGAGGATCTTTTCTCTCTTGTTTACTGTAGGCCTGGCACACAGCATGAGGTGAGTAAAGCGTTATTGATGGATTGACTCAGAATCCAAAGCCTGTATGCCCATAACCAGCATACTATCCTGCCTCTGGGGAAGGCTGCTTTTTTTTCCTTTTCTTTAAATTTGGTACAACCAAGCAAATTTTAAATTGAGGTGGTGTGACTTAATGAACAGGAAGCACAGGCTCAAAGTTCACAGGCTACATGAATTTTGAGAAATTGTTTGACCTTCTTATGTTTTGATTTCTTAAAAAAATCAAACCCAAGAATGTGAGAACAGTACCTCCCACTCTAAATATAAGAAATAATAGAATATGAAATGCACCTTTAAAGTGTACAAACAATAATATTAATGAAGGTTAAGGTAGCCCGAGGAATGTTATCATGGAATACTCGAGACATGACTCATCAATAGCACAGTAAGCAGTGAGCTCTGAGATGGTCCATTATGAGGTGCTTTCTGGAGAGAGAGCTCTGAAAAGCCAGAAAGAAACAATGACTCAGCCAGTATTACTCACCTCTGATGCAGAGACTGCGAGTTCTGGGTGTTGTTTTCACATTCAGTGTTGCCATCACCTGATGCTACAGGAGGTATGCCTGGGGCCTGAGAGTCCTGTCCATGTGGAAAACAAGACTTTCCACAGAATTGAATGAAATCAAAGCTGTGGGAGGTTTGGGGAGCTTCTCTGGATCTTTTACATCATTTAACCAAGTCCGATAGCTAGACACCAGAACTACTTCTGCCCCTACTGTGTCAAGAGGGTAAAATAAGAATCAGAACCTGGGCAGACACTTGTGTCAGCAGCCTTTGGAGTCCAAGGTGGGAGCTCTGCATGGCTGGGGAGCATCCTGGAGTCCTGGCAACGATCTTCTCATGGTAGAAACCATCTCTAGTGTCCAAGGCTGTACATCTTGACAATGATGACCTAATGGCTGCTGGATTTTTACTTGCAGAGTCATTGCCCTCTCAACATCCAGCTGATCACTTTGCAGAGCACTTTGGGACAAGTAGGGTCTAATTCTGCCCCAGAATAACAGAGACTGATAAATATTTAAGGCTGTAATTTTATATTGCTTTATGGGGGTTTACATATATAACTCTTTTGCAATCATAGAAGAGTATATTCAGAGCAGGTGTTTTCCAGTTAAACACACGCATCTATGTATATTTGACTCTAAAAATATCCTTCTGTAATTGCAGCCTTCAAAGAAGTTGGCCAACTTTAACCAGACAACGATGTTGGCAGATGCCTTTTGTTGTCTAAAGAACATAACTGGGGACGCTGAGCGACTCTTCCTCTGTGTCAGATTGGAAAGCCCCTCTTGGCAGTGGTCTGGCTGTGCTCTGTTTGCCTTACTTACAGCATAGCATACCCTATTCTGTAAGAAGGCTTGTGAAGCTGTCTGCATCAGCACTCATTACAGTATCATCTTCAAGCCTCAGCTTTTTTTATTCAGAGTGGTTAGGGCATCGACACACTTGGGACCCATTTGTTTATGTTTTGTATAAGGAGCCTTGTATTTTATTAATTCATCAGAAAAATATGTGCTTTAGTGACTGATTTTGGGGAGGAAATTCAGAGTCTCATTAGAGATCATCATGGTAGCCTAATACAATTATGTATGTCAGACTGAATGACATTTGACATTATGGGGTGAGGGATTCTCTCTAAATGGAACATGACTTAGGACAATGATAAACCCAGGATAGTCTCTGTTTCATTTTTTTTCCCCTTCAAACAGAAATGTAGATCCATGAGGAATGTGAAAAATACAAAACCTTAGGGCTCACTGGAATGTCCTTAGTAGCTGACTCAAGTGCACTGCTCACTAAATTCTCTTGTTTAAGGCTATGACTTGGTGGTGGGAAAAAAAAGAGTTAGAAATTATGTTTTCCTCTATGTAGATGTCCAGGGGTCCTAGGAAAATAATATCTCAAGCAAAGCTCCATGGCACAAAAAGTTTGACCGAAAAACCAGTCCAGACTCAGTTGATAGGCTCAAATAAACAGGCTTGTATATGCATGTCAGTGAAGAAGTGACCCGTATATACATTAAAGGTATATGATTATTTAAAATTCCCCATTCATTCAAAAGAGGCCTGCCAAATTGTTTCATACGTCCATTGAAGTTTTGCTAGTCTATCCTGTTAACCAACACCTCACTTCACCTCTTACCAGACATTTAGGCCTCTTCTCCTTCACTTTTCCTTATGTTTAGGACACAGGTCTAAAGGTTTGCTGTGCCTGAAGTTTTGTTACCAAATTGGTTGACTGGACCAGTGCCAGGGAGGTTATTTTTCCAATCGGTTTCTTGCAGCCAATAATGAAACTGATGCTAAGACTGGGACACTACAAGCTTTACTCGATGGCCGAAGAATGGAGAAGTGGGAACCTAGTACACAAATCAACTTTTCAGTTCAATTCTGGAGGAGACATGATATATATAGGAAGGTCTAGGTAAAAGGGAGGGAATTGGAAAGGGTGGGAGGAATACTCATGGGGTGTGGTTTGGACCCAGAACTGATGCAACACTTCAGTCCTTGTGTGGGTTTTTCTCGTTGTTGTCATGGCAGTCGTCAGTTGTCATGGCACTGGTGGGTGTGTCATTTAGCATGCTTTTATATTACAATGAGCATATAATGAAGATCAAGGTCTATTGGATGTCAGATCTGCCACCCACCATCTTGGGCCTTGTTGGTTCTAACCACTTCTTGGATATTTCTCTTTACAGCTTCCTCCCAAAACTTAGGTAAGAAGAATTCATTTCTATTCGAGGGAGGGTCAGGGGTATGAATCTGGGGCAACAGCCTTGGTAACAGTTTGACCAAAGACCAAAGCAAAGAAGACCAATGACAAAATTCAAGAAGTGTTTGAGAGGTATTATGGTACAGCAAATTTGATTAAAAGCCAGACTGTAATGGACTTGCTTTCCGATCTTGGGAAAAATCATTTAAAGTTGATATCTTCAGTATTACCTTCTGTCTGCTCAGAGCACCAAGGGCTCCTCCTGCACAACAACTATGAATTACCCTTTCTCCCTCTCCCACATGGTGCCCAGCACAAGCTCTTTGAATGACAGGGGTCCAGCAACATATGACGGTGATGTTAATTCTTAAAGATAAGTATTATTCTGTGCTCGAGGCATTTGCTTAGCTTTATTTCTTAGCATTAATAAGAGTAAAAAATTTTCTCTACATAGGTAGCTCTAGCTTAAGACACTAAAGAGATTTGGAGAAGTTTTGACAATTTTGGCTACTATAATCAAATTTTAAATATAAATGAGAATACTTTCACCTTCAGGAGTTCTGTTATAAATGGTGTGGTAAAGCAGGCAAGATCCTTTTGCAAATGAATTCACACCATTTTTTACATCCACATGTATTTTAATAAACTACCTTTGCTTAAAATAGGATACACCTGAAACAGGAAGGAAGGGGGCAGGGGACAACTTTGAAAAGAATGACATAGCCATAGGACATGACATAAGCTGGTTAGAACCATCTAGGTCCAAGATGGTGGAAGATTAGACTTCCAGTAGACCTCAAGCCTCATTATACTCTCATTGTAATACATTAGCATAAGCTAAATGACACACCCACCAGCACCATGGCAGTTCTGAGGGCAACCATAAAAGGTCAAAAAGTGGGCAGTGGCCCAATTCCTGAAAATCTCTGCCCCTTTCCCCAAATAATTGGAATAATCCTCCCACTCATTAGCCTATGAACTTACCCAGCCCATAAAACCTAACCATGCCGTATTTCGGGGCCCGCCCTTGCCTTCTGAGATGGCCCACACTCTGTCTATGGAGTGTGTTTCTCTCTGAATAAATCCACTTCTTACCTATCACTTTGTCTGTCACTGAATTCTTTCTGCGAGGAGACATCAAGAGCCTGAACTTCATTAAGTCCTGAGACCAGATGTGTGATCTCAGTTAAAAAATTGTGGGTTCAAGTCCCAATATGGATTTTGCCTGGGTTTGGGTCCCGGAGCGTGGGTTCAAGTCCTAATCTGAGTTGCACGGTTTCACATTTGTGTGAACCAGCATCTTATACCCACATATTTAGAATTCACCTAGAGATGTCCATTAAAGTGAGGGGGAAAAAACCAAGATATGTCTGATTTAGAAGTTCACCCACCTGTATGCCAGGAGAGAGACCCTCCTAATTGCTAAGCCTTTCTAATTTGCATCCGCTTTGTTTCACAGCAGATCAGACTGTCTGGAAAGCACGGGGGGAGAAGTGAGTGTGTTACACTCGCCTCAGAAGGCACTCTTGATGGTAGCAGAGCGGAGGCCAAGCTGTTTCTAACAAATGTGCTTAGTTGCTATGAATGTTTTCATGAAACCTCCTGTGCACCAACATTTTTAGCTCTCGAGGGATCTTATTAGTTATCCCTGAGAAAGCCAGTGACCTCTGGGGAATCTCTGTTCTAGCTTTAAGCCAAATTCCCTGTGCAGGCCCAGAAGAACTATTGACAATGGCGTTGCTAAAAAACACACCTTGGACCTGTAGGTTTATCTCTTAAGGGGTGGATTCTCTTACTGAGTTCTCTGGAACAAGCTGTAAAGTTCTTTGGCTACAAGACACTACTCTTTCAACAAGAACGACATTAGGGTTTGCCTAGATGGAAGACCTTTGTGAAAAGCTAGCTTTAAAGTAAATACCATAAAACATTTTTTAATGCCACTTGAGCGTGAGAGAGTGTCCTCTTCACTGTGTGTGGCCAAACCATGCTCAAGAACTTTTCCTCCCAGCTCTGAAAAGGGGCATGTGGAAGTGATTGTCAGGAGAAGGGAGCAGCTGTAGACACAGGGTGAAGATTCTGCAGCGACACCCCAAACCAGTTCTGGAAGCTAGGGAACAATGCCAGTTCTGTTGTCCAGGAATGCAAACTCAACACAGCGACTTCCTGAAGACCCCAAGAGATGCAGGCAGCAAAAGGCTGAAGTCCAGACTACAGGGATATCTTTGCTGTTCTGTGCAGACAATATTCATGGCTCCCTAGTGAAGCTTTAAACGAATATGCAGCATTCATGGCACGGTCCACGTCTAGTTAGATAATGTTAGCATGAGGGCTAGATTCTACTTGTGAAGGGATAGGATATACACAACTTTGAGTAATTGACATCCCAAGGTTAGAAAATATGTTTGAACTGGGAAAATGTTAAAACAAATCAGAAAAGTAAATTGGGTGAAGTTGTGATTTAGTGGTTATGAAACTCTGAAGTTTTCACTGAAAATGCACGATGCAGTCCTCTTATGAGAGACAAACTAGATTAAGCTCCTCTGACATCAGAATCATTTCCAGTGTTTAAAGTCTTAATAGTTAGTAATAGGATAAAGACGGCCAACTGGACTCTGAGTTAAATGACAGAGTCACCAGCCCATCTTAGTGTTCTTTATTTTTTCACTTTCAGAATGTTTGGGTGCTGGACAAACAGTCTGAACTCAGGTTATCTACTCATTCATGTTAATATTTATTATTTTTTCTTTCTCCAGACCATCCCTCCAGCTAAAACTGCAGTGGGTCTGAGACAGGGGGAAATAGCTGCTTCCTACATCCCTCTGGAGAGCTGAATTTGCAGATGGGATCTATTATTAGTTGCACTTCTAAGTTTGAGAGATCATCTTCCCTTTACCTTAAAGGTAAAACTTTCCTCTCTGATAATCCGCAGAGTGATTTTCTAATCTGCAATTTAGATTACTGGGACCATCTGGGTACATTTGCAAAGCGTGCTGTGTTGTTTTGGAAATAGGTGTCTGGCTATACATCTAAATGTTTCTCCTCCTCCCCCCGCTTTATGGACTCTGTTTTCCAAGTCCCATTTTAAAACATGGAATGGGTTAACCTCAGCATAAATCAGAGACAGACGATTGCTAAAAAGAGGCTTTCGTTTAGCCACCGATTTTAGTGTGGAACTTAAAATGGGAACGTCTTTAGAAGTATTTTAGGTCGAAGAATAAAAACAGACACACCAGAGGAAGATATGCCAACCATATAAATACATAGGCGTTAAGCCCCCTATACAGAAACCAAATATAAATGGAAAGACAATGAGTAAACTGCACATATAAACAGACAAAACCCCAGTGGATAACTCATAAAGATCTGACAGCAAGGACCATATGTCTTTAAAACTCTCAGCTTTTCTACTCAAGTAATGTGTTATTTGTCCCAGGTTCGCAGTTCACTCATTCCACTCAACATCCTCCTTGGCACTGTTCAGTTTGTCTGCTGTCTACCCATTTGGGCTTTTGGCAAATGGAGATGCTCTCAACAAGAACAGCTTTTGAGTGTTATTCAGACCTCTGATGGGCCTCAGATTGTATAAAACAAGGATTTGTAGCTCTTGGGGGATGTAGCTCTGTTTGAAGCAAAATATCTTCTCACTTCTTGCCAACACTTACACGTGGGGAGCTAATCCCAGAGCAGGCACTTTCTTTCTTACAGTACCAGCACATAAGTCATTTTCCCAGAGTTTGGGGAGTAGGTGAGCAAACATTAGAAAGCTGACGAATGGTCTCTGATCATCTACTTATGCAAATCCTGAGCTGTGTTTTCCCATACGAAATAGTCTCAGGTAAATACAAGTTAGGAATCCCTCAAACTACTTTTTTTTTTTTACTATCAAATGAAATGACATATGTGAAAGTGTTGTAAAACTGTAAATAGCTATGCAAGATTATTATTGATAGAGGGAAGAGAGGGGCTGTAAAAATTGACTTCAGAAGTCATAACTTAGGGCTGATGGCAAGCTAGAAACCACTTAGGTTCTTAGAAGACGTGTTCCCACGGCACTGAGCAAATCTTTATTCTTCACTTAATGGTCTACTCGTATGATGCCCAAACTTATTCAGTTTTTTTGTCAACAGATATTAAAATGTCTTTCCATGTTATGATCTTTGGAGTTGTTGTTTCCCATCCTGTCTTGGAAACAATTATTACTTTGAATAGTTCTCATCCCTCGAGCTCCCCAGTTTCTTTGACTTCTTTGGTGTGCCAGGACCCAGGCTGTGAGGAGCATGTTTAGTTTGCAGAGAAGAGCAGGGAGCCCGGCAGGGGCTGTGGACAGACAGGCCAGTGAACGTTGTGTCACACCCCAGTACAGCTGGCCATCCGGTGGCCTTGCTGTGAGCGATTGCCAGACAAGCCTTCTAAAGTGGCAGCTGTTTACAAGAAGAAGGTGGAATATTCAGCCAGAGCAAGGACAAGGGACAGCACAATCCCTTACAAAGGGGTCGGGAGGCAGGGCGCTTTACCTTGCTTGGAATTATTCAAGAGACTCAATAGCTTTGCATAGCAACGGAAGGCTTATTGACAGGAGTTAAAGGCTCCGGGACAGCCACACACACAGTCATTAACCCCCTGCGGGAAAGTGTGAAATTATCCTGTATTGGGGGCTGGGTTAACTTGTGTGGCCCTATTGAGGCCATTTCCCCCCTGGCCAGTTGAGAACCAATACTCCCCCTTCTTTCTGAATAAGTAGTGAGTTTTGAGCACCGTGTCGCCAAAACAGTTGAGGTCCCAGCTTTTTCTTCCTTACTCAGGGGGCCCTCGTTCCCCTCCTCACAGAGTTGTGTAGTTAGCTACTGTCTCTACACCCTGCTGGGAAGTGAGCTATCCTCCCACCTTGACTTTAGGAGGAAATGCTTGCTTCTCCCCTTCTCTCCACTCCCCCTCCTGCCCCCCCCCCACTCCCCCGCCCCCGCCCCGCCCTGCCGGAAGGAGCTGCCGAAGTCTTATTTCTCCTTCTCCTCCAGCAAGGAACTCTTGCATTTGGAGGGGTCAGATTTTTATTTAGTACAAAGAAGTGAGGGGAGTCTTCTCCAAGTAACTTGTTCATAACAGCATGAGCCATTCTAACAGTAGTACTTTGGACAAGTCACTTAGCCTCTGAGTCACTTTCTGTGGATGCAGTAGAAAGAAAAAAAATTCCGAGGGGAAGGTATCAAGGGAGCAACCAAAAGTCTCTCCCAACTGGTTGGCGGACCTCATGCCTGGGGTTAGCTGGGTAAACATCCAGTGTAACAGAAAGAGCAGGGACTTGGAAATTATACAAACATGGATGTAGTGTTAGCTCTGGTGCTTTTTTAGCAGAGCAATATCAAGCAATTAACTCGTTCATCGTTTTTTGAGCCCTAGTTTCCCTCCTTGTAAAATGGAGTGGCTAATGCCTAATTAATAAAAGAAAGTGGAAACAACCTATAAGGACTGCAAATAGGGAAGGAAGCAGTGAAATAAATTGCGGTACATCTACAGTAGGGAGTACTATACAAACTCTAAAAATAGATAGAGATGTATATACTGATGTGGAAAGACGACTAAAAATAATAAGTGGATAAAAGCAAGATGGAGGGCAATGTGTATGTTAGCGTTCTTTTTCTGTAAATATAAAGGAATTTTACCTAGGGACATATGCATCCTAGTATGTACTTAACAAGCAGGGGGTAGTAAGAATCATAAGAAACAGTTAAAAGTTAGCTTGAGGGAGAGGGATGAAAAGTTAGGTGTCAGGAGGAAGGTTTACACTATTCATATTTTTATCTGTTATTTAAGTTCTCTAGCCAGGACCATGTATTACTATTATTTTTTAGCATCAACAGAGTTTATTTGCATAGTAAGATTATGGATCTTTCTTCCTTTTCATGTTTTTCTGGATTAAAAAATGAAAACTTTTGAAACTGATGTGAGAATAAAATTACACATATCAAATGCTTGAAGCACAGAAGGGGCTTGGTGAATGTTAGTGCAATAAAACAGAAGGAACAACCTGAAAGTTCTTTGTATCAACCTTTTTCATAAATAGATACAATTTTTAAAAATAGTGATCATCACTGTCTATTAGATACCATTTATTATTTTTATTACTAGAGAGCATTTTCTGTCTACCTGTTTCTCTGTCATCTTTGGTCTGTGGATGTGGGGAAAGGTCACTGGATTGGTTGTAGGACCAGATTTGCCAACAGGTGTTGTGATTTGTGGCAGGATGGTCGTCTAATTTTTCTGAGCTTCAGTTTCTTCAGCTTTCAGTTAGTCAGGAATCTGCGTGATCTCTAAATTCCCTCCAAACTTGAAATTCACATATCCATTTCCCGATGATATCGGCTTAATTCAAAAGCAAGAGCATGCAGTGGTGGACTGTCTGGAGATCCAAGGCAAGAGAGAGAAAAAATGTCATAAAGACAAGCTTGAGGTTGGGAAAGTTTCCTAAGACAGACCCAGTCTTTTACAATCCACACAGCCACTAACTCACTTACTCTGTTTTTTGGTCGGAAATTTTAAGTTTTTTCTACCAATGAAGCCGTAGAAGCAAAGCTCTGTTCCTGCTATAAAAGGAGGCTAGGATAATTTTATATTTCCTTGGGTTGTGTTTTGTTGGCTGTTTTTTCTTTTCAGTGATTTGTTTAAAATCTCAGAGGCAAGGTAAACGTTTTGGTATGCATATTTATTTTCTCCATCTCCTATTTGGTGGAGTAGATAAAGTCAGTTCTCTTATCCAGAGCAGTCCCTAGTAGGCAGCAGGCCTGTCCAACTGAGGCCTACTCTGTCATATATGGGGGATATGTATGTATCTAATCTATGTACAATAAAATAAACCTATGGTACAGAGTACTGTGGGCCCCCCACCAAGAGCAGGGTACAGCTATCCCACTCGCGTCTTTCCAAGGGAACAGCTAACCCTCAGCAGCCGAGCAATCTGTGAATCAACTTGCAGGCTTTTTCCAAGCTCCAAATGTGTGCAGGGATTATGTCCTTCCTTCCAGTCTTGATATCGTTCTGGCAGCCTGGTGGGCTCATGTGTGTGGCTGCAGGAAGCTGGGAAAGACTGTTCCCTCCCTGAGCCTGGCTTCCCTGGAGCGGAGATGTGTAAGAGCAAGCAGTGGGCCTGGAGGACTCTGCGCTGTTGCCATGGTCACTTCCCAGCGTGCCAAGGACAAGTCCCCGCATCCTCTGTGAGACTCCATTAGGGACAGAGCAGCGTGTGACGGCAGGCCTCGACACTTCATAAGACTGGGGCCTGGCCTTTTTCCTTCATGTAGTTTTAACTCATGAGTGGAATGGAGGTGATCTGGGGCCAATAGACCAATGCGTTCCTAACGCAGAAATAAACACACTAACACTTAAAACACCCTTGATAGGACCAACAAGCAAAATTGTGACAATGAGAATATTGTTTTACAACCAAAACAACAATCTGAACAAATCACGGACATGATTTACGTCCTTGTAATCATCCTACACCCAGGATTTTTGCCTTTTTTCACATAACATGACTTGGTGAACATTTTCCCATGTGACTTTGTGACCTTCATAGTTAGTTACACTACGATTTAAAGGAAAATCAACATGGTTGGTCTTAGGTCCCCCAGGTACTAGCCTCCAAGACATAGGACACGATAGAGAAAGACTAATCGGGTCATATAAAATGTCTCTAATTTGGATTAGATTGTATTTTATGTACGAGAGAGTTTGCCTCTGCTTATGAGGGAGTCCCAGACTTTATTATCTTTTCCTTCAAGGCAAGTCCATGGATCTCTCTGCTTGTCTCCATGCGATGTGCTGAGAGTGGCAATTGCTTGTCTCTTTCTCTTGTCCTCAGCCGGGAGACGTGTTCCTCATTGGTAGGAAGTAACACCCCACCACCTGTCTCACTAGACACGTGACCGGGGGCCTCAGGTAGGATTTCTCAACGTCCCAACCTCTTTCCCCGAAGTTATTAACAACTCACATCAGAAAGAATGAGGCTCCCTTTTTTTTTTGATTTCAAGGGTTCTGATAAGTATGCAGAAGTCAGAAAACGTACCCAGAATTCAGGCAGATTAATCACTTGGTTCCCGAATGTAGGAAATTTCCATGACATTGATTCTCATTCCGTTTTGAGTGGCTCAGGACGAAGGGCAGTTCCTGACTGTGGGATAGACACAGGGAAATCTCCATTTCCCTGAGCCTAGCTCTGATTCTCCCTGCCTTTGACTGGCTTTAACGTGTGAGGTCCTGGGCGGGCCTTGGGGGAGAGACGTGCATCTGGCTGAAAACTGTGTTGTGAGGGCAGCACTCCCACAGCCAGCCAGGGCCCTCCTTCCTCCCCTCTGGAACGTTCCCACCAGCTCTCTGGATCCCTCCTCAGTGCCCCTTGGGCGCAGCAAGGGTCCTGTACGTCCCCCAGGAGAAGCAGTCCCTGGATCCCTAGGCACAGAGCAAAGAAAAGCCTCTTGTGAGACCAACCACGCCTAAGAAAACTGGGAGCCCCGTGTGGCTAGTACACAGGGATGTCAGACAGAGAAGGGAAGCAGGGATTGTTAAAAACACTGACAAAACTTTTCAGGTTCAATGGCTCTGAATCACATCTGAATAGTAGAGCCAATGGTCATGGCAACAGCAGCCCTAATTAAGGGTTCACAATTTTATTCCAGTCAGCTGGGGGAGAGGGAGAAGGGTGATTTTTCTTGGTTTGATTGTTTTCAGCTTACAAAACAAATCCTGCTTCCCCCTGCAATTATGTGAAATTACTGTCTCCAAAGAAATATTTTACATATGGATGCCCTCTGATCTGACTTCCCCCACCGACCTGTCTTTCATGCAGCCTGGGAGGGTCCTTCGAGGTACCACAGGGGTGGGAGGCAGGAGGTGGGCCCAGGCCCACTGACAACTAGCTTGTTTAAAGAGTATAATCTGACTGTATCCTGCAAGTAGTTACTGTGATCTTTTCTACCAACAGTCATGCTTGTTGGAAAATACGGGGGGGGAAATCACTGCACGTCAAAAATGATGAAAGATAAGATGTTATGATCTTCTGCTGATTATGTGCCTGCAATTAAGAAGTTGGGGCTGATCACTCAAAGCTTCCAATACATAAAATCAGCAGCCATTGTAGTTGAAATGCTGCATCCTGTGACCTGTTTTTAATGGACTTTCCTCCTCCTCACTCTTCAAAGCAGGGCTCTGTCAAAGCCACCAGCTTCTGACTTTGAAGCTCTCTTGAAAAAGAGAGAAAAAACAAAGGACAAGAGTCAAGGGCTTTCAACTGCATATGGTTTAGGCCAAATTTACAAATGTTTTTTAAAAAAAAATTCCCAAAAGGTTACTTTTAACGAGTTCTTTGATCCAGAAAAACAAAAACAGAAACTAAGACGCCCTGTATTGATCATGTTTAAAAACATTATTTAACAGTTAGTCTAGTCACAAATGTCTGCTTTTCTAATTTTTTCCTGAAGATTGAGGCTTAACATTTCTGACAGGTACAGAATAGCAGATCAAATTTTTTTTTTGGTTTTTCCTTCAAAATGCCTCTTTCTCTAACGTAGTGATCACATCCGGCCAATGGCGGGTGCTATTGGACAGACTCTTTGCTGAACCTTATGGGCAGCCACCTGTGGCTCAGTTACAGTTCTGGGCTCGTGGTCTCTGTTCAGGGAACACATCATTATCTATGACCACCTTAAATTATAATATGTATATTAGAAAAATAAAATCACAATAATTTAACATGAAATTGATTATTTGCCAAATTCAGACATACATGAAAAATGTTTGTAAATTTACAGAAGGAAACGATATACTAGCCCATCTTGGAAGGAATATTTTGAAAACAGACTCAGATAAATGCTCAAAGCTTAAAAAAAGGGTCTCCTTGGAAATGCTAATAAGACTTGCAAAGTCTTCATTTTGTAAGGGCTAGGATACACTGCAGCCCACTTAGTGTGATGCCTGTTCATGGACCTTCAAGTCAAAACTAACATGTGTTTTTATCTTGGCATCACCTTCTCATTCTGACATATAGAAGGTCCTGGGTTCTGTATAGAGCAATAAGCCACATTTGGATAATGCTTTTCCATTTCAGACCCCCCTCCCCAATTTTTCTGATCACCTTAATACTTAATTCCAATCTTGTGAGGTAAGTACTGTTGTTATCTCTATTTTATAGATGTACATGCTGAGGTTCACACAGATTTTAGTACGTTTATTTAAGTCGATGAGCCAAGACCAGATCTTCTGATATCACATCTTTGTATATATTATGTGCATGTCTTCTCTCAATGCTTCTAGGCTTAGTGTCCAAAGGAGTAGGGTGGGGCAGTGTCCATCCTGTGCCCGTATGCTGATACTCTAGTCAAAATCCTATACATTCTTGGGAATTCCCTGGCGGTCCAGTGATTACGACTCCGTGCTTCCACTGCAGGGGGCCTAGGTTCAATCCCTGGCTGGGGAACTAAGATCCCGCAAGCCTTGCAGTGTGGCCAAAAACAAACAAACAATCAAAATCCTATACATTCTTTACTCTGGGAAACTTGTGTGTCCCATGTTACCAAAAAAGGACATTGTATGATCATCAAATTCATTCATTCAACTTTTTTGGTCACCACTGTGAGCCCGACTCTATTCTAGACATGAGAATACAGCAATGAACAGATAGAAAATGTCAGTCCTTCTTCTTAGTTGGGGGAAAACAGAAAAATAGATGTGTAAAACTAAAAACACTTCTTGATTGTTATAAGCGTTATGAAGGAAGCAGAGCAAGGGACTATATTAATTAGGATGTCTAGGGAAGTGAGTTGGAGGGTAAGGTGGTACGGGTGGTAGTATTGTTAATTGGGTGTTTATTGTCAACCTGCCTCAAAACATTCAGAGTCATGTATTATAGGTTCTGTGCCAACATATGGATTCAGCTAATGCACTGCATGAGATCTTTCATACGGAATGGTTTTTATTTTACAGATTTAAAAAAAGAAACTAAAAGAGAGGTCAAGGAGCTTGGCCAAGGTCACACAGGTGATTTGTGTAAGGTTAGGGCCAAGATCTAGGTTTCCTGACTCCCACGATCAAACTCCTTCCATCACACTGTACAGCGTTTATCTGCAAGAGCCAAGCACCCTTGACACGGCAGCTTAGCCTGTCATTCTGCCTTATGCCGAAGGCCAAGGAAACCCAAGCAGGGAGACAAACAGCGTGTTCTTGGTAGCTCAGAGCCACATTCCCTGACAGCGAGCGCACCCTGAGCGTGCTAGTGTGCACGCAGTTTATCACAAGTTTCCAGATTTTGGGTTGTAAAAACTGAGTGTGCATGTGGCAGTAGGGCATGGATTTTTCTGGGACTCTGAGGACCTCTGGGCTGTGTTGATTCTTTGTGGAGAATTATAGACAAAAGGTTTGGCAAGGCTGATAGTTCTCAGGCCGCGTGTGCCATGGAAACCCAGTCGGGTCAGCTTAGATTGAAGCAGTCTTTTGGTGCAATTCCCAACAGCTCACCTCTCCATCTCTTTGGAGGAGACCTGAGAACACAGACTGGCCTCAAACAAAGCCACTGGGCCATGTGTGCCAGTCCTGTTGTTTCAGCTCATTTCATCATTTTTGGCTTCACCCTTGGAAAAGTACTTTCATATAATTGGGACAGCAAAATGTTTTATTTTCTTGCCATAGAAAAAAATGCATGTTCATTGCAGACAATTTAGAAATTATTGAAGAACACAAAGAAGAAATGTAAATCACTCACTCTAATCTGATTACCTGACAATGATCATTAGTAAATGGAAAGTAAAGCCCCAGTCTATTTTTCCATGACTTAAGATACCTTTCAAAAAATAGAAAAAAAATGGACCCTACCATAAATTGCATTGTAATTGGCTAATTTTTAATTTTCTTAATACCATCATCATAATGATTTAATCTGAATTTTTATTGACTGTCTACTACAACTCAGCTACAGAGATTCTGTGCAACAGCTGCTTCAATTCCTATTTTACTGCTGAAGAAACAAGGATTCTGAGATTGTTTATTCTTCTTCTTCATTGTCTCATTAGATGACCTCATTCCTGGCCGAGTCTCACAGTGCATTTGTAAGCTCTAGCTCGAAATTTTATTGTCAGCCCTGACCTTTCCTCTCAGCTTTAGACTTTTATATCCAGTTGCCTACTTGACATCTCAGTTTGGTTCTCAAAGGTACCTAGGACTCAACCCATCCAAAGTCATGCACCGATCCTCTGCGTTGTGCAGTGTGAGGGCCTGCACCTCTGTCATCACAGCCTTTGTCTGAGCTACCATCTTAGCTGGTCTCCAGTAATACACTCTTGACCTTCTTGAATTTATTCTCTACCCAGAGCCAAAGGATCTTTTCAAAATGCAAATCCTATTATACTACCACACACTTACAGCCCTTGAATGACTTTACTCTGCTCTTCAGGTAAAGACCAGAATCCCTAACATGAGCTACTAAGCCAGCATGGTCTGTCTGTGTCCCCTGCCTCAGTTCACACCGTGCTCCCCACACTCTGAATCCTAATCATTTGGACATTATTTTAGTTCATTTATTGACCAACTAAACCTCAACAGGGTTTTTGCACTTGCTGTTCCTTCTAACTGGAATGCTCTTCCCACCATCTTGTTTATTCTTTGCCTGGATAATTCCCACTTTCTCTTTAGATGTCAGCTGCCTCAGCACATGAAATAGAGGAGGGAAGATTGCATAACTTGCCCAAAGGCACAGGGCCACTAAATGGCAGCTCTTGGCCTCGAATTCACGTACCCAGACTCCAAGTTTGGTGATGTTTCCTTTGCCTCTTGCCTCTGGGTTAAGTGTAAAAACTTGAGCTGTAGTTCTCTGAAATCTCTATGAAACTTCCCACAGAGGTGGAAGCTCATCTTCCAAGTTTAAGAATGTACTAGGAATAATGCAGAACCTGGTCTGAAGCATCCCTGACGTCTCCTAGGCTCAGTCCCTCTCTCTCTCAGCATCAGGCAGGATTCCAGATCTCATGGAGCAGTGATTCTGTGACAAGTTCAGCAGGGAGCATTGAATTAAGATTCTCATGTTGACAGCAGTTTTATCTTGTGAAGATGCACAAAGCCTGCCTTATGCATTCCTTTCACACCTGGAAGGATTGAAATATATTTCTGTTTGCAAGCATATATACCTTGATACATATATCATAAAAACAGAAATGTGGTTTCTTTGAAAATATTCACAGTTACTCTTCCATTTCAATCATTGAGTGTGTTTTGAATGTATTTTTCTTTCCAGAGTCCATGAAAAGGTGTTTGTTTTCCTCCCTCTTTTAACTAGCTTGGTGCCAACATTTTCTTTCCTTCCCTTGATCTGACGTAAGTTCAGTGTTTTGCTTCTGTCTGCTATTCCAGCTAGTAACCTGTAAGTAGTTGAATAAAAGAAGCTTTCTCTCAACTCAGGCAATGCACCAAGTCCCACCCCAAACGCAGATACACATACTCACACATAAACACTGTGGAGTACAATAGTTTGACGTACAGGATGCTCTGCAGAAAGAGGGCAGTTCACTTCCACCCACAGTCCTCTGCAGGCCAGTTCAGGGCAGTGAAATTGGCTGCTATTCGTGCAAATCAGCATCCTGGAAAAGGAAGGTCTGGGTCAAGAGGAAGGAATATCCCATCCTGAGGAAGAAAGATTAGGTTTGTTCTGTATGATTGCTTGGGGATAGCTTCCAAATTTACAATGCACTGAGGCTCTTAATTTAGCCTGCTATCAGTCTGAGATTGTGAAACTGTATTTAGAAAAAAAGACACATTCATTATTGTTATTAAGCAATCTAATTTTAGAACTATTACTAGAATAAAATGCAGGAATATGATAATATTTAACTAGAAATGTGACTAATAAAGCTCCCCATGTTTCCACATTTAGGTATTAAAGACTGTAATTAAATGTAAATAGTGAAACAGGGAAAATTCTTTTAGGTGGTATGGTGAAGAATGAATTGCTTTTAGCAAGCATTGTTTGATGGATTGAGTTACTCAAATGACAGATTGCCTTTTCAGATTTGGTGACATTTTTTTTAGATTAGAGACTGACTATAAAACATATTCTCTTTATTTAGGCTGGGTGGAGACAAGGGATTACTTCTAGTTATCACAGGACACACACAACTGCTTCATTACAGATCAACTAGGAACCACCTCACACCCTGTGAACATAGGGTCAGAGGCACAAATGAGATGTTGAGACTAGGAATTTCAGAATTTCAGGTGACTTGAGCCATCACTCAAATCTAGTATATAGTAGTATTGTTTGTTAACCTGATAAATTTCCCTCCCTCCTTTCTTATATGCATACAACTGTTTTGTTGTTGTTGTTGTTTGTAATTTTGTTTTCTTCTCTAATTGCTTTGGCTAAGACTTTTAAAACAATATTAATTAAGGATAATGATTGTAGTTATTTTCATCTTCTTCTTGACTTTGATGAGAAAACTTACAGTTTACTTTGAATCATGATGACAGCTGATTAAGTCTGTATTCTATCTCTGTCTCTGAAAGATGTTGCACTTATTGGTAGTCCTTGAAGAGACTGCTAGGGTAAAGCATTTTATGACCTTTATGATTTAAGACCTGTGTGGTTCACAGTCACTGCAGCCTTACCTTTGTCTGTGCCTAATTAGCCTTGTCTAAATCTCCAGGACCAGTTCCTAACCTGAGTCAGAAGAAACTTTTGGAAGTCTATCCCAGCATACTGGGATGCAGCACTAAGTTATCTTTGATGATAGTCTATCTCTGGCTTTGGCTCTGACATGTAGATTTTTGCCTTGTGCCCAAGACTTGGTCTTTACCTTTGTACCAAGTGCTGGAAGTGAATTTCTGTGCTTGTGTTTCTGTCTCTATAAATGCCTATGACAGGTACTGGTTAGTGCAGTGACCCTAGACCATAGGGCCTGGGTTCAAATCCTGGGTTTCTTCTACTTATTAGCTATTTAATCTTATGCAAGTTATTTAATGTTTTTGTGATTTCACAATTGTCAAATTAGTGTAATAGAAGTACTTGTCTAAGAAGATTGTTATGAGCTTTAAATTAAATAATGCATATAAAGGTGTTAGAAAGATGTTGGCACATAGTATGGTACTCATTAAAGGCTTGTATCATTATTGCTAGTGAAAAACGTAGTAGTACTGTATCCCTTTGCATGTTACCTGACTTCCTTCTATCACCCTCCTCTCAGGGTTGGATGTCCATGACTTGAGTCTCATCTTGGTGGTTGGGGAATCTGTTGCCTACTATTAGACTTGCCTTTGTAGGACACTGCACAACAACACATTGACCTTTGAATAAAGAGTGTTTTAAAACTATCCTACTGCCTGACCTGAGGTTACAGTATTCTATCTGGTGGGTGAAACTCTCTTCAAAGCCTCACTTCTGACTTTAATTCTACCGCTCACCTTCCATCACACTGAGCCTTCTCCCATCTAAAGATTTTGATTAGCATATTCATAGCCTTTTTTTTTTTTAACGGCATCTGACAGACTCATATAACTTATGTTAGTGCTTTTCCAGAATTGACACTGATTTGTGATTAGGCATATTGTTCCAAATCTGCAAAAATGCCTTCTATTTATCATGAACCAGAGTTCATTAACATAAAATCATGTTAATTAATTAGTTTGTTTATTTAACACATTTATTTAACCTGTAATCTAGGGATAAACTATGTCAAGACATAAAATAAATATGAAATAATGTAAGACATGGCCACTGCCCTTGAAGAACTTACACTTCAGTTGAGTAAGACAAAGACCACGACTGTATGAGGCCCAGCTGTGGAAGTGAAGGTGTGAATGGACAGCCCAAAAGGGAAGTGAGATCTTAGTTGAACCATGCAATTTTTACATACAGTGCAGTGAGTTTTGCATTTTTTTTCTAGAGTCCATGAAAAAGTGTTTTCTCTTCTCTTCTTTTGACTAGCTGGATGAAAACGTTTTCTTTCTCTTTCTCTTGATCTGAAGAAAAAGGAGGGCATTCCAAATGGAGTACGAATATTGTCAGTAGATTCCAATTTGATGATATTAATTACAACTGATGTTATGCACTCAGTTGACTAATTAAGCTATTCTTGTACTGTTTTCATGATTTTTCCCTTACCTGTATATTATCTGCACCATTATTTACTTAATAGTTTTAACTCCCTGTTTTTTTCTTTAAATAACTTTATAAAATGTTGTCATCGCTATCTTAAAATAGAAAAGCAGTATACCTTGCCATACAAAGATAACACAAAAGATATACACAACTATTTAAACCCATAAGTCACCTAAAATTGTCTCCATATTGCTACTGGGAAGCTCCATCCTTGCCATTCTGATGTTCCTTTGGGAAGAAACCCTGGACAGTTTATTGAAGTCTCTGTATCAAACACTCCCCCAGTTTGAGTCACCTGTCACTTGTTCCTGACTTTGTTTTATTTTCTTAAATTGTATTGTTTATTTCCTGACTTATTATTTGTTCTTTATGGCTAAAATATAAACTCCAGGAGAGTGAAGACTTTGTCTTGTTCGCTGCTGTTCCCCAGGACTTGGTGTGTATTAAGCACCCAATTGCCTGACTTTCATGGCAAAATGGTAAGAAACTGCAAAAATCTGGGCTTAGATCAAATAACCCTGCTTGGTAGATCAGCACATTATGGCTTGATTTTTTCTTTCCTGTGTCTTTGATGGTCTGTTATGACTTTGCACTTTATTTACCCACCTGGGCTCATGGGCCCTTTTTACTTCTCAGGAAAGTTTTACATTCTTACACTCATTTACTTCTTCTTCTTCTTAAAGTCAGTCTGTGGGCTCCAATTCCTTTCCTGCCTAGACTACCTAACAGGGCACTGACTGGATTCCTCTGTTCAGGTAGCTTCCTGGACTGCCCACCATTATGCATCTAAGTGA
Organism: Kogia breviceps; assembly: GCF_026419965.1. Classification (NCBI taxonomy): domain Eukaryota; kingdom Metazoa; phylum Chordata; class Mammalia; order Artiodactyla; family Physeteridae; genus Kogia; species Kogia breviceps. The sequence goes on from NC_081313.1 coordinate 95,729,824, forward strand.
CCCAAAAAAGCCATGTAGCATTTGTCCGGGAAAGGGTAGCTATAACAATTCAATTATCCTGGATGGTATGTTCTAACATTTAAAAAATAAACAATAGGACAATGGCAAGTATACTTGTCTCTGTGAAGAATAGCTTTAACTAAACGCTTAGGTATGTCCCTTAATTTTAGTTCTGAAGACTGTTTGGATTTTTCATTCTTAAGGCGATGGGCGTATAATCATCAAGGATGTTATCCCAATAGATGAGATTATTTTAAATAGATTTGGATGGAGTAGAAGCAAAAAGAACTACAATCCTATAGCCTGTGGAATGAAAACCACATTCACAGAAAGACAAAATGAAAAGGCAGAGGACTATGTACCAGATGAAGGAACAAGATAAAACACCAGAAAAACAAAGTGGAGTGGAGATAGGCAACCTTCCAGAAAAAGAATTCAGAATAACAGTAATGGGGCTTCCCTGGTGGCGCAGTGGTTGAGAGTACTCCTGCCGATGCAGGGGACATGGGTTCATGCCCCAGTCAGGGAAGATTCCACACGCTGCGGAGTGGCTGGGCCCGTGAGCCATGGCTGCTGAGCCTGCGCATCCGGAGCCTGTGTTCCACAACGGGAGAGGCCACAACAGTGAGAGGCCCGCATACCGCAAAAAGGAAAAAAAAAAAAAAGAATAACAACAGTGAAGATGATCCAGGACCTCGGAAAAAGAATGGAGGCAAAGAAGACTCAAGGAATGTTTAACAAAGACCTAGAAGAATTAAAGAACAAACAAACAGAGACGAACAATACAATAACTGAAATGAAAAATACACTAGAAGGAATCAATAGCAGAATAACTGAGGCAGAAAAACAGATAAGTGACCTGGAAAACAGAATGGTGGAATTCACTGCTGTGGAACAGAATAAAGAAAAAAGGAATGAAAAGAAATGAAGACAACCTAAGGGACTTCTGGGACAACATTAAATGCACCAACATTTGCATTATAGGGGTCCTAGAAGAAGAGAAAGGACCCAAGAAAATATTTGAATAGATTATAGTCGAAAACTTCCCTAACATGGGAAAGGAAATAGCCACCCAAGTCCAGGAAGTGTAGTGAGTCCCAGGCAGGATACACCCAAGGAGAAGCATGCTGAGACACATAGTAATCAAATTGACAAAAATTAAAGACAAAGAAAAATTATGAAAAGCAACAAGGGAAAACGACAAATAACAGACAAGGGAACTCCCATAAGTTTAACAGCTGATTTCTCAGCAGAAACTCTACAAGCCAGAAGGCAGTGGTATGATATATTTAAAGTGTTGAAAGGGAAGAACCTACAACCAAAATTACCCTACCCAGTAAGGATCTCATCCAAATTTAATGGATAAATCAAAAGGTTTACAGACAAGGAAAAGCTAAGAGAATTCAGCACCACCAAACCAGCTCTACCACAGATGCTAAAGGAACTTCTCTAAGTGGGAAACAGAAGAGAAGAAAAGGACCTACAAAAACAAACCCGGAGGCTCTTTGGTGGGGCTAATGGTGGACTCCAGGAGGGCTCGCACCAAGGAGTACTTCCCAGAACTTCTGCTGCCAGTCTCCTTGTCCCCGTGCTGAGCAACAGCCATGCCCTGCCTCGGCAGGAGACCCTCCAACACTAACGGATTGAATTTATTGTTGAGCTTAAAATGTAAGAAGAGAGGGAGGACCTTAAAGATGGTGGAGGAATAAGACGTGGAGATCACCTTCCTCCCCACAAATACATCAAAAATACATCTGCTTGTGGAACAACTCCTACAGACCACCTACTGAATGCGGACAGAAGACCCCAGACTTCCCAAAAGGCAAGAAACTCCCCACGTACCTGGGTAGGGCAAAAGAAAAAACAGAGGCAAAAGAATAGGGATGGGACCTGCACTTCTGGGAGGGAGCTGTGAAGGAGGAAAAGTTTCCACACACTAGGAAGCCCCTTCACTGGCAGAGATGGGGGTGGGCGGTGGGGGAGGCTTCAGAGCCGTGGAGGAGAGCGCAGCAACAGGGGTGCAGAGGACAAAGCAGAGAGATTCCCGCACAGAGGATCGGTGTCGACCAGCACTCACCAGCCCGAGAGGCTTGTCTGCTCACCCACCGGGGTGGGCAGGGGCTGGGAGCTGAGGCTCGGGCTTCGAAGGTCAGATCCCAGGGAGAGTACTGGGGTTGGCTGTATGAACACAGCCTGAAGGGGGCTAGTGTGCCACAGCTAGCTGGGAGGGAGCCTGGGAAAAACTCTGCACCTGCCTAACAGGCAAGAGACCATTGTTTTGGGGTGTGCAAGGAGTGGAGATTCAGAACACTGCCTAAACAAGCTTCAGAGATGGGTGAGAACTGCAGCTATCAGCACAGACACCAGAGCCGGGTATGAAATGCTAAGGCTGCTGCTGCAGCCACCAGGAATCCTGTGTGCAAGCACAGGTCACTATCCACATCTCCCCTGCCAGGAGCCTGTGCAGCCTGCTACTGCCAGGGTCCTGAAATCCAGGGACAACTTCCCTGGGAGAACACACGCATGCCTCAGCCTGTTGCAACATCATGATGGCCTCTGCTGCTACAGGCTCGCCCTGCATTCTGTACCCATCCCTCCCTCTGGCCTGAGTGAGCCAGAGCCCCCTAATCAGCCGCTCCTTTAAGCCCCACCTATCTGGGTGGGGAACAGACGCCCTCAGGAGACTTAGACGCAGAGGCAAGGCCAAATCCGAAGCTGGACCCCAGAAGCTGTGCGAACAAAGAAGAGAAAGGGAAACCTCTCCTAGCAGGCTCAGGAGCAGCAGATTCATTCCCCACAGTCAACTTGATGTACCCTGCCCCTGTGGAATACCTGAATAGACAATGAATCACCCCAAAATTGAGGCGGTGAACTTTGGGAGCAACTATAGACTTGGAGTTTGCTTTCTGCGACTGACTAGTTTCTGATTTTTATGTTTATCTTAGTTTAGTTTTTAGAGCTTGTTATTATTGGTGGATTTGTTTATTGGTTTGGTTGCTCTTTTTTTATTACTTAAAATTTTTTTTTATTTTAGTAATAGTTTTTATTTCTAATTTTAATAACTTTATTTTATTTTACTTCTTCCTTTTTTTTTCTCCCTTTATTCTGAGCTGTGTGGCTGACAGGGTCTTGGTGCTCTGGCCTGGTGTCAGGCCTGAGCCTCTGCTGTGGGAGAGCCAAGTTCAGGATATTGGACCACCAGAGACCTCCCAGCCCCACATACTATCAATCGGTGAGGGCTCTCCCAGAGATCTCCATCTCAACGCTAAGACCCATCCCCACTCAACAACCATCAAGCTCCAGTGCTGGACACCCCATGCCAAACAACTAGCAAGACAGGAACACAAACCCACCTATTAGCAGAGAGGCTTCCTAAATTCATACTAAATTCACAGACACCCCAAAACAGACCACCGGACACGATCCTGCCCACCAGGAAGACAAGATCCAGCCTCATCCACCAGAACACAGACACCAGTCCCCTTCACCAGGAAACCTACACAACCCACTGAACCAACCTTACCCACTGGGAGCAGACACCAAAAACAATGGGAACAACGAACCAGCAGCCTGCAAAAAGGAGACCCCAAGCACAGTAAGTTAAGCAAAATAAGAAGACAGAAATACGCAGCAGATGAAGGAGCAAGGTAAAAACCCACCAGACCAAACAAATGAAGAGGAAATAGGCAGTTTACATGAAAAATAATTCAGAGTAATGATAGTAAACATGATCCCAAATCTCGGAAATAGAATGGAGAAAATACAAGAACTGTTTAACAAAGACCTAGAAGATCTAAAGAGCAAACAAACAATGATGAACAACACAATAAATGAAATCAAAAATTCTCTAGAAGAAATCAATAGCAGAATAATTGATGCAGAAGAACAGATAAGTGACCTGAAAGATAAATTAGTGGAAATAACTACCACAGAGCAGAATAAAGAAAAACTAATGGAAAGAATTGAGGACAGTCTCAGAGACCTCTGGGACAACAATAAATGCACCAACATTAGAGTTATAAGGGTCCCAGAAGAAGAAGGGGAAAAGGAAGGAACTGTGAAAATATTTGAAGAGATTATAGTTGAAAACTTCCCTAATATGGGAAAGGAAATAGTCAATGAAGTCCAGGAAGCACAGAGAGTCCCATCCATGATAAATCCAAGGAGAAATGCCAAGACACGTATTAATCAAACTATGAAAAGTTAAATACAAAGAAAAAATATTAAAAGCAGCAAGTGAAAAACAACAAACAGCATACAAGGGAATCCCCATAAGGTTAACAGCTGATCTTTCAGCAGAAACTCTGCAAGCCAGAAGGGAGTGGCAGGACATATTTAAAGTGATGAAAGGGAAAACCCTACACCAAGATTACTCTACCCAGTAAGGATCTCATTCAGATTTGATGGAGAAATTAAAACCTTTACAGACAAGCAAAAGTTAAGAGAATTCAGCACCACCAAACCAGCTTTACAACAAATGCTAAAGGAACTTCTCTAGGCAGGAAACACAAGAGAAGGAAAATACTTACAATAACCTTCCAAAACAATTAAGAAAATGGTAATAGGAACATAAATATCAATAAGGCATAATTGATATCAATCATAATAAATATCAATAAGGAACATAATTATCAATAACAAATATAATAAGGCAAATGCTAGCAGCCATAAAAGGGGAAATTGACAGTAACACAATCATAGTAGGGGACTTTAACACCCCACTTTCACCCATGGACAGATCATCCAAAATGAAAATAAATAAGGAAACAAAAGCTTTAAATGACATATTAAACAAGATGGACTTAATTGATATTTATAGGACATTCCAAAACCAACAGAATACACTTTCTTCTCAAGTGCTCATGGAACATTCTCCAGGATAGATCATATCTTGGGTCACAAATCAAGCCCTGGTAAATTTAAGAAAATTGAAATCTTATGAAGAATCATTTGTGACCACAACACTATGAGACTAGATATCAATAACAGGAAAAGTAGTGTAAAAAATATAAACACATGGAGGGTAAACAATGCACTGCTAAATAACCAAGAGTTCACTGAAGAAATCAAAGTGGTAATAAAAAAATATCTAGAATCAAATGACAATGAAAACACAATGACCGAAATCTATGGGATGCAGTAAAAGCAGTTCTAAGGTGGACGTTTCCAGCAATACAATCCTACCTCAAGAAACAAGAAGCATCTCAAATAAACAACCTAATCTTACACCTAAAGCAATCAGAGAAAGAACAAAAAACCCCAAAGTTATCAGAAGGAAAGAAAGCATGAAATCAGAAATAAATGAAAAAGACATGAAGAAAAGATAGCAAAGATCAATAAAACTAAAAGCTGGTTCTTTGAGAGGATAAAATTGATAAACCATTAGCCAGATTCATCAAGAAAAAAAGGGAGAAGACTCAAATCAACAGAATTAGAAATGAAATAGGAGAAGTAACAACTGACACTGCAGAAATACAAAGGATCATGAGAGGTTACTACAAGCAACTCTATGCCAATAAAATGGACAACCTGGAAGAAACGGACAAATTCTTAGAAAAGCACAACCTTCTGAGACTGAACCAGGAAGAAATATAAAATATAAATAGACCAATCACAAGCACTTATATGGAGGCTGTGATTAAAAATCTTCCAACAAACAAAAGATTGGGATCAGATGGCTTCACAGGCAAATTCTATGAAACATTTAGAGAAGAGCTAACACCTATCCTTCTCAAACTCTTCCAGAATATAGCAGAGGGAGGAACACTCCCAAACTCATTGTACGTGGCCACCATCACCCTGATACCAAAACCAGAGAAAGATGTCACAAAAAAACAAAAACTACAGGCCAATATCACTGATGAACATAGATGCAAACATCCTCAACAAAATATTAGCAAGCAGAATCCAATAGCACATTAAAAGGATTATATGACATGATCAAGTCACATTTATCCCAGGAATGCAGGGATTCTTCAATATGCGCAAATCACTCAATGTGATACACCATGTTAACAAACTGTAGGAGAAAAACCATATGATAATCTCAGTAGTTGCAGAAAAAGCTTTCGACAAAATTCAACACCTATTTCTGATAAAAACCCTCCAGAAAGTAGGCATAGAGGGAACTTACCTCAACCTAATAAAACCCATTTATGAAAAACCCACAGCCAACATGGTTCTCAATGGTGAAAAACTGAAACCATTTCCACTAAGATCAGGAACAAGACAAGTTTGCCCACTCTCACCACTATTATTCAACACTGTTTTGGAAGTTTTAGCCACAGGAATCAGAGACGAAAAGGAAATAATCCAAATTGGATTTGGATTATAAAAGGAATCCAAATCGGAAGAGAAGTAAAATTGTCACTGTTTGCAGATGACATAATACTATACATAGAGAATCAAAGATGCTACCAGAAAACTACTAGAGCTAATCAATGAATTTGGTAAAGTAGCAGGATACAAAATTAATGCACAGAAATCTCTTGCTTTCCTATACATTAATGATAAAATATCTGAAAGAGAAGTTAGGGAAACACTCCCATTTACTATTGCAACGAAAAGAATAAGATACCTAGGAGTAAACCTACCTAAGGAGACAAAAGACCTGTATGCTGAAGACTATAAGGCACTGATGAAAGAATTAAAAGGTGATACAAACAGATGGAGAGATATACCATGTTCTTGGATTGGAAGAATCAACATTGTGAAAATGACTATACTACCCAAAGCAATCTACAGATTCAGTGTAATCCCTATCAAACTACCAATGGCATTTTTCACAGAACTAGAACAAAAAATTTCACTATTTGTATGGAAACACAAAAGACCCCGAATAACCAAAGCAATCCTGAGAAAGAAAATGGAGTTGGAGGAATCAGGCTCCCTAACTGCAGACTATACTACTACAAAGCTACAGTAATCAAGACAGTATGGTACTGGCACAAAAACAGAAATATAGATAAATGGAACAGGATATAAAGCTCAGAGATAAACCTATGCACATATGGTCACCTTATCTTTGGTAAAGGAGGCAAGAATATACAATATAGAAAAGACAGCCCCATCAATAAGTGGTGCTGGGAAAACTGGACAGCTACATGTAAAAGAATGAAATTAGAATACTCCCTAATACCATATACAAACATAAACTCCAAGAGGATTAAAGACCTAAATATAAGGCCAGACACTATCAAACTCTTAGAGGAAAACATAGGCAGAACACTCTATGACATAAATCACAGCAAGATCCTTTTTGACCCACCTCCTAGAGAAATGGAAATAAAAACAAAAATAAACAAATGGGACCTAATGAAACTTAAAAGCTTTTGTACAGCAAAGGAAACCATAAACAAGGTGAAAAGACAACGCTCAGAATGGGAGAAAATATTTGCAAATGAAGCAACTGACAAATGATTAATCTCCAAAATATAGAAGCAGCTCATGCAGCTCAATATCAAATAAACAAACAACCCAATCCAAAAATGGGCAGAAGACCTAAATAGACATTTCTCCCAAGATGATATACAGATTGCCAACAAACACATGAAAGGATGTTCAGCATCGCTAATCATTAGAGAAATGCAAATCAAAACTTCAGTGAGGTATCACATCACACCAGTCAGAATGGCCATAATCAAAAAATCTACAAACAATAAATGCTGGAGAGGGTATGGAGAAAAGGGACCCCTCCTGCACTGCTGGTGGGAATGTAAATTGATAACAGCCACTATGGAGAACAGTAAGGAGGTTCCTTAAAAAACTAAAAATGGAACTACCATATGACCCAGCAATCCCACTACTGTTCATATACCCTGAGAAAACCATAATTTAAAAAGAGTCATGTACTACAGTGTTCATTGCAGCACTATTTACAACAGCCAGGACATGGAAGCAACCTAAGTGTCCATCGACAAATGAATGGATAAAGAATATATGGCACATATATACAATGGAATATTCCTCAGCCATAAAAAGAAACAAAATGAACTATTTGTAGTGAGGTGGATGGACCTAGAGTCTGTTATACAGAGTGAAGTAAGTCAGAAAGAGAAAAACAAATACCGTATGCTAACACATATATATGGAATCTAAAAAAAAAAAAAAGAAAAAATATTTCTGATGAACCTAGGGGCAGGACAGGAATAAAGATACAAACATAGAGAATGGACTTGAGGACACGGGGAGGGGAAAGTGTAAGCTGGGATGAAGTGACAGTGTAGCATTGACATATATATAGTACCAAATGTAAAATAGATAGCTTGTGGGAAGCAGCTGCATCGCACGGGGAGATCAGCTGGACCTAGAGACTGTCATACAGAGTGAAGTAAGTCAGAAAGACGAAAACAAATATACGTTAACCATATATGTGGTTAACGGTACAGATGGTACAGATGAACTGGTTTGCAATGCAGAAATAGAGGCACAGATGTCGAGAAGAAATGTATGGATACCAAGAGGGTAAGCGGGGTGTGGGGTGGTGGTGGGATGAATTAGGAGATTAAGATTGACGTATATATATATAGTGATATGTATAAAATGGATAACTAATAAAAAAATAAAGATTTGGTTGAATTTTTATCCTTGTTTTTGAAATGTTTTGCTTGACATTTGTATATCAGTCAGAATCATTTAAAGAGGTAATATGATGTATGAGATAGAGAAATGTTATTTAAAGTATTTCAGTCTAGTTTTTTATTCTTCAAAGAATCTGTTTACTGTTTCCTTCCTAATTATATAATGGGTAAGTCAAGGGGATGAAAGTACATACCTACTTCCTGTGACAAATCCAATGCCTGTTAAGGCTGGTTGATTAAAGAAGCCATAGTTCTTGCTCATAAATGACTCCGAGTCTACGATAAGGCTCATGTACTTACAGTGAAGTCTTTCCTTTCCTGGAACAGGAAACAAGATTGCAAATTTGAGCATGGATGCTAATGGTTAGTATTGGGTGCTATTTATAATCAGTGACACAGGAAGTTAATTAGTTGTTTTCAATACAGTGACTGAGCTGATCCCAATAGAAAATGTGCATATGATTTTGTAAATGAAAACTATTTTTAAAAGGGCTGAGACATTTCATGGTTTTGGTAAGGTTAGGAAGAAAGCATGCTGAGTAGTTAAAAATGAAACAACTGGCAAGTTTGATTGTAGCCAGAGATGATTATTTTAAACTTGTTTTAATAAAATAAGTAACAGTATTTGAAGGAACTTGGGTATGTATTTATAGAAAAAGAGACCTTTCTACTTTGGTACTGATTATCATCATAAAATAATGTTATATTCTCTACATATATAAAGCATCTACCCTGTGGGAATAAGTATGAAATGTGTTAGTAACTGACCTAAACTACAAAGATACTCTTTAATGCACTATGGGAATATTTATTAGTGAATACCCATGTGACCTGAAAGTGCTGATTGATGTTGTTTGCTAATGGGCCTAACTTGTTCCCAGAGAGCCATTCACAAACTGGCAGCATTTGGCTGACTATGGGAAAACATGACCCTCACAACAAAAGTGAAAATTGCAAGTGCTGCCAATAAAGAAGTCCAAGGTCAGAAAAGGGCCAGTCTGATTCTAAAATGCATACTATCTGGACAGTAATCGGAAGGATCACCTAGATGGTGGCCTGGCATCAGGACAAAACAATTTGCGTAGTGCTTCCTGTACTTAGTGTCATTGATTCTCACACATCAACAGGTTTAAACCATTTAAATAATTTAATTCAGATGACTAGTGATAATATTTCTTTATGGACATCCTACAATGGGCCAGACCTTTTGCTACAGGATTTACATGCCTTATCTGACTCTACTCTTGCAAGAGCCCTTAAGAGGTACTTCTAATATATGCATTTTTAAAAGGAGGACACTAAATCTGGGGGTGAGGTTCCGAAACTTGTCCAGGATAGCAGAGCATGGCGGTGGCACAGTCAGGACTGAAGCCTGGGTATGCCGAGTTCTGAGGTGGAGATCTTCTATCACTAAGGTAGGTCTTGAAACTTAGTCTTCAATATCCAAGTCCACTGCTCTTTTTTCCACTTGGCCCATCCTAATCCCTTCTTTCTTCCAATAGATAATCAGGTTTTCAGCATTTGGGGGTTCCGGGTTTTTTTCTTAATTTTGCGTGTGTATTTTATAATAGATTTGTATTTTTTAGAGTATTTTAGGTTTACAGGAAAATTGAGCAGAAAGTACAGAGTTCCCAGTTACTCTCCCCTCCCCATACAGTTATTATTTGCCTCTTGCATTCTTCTTACAATTGATGAACCAATAGTTGATACATCATTATTAACTAAAGTCTATAGTTTACATTAGGATTCACTGTTTGTGTTACAAACTCTCCGGGTTTTGACACGTGCGTAATGTCATGTCTTCGCCCTTATAGTATCATGCAGAATAGTTTCACTGTCCTAAAAATCCCCTGTGCTCCCCAAATTCATCCCTCCTTCCTTCCTCCCAGGGCCTTGGCAACTACTGATCTGTTTACTGTCTCTGGAGTTTTGCCTTTTCCAGAATGTCAGATAGTTTGGAATTATACAGTATGTAGCCTTTTCAGACTGGCTTTTTTGGGCATAACAATAGGTAACACTCCATGCTTTTCTTGTGGCTTTAAAGCATAATTATTTGTTTCTTTGCTGACCTACACAGTTGACTGGCAGAAGCAAAGTCTTACTCGGAGTTTGTTTTTTCCTGTACCAGTGTCTGCCAGGTAGGAGGTCTTTAAGACGACAACACTGAATGTTGACTCCATCTTCTCAGTTGTTTTCTTTTACTCATGTGGTCTTGTTACTCCTTTCCATTTGAAGAATAAAAGAGGACCAGGACCACAAGATGAGAAAAAAGAACCCAAGTCAAAGGGACGCTGGGATAGTTTCCCCTTTAGCCACAGCTGATCATGGGGCTGAAGGGACCATGCCCAGTCTATCGGGGCACCTTAGTCACCTTAATGATCCACACAGTTAGTAGCATTATTGATTGGGCCACCGGGAATATTATTGATCATAGAGATGACCAAAAAAATTGGAGCAGCCAAATTGTGGTTCAGTCCAGTGAGTACATGCCTATTTGATGAGTGTTCCTGTAATCTGGTGATTTTTCTTTGTCTATTACAAAATTCCAGTGTTAGAAAGAATCTCAGAAATCATCTAGCACAACATTCTTATTTTAGAGATTAAGTCATTTAGTTCAGAGGTTAAAATCTAGACCCAGGGCCAGTGGCTAGTGTTTGAAACACTGGTCCCCAGGCTTCTAATGCCTTTTCCTTTCAACAGCACTCTAGTACCAGTGAGTAGGAGAGTGAGAAATAAGCTTCTGTTTTTATATGTCTCTTGCATTTCTTTTTCCCTGTGACTGCAGTGTATCCTAGCCCAGGCTGTCTGGTCCCTGTATGACTAATTTTATGAATAATAGAGTTCTGTGGACATGTAAGGTTCCTCTGAAAGGAAGAGGTGGATGTAGCACCCAAATCATACCTCCATGCACTGGTGTTGACTGTCTACTGTTTTAGAGCCTCTTAGGATAAGTGTATGTGTGTGTTTGTGTGTGTGTGATTGTTGTTGTTATATTGTATTTAATTTTATAGATATTACACATCTTTCTTGAGATTTAGAGTTTTTGGGGGGGAATTTGTGGATTGGGAGTTTATTTTCTTGAAGAATAGTTAGTAGAATCAAGGAAAATAATGTAGACCTAGAATCTCAGCTCTCATTCCTTAATTATGAACATTGTGTTGGAGTAGAAAAACCAAAGGAGGGTAGATTGAATCATTCAACAACCTTTCATTTCTCTTTTTAATGATCAAAGGTAATGTATAAGAATCTCAACCCATTGAAAGAAGTTAATAAGAAACTTAATGGGAGCTTTGGCAAAATAGACTGAACTGATAGTATTTGAATGGTGTACATTTCCAGCCAAGCTAACTCATGTTACCTGCAAGCCTGGAGATCCCACAGCTCTTAGGTATAGACCTGAGTGTGCAAAGTGGGGCAGAAAACTGGCTTGTACCCTCAAAGTGGTTGAGACTGGGTCCCACCAGGGGAAGACCTATTCCCATCCAGATTCTGTTCTTAAGAAGCAATGGAAATGATGCCTGGGTGACAGTGATGTGACCACAGCTCAGCACCCAGCTGGATGCCTGGTCTACCAAATCAGCTCTTCTGGAAACAGACACTTGCACAGGAGGTAAGATTTTGTTGCTGTTAGGCTTAGGCTTCCTAGAAACAATGACATGTTCTGAAAAGCTTTGTAACACTTTCAGAAGTTCCAGTAATTATTTCAGACTCTGTAGACTCTGCTAACCGTAACACAGACATTGGAAATATCCCAGGAGCTGTTTACCAAAAGGCACACCCTAAGTGCACCTTATGATTCACATCTGTCTGTTCACTTTTCCAAATTCCACAGGCGCTTCCCCAACCCTTGCTTTTGCTCCTCTTCCCAGAGCCTGGGTGGCCTTTATTTCCTTTTCTACCTCATGGTTCAAGGTTGAGTTCAAATGCCCCAACTTTCATGGTAAACACCCACAAAAATGTTAAAACCTACACTGACCTTATTATAGCCCAGCAATTCATTCCTAGTTATTTACCCAATCGAAATGAATACGCATATTCACAAAAGACTTGTTACAAGAATGTTCATAAGAGCTCTGTTCAATTAGCTAAAAACTGCAAACAGTCCGAATGTCCATCAGCAGATCCTGGATAAACAGACTGTGGTGTATTCATACAGTGGAAAACTACTTAGCAATACAAAAGAAACAATTACTGGTTTTCATAACATGAGAATACATTGTGCTCCATGACAGATGTCAGAAACAAGAGTGCATATAGAATATTTCCATTTATATAAAATTTAAGAACATAGGTAGGTGATACTAATCTATGGTGAAAAAAATGAGAACATTGACTGCCTTTGGCCAGGAGGGCAGTGGAAACTGATTAAAAAGGGCTGGAGGAAACTGTGTGGGATGATGGAAGAATGTTTGAATTCATGAAACATCGAACTGTAACATCCAAGATCTGTGCAGTCACTGTAGGAAAATTAAAACAATTTAAAAAAAAAAAAATGGAAGAAAACACATCATTTTTTTTCTAGCTCTTAGTTTTGCTTATTTCTTATTACTTTAGGCATTATGCTTTCCCAATCACCTCTCTGCAAACTTACTATCAGAAAGACAATAGAGTATAATTACACTTTAATGTTTATTTTTAATCGATGGTTTACATCTCCTAGTTTTCAAGTCTAATAGTGGATTTAAAGTATTTGTTTTCAGGTCAAAGTATTTCAGACATTACACAGAAGACAAGAAAGATATTTGGGGGTATTGCAAGGCTCTTTTTGGTGCTTCTGATATCACAGGTAGGTGGTTCATTCACCTATGAAGGTTATTCCTAATACCTATGTAGTTATATGTTAAGGATAGTTTTCTGTTAGCCTTTCTTTTCCATTTCTTCTCACTTACCCCTACACAGAAGATGGTGTAGGTGTGTTTGTAAACACACATTATCTTCCTTTAAAACCCACTCTCGAAACTTTCTGCTGAATCTTTTTCTTTTATGGAACTTCCAAATTATTTTATGATTTCCCTTGGCATGTCTCTCTCCCCCATTGAACTTGGAGCTCTCTTAAGGGTGGGAAGTATCTTAAAAAGTCATTGCCACAGTGCCCAGCACAGGATCTGAAAAAATTATAGGCATTCAATAATGTTTATTGAAAAAAGTTAATAAATGACACTATTTTTTTCCTTATGTAGCTGGTGAAGTGAAAAAGAGCTACATTCAGAGAGGCAAGAACTTTTGGATGGTTTGTGTTTTACAGTTATATTATCTGTGCTCTCAAAACCATCTCGTTTTCTTCTTACTCTTACCCTTGCCTCCCCATATGACTATTTTATGACTGAATCAGTGTAGTATAAGTGTTCCTACTAATTTCATACTAGAGAAGTCTGAAAAAAATGACATTATAAAATGAAAGCAAGTTGAATCCCAAAACAGGATTTCTTTTCAAACGAGATTACAGAGTTTTCCACCTTGGCCTTTTACTTTCTTGAAGTCAGTGTTTTTTTCACCATGCTTCTCAAAACACAATATGTTCAGATTGGATTGGGCTTCAAATGTAATATTTAAAACAGCAACATGTCTGACAGATCCCAGAAATGAAATATGTCCCGTTCTTTAGCAAGGAGCAGAAGGTAACATAAAGCAGCTGCAGGAATTAATTCACCAAGATAGTTGACATTTTCGAGCTGACTGCCTCTTAGAGAAAATGATGTCATCCTCCAGCAGCCTAACGACAGTCATCAGCCTTAGAGGACACATGCTAATAAGGTTCATTGCTTACCTGCTTCTCTTTCTTGTTCAGCCGGCGTGAACTTGGATGCCCATAATTTGGCTTTGTGTTCCTAGAATAATTTCTAAGAGGGACTGGAGTGTGAAACTCAGGGAATGATTTTTTTTTTGGTCAGAAAAGGGAACTAACCGATTTCTTCCTTCTTCCACTGACTCAAAGTTCTATTTCCAGTTTGCTCGTAAATAACCACACTTGGGTTGACTTGTCTTTCTAAGGTGTTGGAACCAGTGATTAAATGGTGAAAGACCATTGCTTCTGGATGCTGGGGCAGTTCTGACAATGAAGAAGAAAAGGTGGCATAAAAATCGAAAATTTTATTTTCAACCATAATGAACATTACATCTGAAATGTCTAGAATACCCAGGGTAGGTGTCCTGGGTTTGGCTTTACTCCTGGACAAAATTACGGTTTTCAAAGGAGTTTTGAGATGAATTTCCACAGACCACATATGAACAAGGGAACAAACAATACCAGCTTAAGGGAATGAACTATGCCATCTCACCCACAGGTCTCCGACAGGGGCTTTCAAATCTAGTATCAGGACTCACCTCGAACAAAAGACTTGTTAAGTTTCCCAAGCCTTTCTATCTTTATCTCTTCCCTGGTACACAGCACCAGCATAGCCTCTTCTGAGCGTTTTGCACTGGGGACATCCTGATATATCTAATGGCACCTGTATATAACTCCCTTCCCTAGCAAGGCCCACTGGAAATCGTTCAATTGAGAACTGTCCTGAACAAGTAAAATATGTTGGCTAGGGGCCAATAAAGAAAGTGAGCCATGGGTTTTGGAGGAAATCAGTGAGTTGCAGGTATCAAAGGACTGTAATTCAGAGTAGTGTTTATTGCTAAGGAGGTTTTATTAGACCCTACCTTTGCCTTCCTAGTCTCCCTAGAGAGGAACTTCTGGAAAACGAAGCTCTTTTTCCACTTGGATGAATGCTTGAGAGTTAGATATTTAGACCCAATTGACAGGAGAAAAACTATTTCCTTAGCAACTGAGGTGCTCCAGGTGATTTCAGGGCTCCCTATACTGGAGGACAGGCCAGTCACTGACCAAATCAATGGTCAGTGGTGTTTTGTTGATAATATAATGAAAAAGTCAGTCTTCATTGAATCTGTGGAAGCATAGATTAAATAAATTTAATAAACTAGATAATTTATATCCTCTGGATATTATGTCTGACATCCTTCAAATCAGCTGTATGTTAATTTGGTTAATGCTTATTTAGCACCAATTCTGTGGAAGACCTCTTTGAGGCTATGGAGGAGGGAAAAGATAAAGGAGATACTGTAGTTGCTTTCAAGGGTATGCACTCCAAATTGTGTGTTAGCATCCTTACACAAATAACTTACGTTTCATAAGGCATATGTCATATATGTTTAATCATCACAATAATCCTGTGAGTTGGGTACTGTTATTAGTTATACACCTTTACCTCAGTGTGAAGTATTTCTTTTGTCTTTGCCTCAGTTTGTTTTCTATAAAATGGGAATGTTAGATTAATACTGATAATAACAATGGCTAACATTGATTATGTACTATTTGTCAAGTGCTTTGGAAGCATTAGCTAATTTAATCTTCGCAGCAACTCTTTGAATTATATCCCCTTTTACAGAAATGCAGCAGGGTTAAGTAACACACCCAAGGTCAGAGTTGCAACTCAAATCATCTGGCTCCAAACCCAGTGTTCTTTCCAAGATGCCATGCAGCTTTCCTTCTGAGTAGTAAGCAGCATGTACAATAGGTAAAGGGCACATGAAATCCATGGAGGGGGCATTACTTCTGGCTGCAGAATTCCAGAGGCTCTATGGCAGACTTGGTATTTTAGCTGTACACCTGGAGGCTCAAGTTTGACCGTGGACTGAGGAGGCAGCACAGTAAGCCCCCTTTATAAGTGACCTTCTAGTCCCTTGCAGATGTTATCTTTTTATTCTTTCTTTTTTAATTTTTATTTTATTTTTCATTTTTTTCTTTTTTTTTTAAATTTCTTAATTCCAAAACTTATTCTTGACACCTTTCCAAGTAGGAAATCCTATTTCCTATTGATGAAATTGTTGTAGTTTTTGTCCAATGCAGGACTAATCTTTTATTTGTTTATTTATTTTATTGAAGTATAGTTGATGTACAATACTATATAAGTTATGGGTGTACAATATAGTGATTCACAATTTTTGAAGATTATACTCCATTTATAGTTATTATAGAATATTGACTATATTCCCTGTGTTGTACAATATATCCTTCTAGCTTATTTTATAGCTAATAGTTTGTACCTCTTAATCCCCTACCCCTATACTGCCCCTCCTCCTACCAGGAGAAAAGAACTCGAGGCTGCATTTGGGGCAGAGTTAGGTATGGTGGTCATTCATGGAGAGATGCAGATTGGTTTCGGATGAGGGGTCAGGGATGTGGGTTATGGTCTTGGCTTTTCTTGTTACTGTTTTTATGTCTTTGATGAGCATTCTCCTTTCTCTAAGCTCATTTCCTTCCTCATTTGTAAAACCACTCTATCTTCTGGACTTCAAACAACCGTTGGTAGTTTCCAGTGAGACAAGGGACATGAGAATTCTTTGTGAATGACTCCACCAGTGTAAGGTATGGCCACAGTCATTAATGATTTTTCTCTTAAGCAGTATTGATACACATACCCTCTGGATTTTTCAGACATTATGGGAGGTTCTTTTTCTCCAGGGAAAAAGAGAATCCTGAAATATCAATTAAAATCAAACTTTTCACAGCAAGTAAAGTATCTTTGTGCTATCTAAGTATATAATCTCCATTTTTTAAATTCACTTAAGGAATTTTGAAGAACTAGGTCTCTTTGATATATTACATTAATTTTTTAAGCCATGAATAAAAACACTTAGAAAGGAGGCTGTAGGCAAAATGAGTGCAGAAGAGGCATGATGGAATTCCTTTTCTTATGGGTCAGGTCATTAATGTTTGAAGGAGAATCAAGTTCAATGGCTTTGAGACAAAGAGGGAAGAGATGGACTTGACTCTCCGTGTTGACAGGTAAGAAGAGACATTTTATGGCCCAAATGATAAAGTGGAGTGTTCAAACCATTCTAGTCAAGTGGCCCAGACAGTGGAGTACCAAAGAAACACTATTCTGAAGGCTCCTGTTAAGTGATATTCCTGGTCATTGTCAACATGGAAATCCCACAACAGGGCAGAAACATTCACTCTCTTCATTAACATTCTCCTTGCTCTCAGTTTGCATCTCTCTCTCCATTTTCTAGCTCTGAATGGAAGTTTCCTGGGAAACCTTTTCTATGAATGGAATGTATGAGGTTTGTCCCGTGAGAGAAAAATAAAAAAACACGAGGAATTACAACAAAAAACTTCTTCCCCTGAAATATTGCCTTCAGGAGCAGATAACACCTATCTTTTTTCAAGGATGGGTGAAAAGTCCCACCCTCTGGTATTCAGCAGTACCAAGTATGTTGCTCCCTCAGTTTAAAGGCAGACCTTCCTTTCTTACTGATTAAAAAAATTAAAAGGGGTTTAAAATTACTTAGGTAAAAAAAAACTATGGTGGAGCCTTCTCAGTCACAGATAAGCATCAGCTCTTTCTGATCTGCTCTATTGTCAGCTAAGGAATGGCTCAGTTTGTGCATTATTCTCTCTGTGGCAAACAGAAGGGAGAGTAAACCTTATCCATGGGCTCCTGTTACCAGCAGACACCCGCTCCCAT
Source organism: Kogia breviceps (assembly GCF_026419965.1). Classification (NCBI taxonomy): domain Eukaryota; kingdom Metazoa; phylum Chordata; class Mammalia; order Artiodactyla; family Physeteridae; genus Kogia; species Kogia breviceps. The sequence goes on from NC_081313.1 coordinate 95,747,879, forward strand.
CAGAGGTGGACTCTGGGGACACAGCACATTCACCAATTAAAAGAAGGGGAACAGCCAACATTTACACAAGTTACTGATATACCCTATCCCAGGTAAAACTGGAGTTTTTGTCTGTACGGTGTTGTCTCCTTTGTTTTTAAAACAACAGTGAGAGAGAGAATAGATAGACTACTGAGTTGTATTGCTAACACAAGGAACACTTGAGGGTTGGGGATGAACCACCGCTAATTAAAGTCAGGTTTTTGTTTGAAACCTCTTACTACTTTACTATAGCAGCTTCCTTGCCATAGTAAGCATTCTGTTCCTGAGCTGGGTAAGGCATGTCTTAAAAAAAAAAAAAAAAAAAAAAAAGAAAAGAAAAAGGAAAACAGCTTTACTGAGATATCATTTACATACCATTAAATTTACCCAAAATATAGAATTCAGTGGGTTTTAGTTTATTTATGAATTTGTACAACTATCACTATAATCTAATTTTAGAAAGTTTTTATGACTTCAAAAGGAAACCCAGGGCTTCCCTGGTGGCGCAGTGGTTGAGAGTCCGCCTGCCGATGCAGGGCACACGGGTTCGTGCCCCGGTCCGGGAGGATCCCACATGCCACGGAGCGGCTGGGCCCGTGAGCCATGGCCGCTGAGCCTGCGCGTCCGGAGCCTGTGCTCCGCAACGGGAGAGGCCACAACAGTGAGAGGCCCGTGTACCCCCCCACCCAAAAAAAAGGAAACCCAGCACCCATTTGTTGTCACTCCCTGTTCGCTCCTCCCCCCACCAGCCCTAAGCAACAACTAATCTACTTTCTGTCTCTATAGATTTCTCTGTGGAATCTTTCATACATGAACATGCAGTACATGTGTTTTGGTGACTGGTTTCTTTCACTTAGCATATGTTCTCGAGGTTCATCCATGTTGTATCAGTACTTCATTTCTTTTTAAATCACCAAATACTATTCCACTGTGTGGATAGAACACATTTTGTTTATCCATTCATCAATTGATTGACATTTGGATTCCCCCCCCCCCCGGGGCTATTAGGAATAACAGAGCTATGAACATACATGTACATGTTTTTGTATCGACATATATTTTCATTTCCGTTTGGTATTTACCTAAGAGTGAAATCGCTGGGTCATATGGTAACTTGATGTTTAATATTTTGAGGAACTTCCAAACTGTTTTCCAAAATGGCTGGTCCATTTTATATCTCCACCAGCAATGTACGAGGGTGACACCTATCTTTTTGCAATTTTCACCTGGTTCTAGGGATCTAAAGCCCTGTGAAAGATTAGAAATGTAGCAGGAGGTGCTATCACCTATGAAGCAGGAATACAAATTTCTTCTTTGATTCATCATTGTCTTTACTAATTACAGAAGAATCTGTGTGTATTTAGCTTTCTTTGTATATATGTTCTAGAGTACTGATGTTCCTTTCTTTTTAAAATGCACATTCTTCAGTGTTTTGCTATTTACTAATTTGTACCTTGATTACAGGTCATTAATGCCTGTTTTAAAAGCAAGTTCATGTTTGCATTTCAAGACATACTGTTTATTTCATACCGATTCCAAGCAGTTAGATTCTTTATCCATAGAAACATTTAGGCCAAGTTATAAAACAGCTACTGTAAGCAGACTAACGTTTAGTCTCTGGAATTGAAGTGTATTTATCTTTTATTTATACTTGACCTGAAAGTGTTAGGCATGGAATGAATTTTTGTGACTCAAATGTTGTTCCACCGGTAAAACCCTTCTCTTATAATAGATAAGGCTACTAAGGTAAACCTATTTTTAAGATAAAAAAAAATTTGTCTGTACATTTAGATTCATTTCTTCATTGTGCTTACTTAATGTGAAGGGTAGTTCAATAACTAATCTTTTTCCTGTTTCAGACATTAGTTGGCATTTTAGTTTCAACATTTGCTAATAAGTTAGGGGTCCAGCTCATCTGCATGGACCAATTTGGAGGAGCATCCTTAATGAGCAGTGAGCTTTCCCTAGATACTATCACCCCTGCAACTTGAAACCAAGGCTCCTAATGACATGTGTTGAAGGACAAGGCTTGATTGCAGGTTTCCCTTTGGCTTGTTTCATCTCCGTTTGCTGACCCTGGATTATGCAGATAATATCCTGCTTTTAGTAATCTGGCCCCCGTGCCAGACCTTGGCTGTCATACTACATTATAACCGATGGTTCAAACACTTCTTTTACATAAGGACTGTCTTCTTCTCAGCTAACCCTCTAAGATATTCATTGCTAACTAAAAATACTGCTGAATCTTGTTCTTGAGTAGAGTTTCAAGGTTAACATGAGAACAGTTATCACTTGCTTATGCTGCATAAAAATCCGTTTTATCTTTGTAATAATCCTTTTATTAAAAAAAGCATTGCCATTCCTCTGCTACATTAGTGTTTTCTCAGATACCAAGCAGACTGTGGCTTGCTGGCAAGAAAACAGGTTGTGATTATTTATATGCCAGTATGCATTTGTTTCCATCTAGTTATATACAATTAATTTATGATACTCAATCGTGACGGCAAAAAGAATTTCTACCACACTAGCTTATATTTCCAACAAAAGAGGAACACAGGTAATTTTGATAATGTCTTGTGTATCCAGTGAAGTAATTTCTCTGTTACTGGTTTTTAGCAAGACCTTATAATTAAATCAGAGTGAAAAAACACTGACAGCCAACATTGTGTCACATTTATTTCAAGTGTAATGTCAAAAATTTCGTGGATGGTCATTGAGGCATTGAAAAAGCACAAAGATTAGAGAACAGAAATTAGGCCATGAGGATTTATATTCATTTTCCTGCCTTCCCAAAATAAGAAGGGTAAACATAAATAAAACTATTTGCTTAACAAGGCACTTGAGTTTCTTTGTAAATGAACAATTGATAAGATGGAAATCTACCCTCAGATATTTTCAAATAAAGTAAATATCTTAAATCTGTTTTTCTTTTAACGTTGTCTGTATATGCAATACTCCTATGTCTATATATATATAAAATCTTTAAAAAATGGATTTAAGGGAATTACTTTATATATTTTATATATGTATAAAATATACTTATGTATGTATACATATATATGTATAAAATATATAAAGTATACATATAACAAATTTGTATGTCACTCATTAAGGATTTGAGAACATATTTATGCACGTTTTTCTTTCCCATGTCTGCCTATGTACTTTTTCAAAAGGCTACCGACAGAAAGGAAAAAACATTAACAGCATTACAAGATTAAAACTATGTTTTATGGCAAACGGTTTAAAACTTTAGGAAACCATCTTTAAAGGCTGCAAATGAGTGCCCGCTTTTCTCTTAGACCAGTGGTGATTGTGTATATCACCTAGAAATACAGAGACACTCTGTAGAGCATGTGTACTAGTGTGCATTCTTGCCCTCATTATAATGTGGCCTGGGGCTTGGAGCTAAACATTTTTCTAGAACATAATGAGCTGTGTACTGTAATGAAGGTGTTTGAAATTGATTTGACTGTTATTTAGTATAAAAAGTCCCAGATCAAAGACTCTGGCAAGCCCACAGACACATAGGCGTCCACAGACAAAGGATGTTGTATGATGGTCGAGGGGGAAGTGGAGAGGTGTGGTGGCTTAAGCTGAGCCAAGGAATCTATCAAGCAGTTATTTGCTCGTTTTTATTTCAAGTCACCATGTATCACTTGCAAACTGCCATATGGCACTAGATGATTTTGAGGATTATTTTGAAGAATATTACAAACCCAATTTAATTTCCCTCTTGTTTCCTAGTATTTTTGCATTGCTCCTTCATCACAGTCATGGACACCCTCCCAAGCTAATTTGTAAAATGAATTTTACTGAATGCCATTTAATCTTATTGCCATAGTTACAAACCAAGAAATCAAAGATTGCTAGGCTGAGCTGAAAATAGCTGATTTGATACACGGAAGAGGACTAATTCTTATGCAAAGCTCTGTACTTGCATACGATCTCTGATTCAAAGAACAATGGAAAGTTTGATCCTTGAAAACCCGACCTTCTGATGCCTTTTCACTCTTCAACACAGAAAAATTATAGGTTTGAATGCAATGTGTAAAAACTATAGATGAGGTTCTGCTTTGCAACTTGCTGTTTTAGCTTCTATGTTATTATTGCAATGAGTTTTGATATTTGTCTTGATATTTTCGTAGGCAATACCGGGGGTTTTTATAACCACTTACAAATTATAAAGCTAGGAACACATGTAATGTTCATAATTTAAGATAGGCTTAAATTATCTCTGAGCATTAGTATTTACAATTGACAATTTATATCTATTTGTCTATCAACCTGACAAATCTGTCTTTCTTTCTGTTTATCTGTCTATCTATAATTCTGTCATCATAAAGCAAACCCATAACCTGGGTAAATACATGTACTCAATGGGAGAGGCTCAGGATTTGTTATATGAAAAGAAACTGAGGTGCTAAACACCAAAAAGCTTACTTTTGTAGATATATGTATACCAAGATTATACATACCCATATAAATATATTGAATGTAAAAAGATAAAAAGGTTATCAATATAATTAAATATATTTGAAGGAGAGTTATATGCTTGTTTGATAAGTAATCAGTTTTTAAGATTTTTCTCAACATCAAGGGTCCTTTAATCTAATATTCAGTATACTAAAAACCATTCTATGTGCTAATGATTTGTCACCATCTAGTTTGCATTATTCTTGGTCCTTAAATCAATTTCTTTTGGCATTTAATATTTCATTTCCTTGGCTTTCCATTCTGTCACCTGTAAAATGAAGGGTTTAGACCTTTGAGATCTTTATCAGGCCGAAAATTCTGATTTAAATGTTATTTAATTTCACTAATTCAACCTGCAATTTATCCAGTTTAATTTAGATGACTAAGGCTTTGGTGTATTTGAATATAATTTTATGGTATTTGACCAACAATTCAAAAACAACTGTAGTCACTTAAAGATTCTGAGTAAATAGGAAACACAGCATGTATTGAGGGAGTCAGCACGATGAGGTTCACTGCACTTGCCAGGGCAGGAAGCCAATAGGCCAGAAGCTGTATAGCTATTACTATATAGTACTTGCTGACTGTCCTGGGGCTTCTGTACACTCCTTTTTATATGCAAAAGTCTCCAGAAGACTTTGGGAGTCCTGGAGAACTGCTTGTTGAATGTGGGAGGCACAGAGGCTACCACGGTGTTTTCTTTCCATAATCACCCCGCTCAAGAGGCTGTTTGTGCAGACTGGCCTCACCCATGTAGGATAAGGAGTTGCTAAAAGAGGATTTTGCAGTGTACATTCTAAGGGACCTTCTGTTACTCCGAAAGTGCGGGAAGTGCTGGGTTAAGCACAGGAAACAGACTTCCTTACTGTAGGACTTCTCTAGGTCTTTAAAATGACAGTTTCCAAAAACATAAGTCCTCAAAAGTTGGATGAAGGATGCAACACCGCTTACTTTTCTTGATCATGAAAGCTTTTCTCCTATGGGCTGCCAGTATTGTGTGGAATGATTGTGTCATTAAATGTAATTGGGCAGAGTAGCAAATAGGTATTTTCTTGAGTGCCACATTTGGTCAGTCAGCAGAGACTTCCTGCAGTTATTCTAAGAGGGGCTTGGAGTGCTGGCTCTGGTTATAAGGAAAGAGAGGGATAGCGGTGATGGATGTACATGGATTTGCCATCGCTGCTCTTGTTCTTAACCCTTTTTGAGTCTTTCAAACATCTCTCATAAATATAGCCATATCCTATCCTATTTGGAAATCCTGGAGATTCCAACTGCAATTTGACTGAGTCTAAGATACTCTTGATTTCACATAAGTTGGAAGGTCAGAAACTACCATGGAAGCTCTCTAGTTGGCTGCAGGCCTACCAGCTGGGGCTCTGTCCAGTGGAGGCGCTGCTTTTAGGGCAGGGACTATTAGAACCAAAAGGGCAAGAGCCCGGGATAGACATCAACACACACTTTCTAGGTCAACACACACTTTCTAGGTCTAAACTTCATTCACACAAGTACAGTCAGTGAACCACTGCACACATTCAAGGCATGTTCATCTATTTATTACGAAAGAGGAATTATATTTGGGGCTATCTTTTTCTGAAAAACCTGTTGAATAAAACCTTATTAGCTATTTGCTTGGAGCAAAAAAACCATTTATTATACACTATGTAAACTCTAAAATATTTATTAAGCTTCACTGAAAATGTAGTTTCCACTCCTTGCATTCTTGTGAATATATATTATCACATTATATCCAGACCAATTAGACCAAGTAAATATAATCCAATGAAGTTTGGATGATGTTAGCATCAGTCATACTGAGTTATTGCTTGAACCATCGTCTACAATTCAGCATCAAAAATGTGGTAGATATGGTTTGTTAAAGACAATGTAGACAAATTTTAAAGGTAAATGATCTGTAGCTAATGACAAATAATAAAATGTTAGGGTTAAATTAATCCCCCCAAATGTCTGTGAAAAGAACCGAATATAGGAGCAGACAGTTTGAACCAACAAAAAGACAGGAGCCCAGTGCCTTTGAAATAGAAGACTTGTGTGGGACCCAATGTCTTGCAGGCTTCAGTGTATGCTTTGCCCTTCAATTAATAGGGGAAAAGGTGAGAACACTCGAACTGCTGTAGGATGCTTAGTACAACTACAGATATAACAAAAAAAGATGCTAGCTCCTCCCTATGAGTTCTTTACCCAGAACTGTTTATGGAAATCATTATCAAAATATTGGTACTTCAATTTCAAATTCTTTGATCAACCTACCATTGTTGGGAGAGTTGGGTAATATGGAAACTTTAATAATTTGAGAAGAGCAGTTTTTTAAGAACTGATGTCATCTATATTACTTATGTTTGGAATACACCTGTGGTTCGACTTCATGCCTTAGGTAAGTGTTTCTTATAAACAAAAACAACCAATTATAGATCTCTGTCTTTATTTCTAATCATCTATCTATCTATCATTTATCACTTATTTATTTTTTTCCCAAAACAGCAAATTATGGATCTCTATCTTTATTTTGACTCATCTATCTATCTACCTATCATCTATTTGTTTCCCAAAATAGTGGAGCTGACCCACTTCCTAAGGATTGCTTAAAGACAAACTAAAACTCTATGCATGCTACACCCAAAGTAAAAATCAAATTTTGTTTAAAAATTAATTAATTTATTTATTTTTGGCTGCCTTGAATCTTCGTTGCTGCACGCCGCCTTTCTCTAGTTGGGGCGAGCAGGGGCTACTCTTTGTTGCGGTGCGCGGGCTTCTCATTGCAGTGGCTTCTCTTGTTGCGGAGCACGGGCTCTAGGTGTGCGGGCTTCAGTAGTTGTGGTTCGTGGGCTCTAGGGAACAGGCTCAGTAGTCGTGGCGCACAGGCCTAGTTGCTCCGCAGCATGTGGGAATTTCCCGGACCAGGGATCGAACCCGTGTCCCCTGCATTGGCAGGTGGATTCTTAACCATTGTGCCACCAGGGAAGTCCCCCAAATCAAGTATTTTTGAAGGAGAAAAAGGCATCATATTAAACAGGGTTACCAACATTTAACAATGTGAAATATAAAAAGTCCATTGTACTTATGGTCGCCAATGAATGTGTGTGTGACTGTGGCCCTCTTTCCAGCCTGCCTTTTTGTGTATCCTCGACAGATATTAAGGCAGAGATTGGGCTCACATATGCAGTCTTGGGAGTCAACATCCAGATGTTTGGGGGAAGATCTACTTGCATCTCCCAGGCTTGACCCATAGTGATCATTAAAGAAAAAGTTTTTGAGCAGTGAACAAATAGAAAATGGGTGGGAAAGATACATATCTAGGATCTTTGCAGGCATCTCTGATCTGTGGACTTTGCGGGGGGGGGGGGTTAAGTCTCAGTTCTGAGCACTTATTAGGTATATGATAGATCCCCTTATATTTTGGAAAGGTAAACTTCATAATGAGGTAAAAGATGATTTTAATTAATTCAGTTATTTAATCTTCATCAAAGCCTTTGTTACTGCATTTTTCTTTTTCTTAGAGCAAACGTTGGAAAGACACAGTTTTACAAAAAAGTTTTTATATTATACTATGGTCTGGAATTTCCTATAACATTTCCAGTTAAGAAATGTTGAAAGAATTATTTCTCATAAAAAAAAATCAATGTAAGTATATGGAACATTTTTTGAAAAGATGACTAATGAGCAAAACTAAATCTTTACCTCTTAATAAGTAATATAAAGTGTTAAAAATATACATTGTGGGGCTTCCCTGGTGGTGCAGTGGTTGAGAATCCGCCTGCCGATGCAGGGGTCACGGGTTCGTGCCCTGGTCCGGGAGGATCCCACATGCCGCGGAGCAACTAAGCCCGTGAGCCATGGCCGCTAGGCCTGCGCGTCCGGAGCCTGTGCTCCGCAACGGGAGAGGCCACAGCAGTGAGAGGCCCGCATACCGAAAAAAAAAAAAAAAAAAAAAATATATATATATATATATATATATATATATATATATATATATATATATACATTGTGTTACCAAATGCTGGATCCAGATATGCCCCATATTGACATTTTGGCATATTTTGACATAAAATGACTAAGAAAAATTTTAAAATCCCTCTAAATAGCTCAAGTTAATGAACAAGTAATTTAAAGTGAGGCCAGGATATGTAATGCCCCAGGAGGAAGACGAGAGTAGAAGAAAATGACATGTGATTTTGTCCCTTGAAATGAGGCCAACTGAGCACAGCAAAACCCTTGGAGCCACGCATGTTGAAAAGGCAAGGATTATTGCTGTGAAACTTCACTGAACCTCATCCTGAGCACTGTGCCATCCTACTACTCTACCTTCCTATGTCTATATGTCCTTTACAGTCTAGATTAATTTAATCAGAGAGCCTCATTGAACAGTTTTTTGAATACTGCCTACAATAGAAGCTTTTTATCTGAAGCAGTGGGGACTGAAGCAGTGGGTCTGTGAATTAAAGTCAAAGCAGGGAATCACACAAAAATGTCCTTTTTAACTTGAATATTTTATTTTAATCTGACATATATAAATATACATTCATTTACTAATCTTTGATATTGGCCCATGGGCCCTTCTTTGGAGTTTTCCATAGCTTTTCTCATCTAAACTAGACCATAATGCATTTCATTGATTTCCATTATCAGGGATTTGTTTAAAATGGAGCAAGAACTCAAATATACATGCAAAGCAGTTTGAGTGCAGCAATCTGTATTCTCCCCTGATCATTTACATTTGTCTGGCCCATAACTAACTTAACAGCATTTTTTTTCTTGGTGACTCATCTTTATCAAGTTTTTCAAAGCATGCCTTTGATGCTCATGAGAACGACAATGATTTCTCTTATCGCACTTTTATTTCTTTATTAATGATAATAAAATGTGCAATTGGTACAAAGAGGTGCAGAGGGCAAAAGTCTTCCAGACTCTAAGAGGAGTACCACCTGCCTGGAGCATGCCATGTGCTCTGGCATGAGTCACTTCATTAAGGGAGCTTCAACTATGGGTATGACAGGTTTTAGGAGGTGAGAAGACAAAGAGGAATAAGATGCTTTTATGGGATAGTGCAAGAGGCCCATTAAACATCAAATACACACACACACACACACACACACACACATACACATATATATATGTATATGTATAATTTTTTAAAAATACATACAAAGCAGTATAAGAGAACCAAGGACTAATCTATGTGTTTAAAGAAGCTTTCCTTGAGCAACACAGTTCACACTAATCTTTCTCTTCTCGTTTTATGGTTATTTCAAATATGCTTCATATGAATGATAAGGAAATGAGAACAAAGTCACTTCTATCAAATTAAGGTTTATTAGGAAACATTGTAAGTTAGAGTTAATTGTTGCATATAGTGTGTATCATTGAAACGCTCTGCTTTGGTGGTGCTGTTTCTATTGGGGATGGATATGGTGAGTCGTGTCTAAAGGGGTGGGGGGAGGCAAAGGCATCTAGTATAAACTGCTTTAAGGCTGAACTGAGAATGTTCTTATAAATCTTTGACAGAGTGGCTGCAAACTTTTTGATATTTCCAGCTATACTGAATTTCACTAGGCTAAACTTGGTTCCAGAATATCTATCCTGTCAGTGGTCTGCACGGTGTGCTTGAATTGATGATTTTCTTTTTGATGACATTTCTAGGCCATAATAATGACTAATCAGGGAAGCAATCAATGAAATGTGCATAGTGCATTTGATTCAGTAGGATTAGCGTAACTGCATAATGTGACAGGGTATTGTGACATTTAAAACATTTAATTGAGTTAAACACATGGCCATTCTATTTACTGGCTGCTGTTAGAACCCAAACACCTATACTGACAAGCCAAAAATAGATTTGGTCATAAAGACTGGACATCATCATTGAAAAGCAAATCGTGTTAACAGAAAAGTTTTAAATCAATAAGGTAAAAATTTTAGGTGTTTTTTTTGAGTCAGGATATGTTTGTTGGAGAACAAAAATAAAAGTGAGAAAAGCAAAAAATCTCTTTGGAATTTTTGTAATGTTGGGACCTTACATATGAAACATTTGAGTGACTGTTATTCTTATAGTAAAGTTTTCTTTGGCTGAGGTTACTGTGAAAGATAAAGATTTAACAGTAGCCCCTTAGATAAATGAGAAATGAGACAGAAATTCAAATACTGAAAATATTAACACTTAGGAAAATAAGGTGAAATACAACTTTTATATTACATCAGTGGCAGGGAAAATAATCATTCATCACATACAAGGTTGTTTTGTTACAAAAAAAAAAAAAAATGTAATAAAATCATTCAAATTGTTCACTGTTACCCTGGCCTTCAGAAGGAACCTCTGTCCTCGATTAAACAAAAGCTTGCAGTTGGTAGTAAGCAACCACGAATGTCTGGGGATGTCTTTTTAGCTGGAAATTTATGAATTAAAACTTGAACAAATCATTATCGTTGGGGTTTCAGTTAGGTTGTTGTACCTTGGAAAAAATATAGTACTGATCTGCTGGAAGCCAGAGAATTAACCTTTTTCTATTTGTTTTTAGAGGCACGTTCTCATTTTGTACTTAGCAATAATTACTTCCACTTTTCACACTGATTCCCTATTGTTGCCAGTTGTAAAATTTCTGTTACCATGTTTTGATTGCAATGTGTTATGAGGAATGTGTTCAGATGGGAAAAAGCTTTACTAAGGCCTTTATTCCCTAAGATGTGGGCTGCTAGTCCTGAGTTTGCCAGGCTGAGAGTCAACATTATTAATAATTTTTAGGGAATGTCCACTTTTCCCCAGATGTCTATACTTAGCAATTCTAATATGAGGTTCTTTATCTAAAGTTTTATTTAAATGTAAAAAATGATTGGTTGAAAAATGACCGACCTTCTCTTTTGAAACAGTTAATAGGTAACATTTATTGAGTGCTTAATGCATGCTAAGTTTTATAAACATCACTTCACTGACAGAGTGGCTGCCACTCTTTGATATTTCCAACTATGCTCAATCTTCAATTAGCCTTCTGAGATTGGTAATGTTCTTATTTCTGTTAAGAATCATTTTCAAAAAAGGTAAAATCATGACTATCATACACATATAAAAAAGAATGTCTATTAAAGATATTATTCTATTCATTAATCAATGAGAGAACCAGGCAGATGTTACAGGTGATGCAAAAGAGAATCCAAAATACAAACACATTTGCAGATCAGAACCATTGAAATGAGTGTACAAATGGAAGCAGAACATTTTTTTTCCATAGCAGGGTAAAGAAAGTCCATTGAACTTGTACTTAACTGAACAGAATTTGCATGTCTACAGACAAATATACTGCATTGCTGTCAGTTATTTATGATGTACAGAGTTGTACAACAGCTCCCTGGAGGGATATCCCCTAGATAATGCACAGTTTTGCACTTAAGCACATAATTTCCCCTCCATGCCCATCTCTGTGTGTGTGTGTGTGTGTGTGTGTGTTTGTGTGTGTTTATGGATTGGAAGAATTAATGTTTTAATTTTAATTTTAATTTTATATTGTAGTTGATTCACAGTGTTGTGTTAGTTCAAGTGTACAGCAAAGTGATTCAGTTATACATATATATGCCCATTTTATAGATGGTGATATCAAGGTTCAGAGGAGATGGGTTTTTGAATCGGTAATGTTCATTAGTAGGAAAAATCACCATATTGTGGGAAGGAGGAGATATCTGAGTTAGTTAGTGGAAACAAGATACATGAGGTGAGTGAAGGCACTGAAAGATGTCCGCAGCTCCAGACCCTTGTGGAGAAACTAACCAAATAATGAGTGGAAGAGGACTGCAGAATGTTTACATTTGACCCATTTGAGGTCTGGGCAAATGAGGCAAAGGATCCAAAATGGCTGTGCCCTGCAACTGATTCCTGACAATGGGAACCCCTCTCCAAATGCATGGCATTCCAATGAAAACAAATGCACAAGCTATACAAATGGTGCTTAGAGCCGCATTCATTTTTCTTCTTAGTTTCACCTAATGTGAAAACCTGGGGAAGAGCTCTGGAAGGGTTTGTGATGCAGATAAAGAGTGAGGTTATTTTGAGCCTATAATCAAGATAGCTTCTGGGCCTGGTGCAGGTTGCTCTTGCATCTCTGACTCTAATACAAGTTAAGATAGTTGACAAACTGTGTAGTTACCCTTTGTTATGTCATCACTGCCTGGAAGGAAGCTAGGTAGGACAGGGATATGACACAGGCTCATTTCCTTGGTGCTCTGGTGGGTTGTCTCAACACTGGAGCAGTTGCTCATAGATGGCTGTCATCCCTGCCACTTCCCAGAACTTGGGAGGGTTGAGCCAATGCAGAGGAGGTAGTAAGGATAAAATAGAGAGCATACATGACATACTGATGGACACGAAACTAATAAGTGACAAAGCCCACATTCAAACACCACTTTGTCTAATTCCCAATTGTGTTCCTAAGTTCTCCACTATACCCGTTTACCCTGTTTCCTTTAAAAAGCTGCATGCCAGAGGTCCACAGTAACTGCTAATTGTTCTAGGTAATGAGCTGTTTATCAGTCTCCAATGTCTTCACGGAGTCATTTGGTGGGATCAGCATTGACTGTGATTGGTGACAGTCTGCTCTGTGCCATTACTATGGGTGAGAGAGGTTTCATACACCTTTCACAGCAAAGTGACTTCATTTGGAGTATAAACTGAAAGCCGATTTCCACTGCATGAGGCCAGGAAATGTCCAGGGTGGCATCACACACCGTCCACAGTGTCCTGGGTCTTACATTTATCCACTTTACCTTTAGTATCATGTTGGAAATGCATGGGCTCAAACAAGAGCAAGCAGTTGGGAAGTCTTGAATATTGTCCCAGCCCTTGAACATCATTACCTTTTCTGTGTCTCCATTTTTCTCATTAACGAAACAAGGATAATAGCATTTGAGCTATATAGCTTCTGTGTAATTAATTCCATGAGAGAATGTAAAATGGGGAAAATGTTTCACAGAAAGAAATGATGCTGTTTGTTGTCAACCATAGAAATGCAGATTCAGGCAATGTCTGTAACAACCAGAGAGCCAGAGTAAAGTTAGGGTAATTTGGTTATTGGATAATTCAGAACAGTCCCTTAAAAATGCCTCTTGTCCCAGTGTTTTAGTTGAGTTTCTCTCCATTGCAAGCGAACAAAAACCTAATTCAAATGATCTCAAGCTAAAAAGGGCTCTGATTTTATTTTTCATTTAGGATACCTGAAAAGTTCAGGGGTAGATATGGCTTCAAGTGTAACTTGATCTAATGGTTTAAATGTCAGTATCAGGACTTGGTTCTTCCCTTCCCTTCCCTTCCCTCTCCTCCCCTCCCCTCCCCTCCCTTTCCATTTGGACTTTGCTTTCCTTTGCATTGGTTTCACTCTCCAGCAGATTTTCAGACCAAATAGCAAAATATCTGCTAGTCACGCTGAATTTACATTGGAGAGAGAATGTTTCCCTCTATGGTTCCTGCAAAAGATAGGTATGATTGGCTCTACTTGGCTACTCAGGCAAGTTTTTGGTTCTAAACTCACCCTTAGGACTGGGATTGGAGTCAGCCTCATAGATGCCATGTGAATTGAGATGGGTGAGGAGAGCATTCACAAAGAAAATAAGGGTACTCTTACAAGAAAAAGAGCAAATGTTGGCAAGGCAGAAGTGGAAACATTCTGAAGGTATTTGTGATAGAAAGAAGCTTGAATTATCCTGACTGACTAGATGGCAATCAATACTATAAAATATGAAAAGCACGTCAATTAAAATATCATTCTTATTTTGCTGTGGGGATGTTAGAGAGATTGAGGTCAAGAGAAAAAATTGCTTGGAGTTAGAATAACAGTCCTATCAGAAATACGTCTTGAAGGGGTTACAGAATGAATGTTTATTTAGTTGGATTTTTAAATTTTATTTGTCTAATAGAATATTGGAAGTTCTAGGAGTAGTGATATAAGCTTATCATTTATCTGTCTACCCCTGATACTCTGAAATATGGAACCTATGTTAAAAACTATGTGGACTCAGTTTGTCTTTTCTTTTTTGAGAGAGATTTTCATGATGTTGGCTGTTTTATTTATTTGTTCAATAATTATTTATGGAGATATATATACAAGGCACTGTATATTCCAGGAAAAATAATTTAGCCATGGTCTTGCTGTATTTTAGTATATGTTTTCCTGATTGAAAAAAATGACATGAGTTATATAGTCAATTAACAAAAGATGAAATTTAGCAGGCATATGGAAAATTGCTTAACCTCAGTAGTAAATAGAGAAATAAAAACTTAAATCAATTTCCTTCCTGGCTCATCAGTGTTGATAATATCAGGGGAGAAATGGTAAATATAAATTATACACTCATCATAGAGGGAAATTTTGCAATCTATTAAAATTTAAATTATACACAAGGACTCACATAAAAGAAAGCTTATTGTGGTATTGTTTGTGATAGAAAAAAGCTGTACATAAACTAAAATTCTAGCAAGGGAAAAATGGTCAAAATGGTCAAATAAGCTAAAGAAAAAGAGTCCATGCTTAGGAATGTTACCCAGCCATGAAAAAGAATTTGATATATATGTAAGCATATTGAGAACAATAAAATATGCTCTAATTTAATCTAACATGTATATATAAATATATAGATTATATTGTATCTATATACAAATATGTTTTAAAATACATAGAAAAAATTCTGAAAATAGACACCTCCAACCTAAATACAATAGTGTTTCTGCTGGCCCCCCAGAGGATGTGAGGAATGGAATTGGTTGATGGGGTGGGAGTGGGGAGGCTTCATGTTACCCTGCATTGTTTGAAAAGTTTATGAGAACGCTCTCATCTACACTTTCAAAATTGAAATCCAATTAATTTTTAAATTGGAGAGATACATAGAGCTATGAGTAAAATACATACTGACTTTCTGCAAGCAATCCACTTATTATTGATTCCGCATAAAGAACTTTATATTTTGATGTAATTTTATTCTTTTCATAAATATATTTAATTAAATATAATTTTTGTATCATTGTAAGACATATGTCCAAGAGGTGTGAAAAATCTGTTCTCTTCAATACAGTAGCCACATGTGACTATTTAAATTTAGATTAATTAAAATTATTTAAAATTAAACATTTATTTTTTCAGTTGCACTAGCCATATTTCAAATACTCAGCAACCCCATGTGATTAAAAGCTACTGTACTGGAGAACACAGATATAGAACGTTTCCATCATCACAGAAAGTTCTATTGAACAGTGATTATCTAAACGATTTTATTTTCCAGGCTCTCTCCTGTGCTTTGGAATTGTGGGTTGCTTTTTAAAAAATAAATGTATTTATTTTTATTTATTTTCTTTTTGGCTGCATTGGGTCTTCGTTGCTGCACGTGGGCTTTCTCTAGATGTGGCGAGCGGGGGCTACTCTTCATTTTGGTGCGCGGGCTTCTCATTGCGGTGTTTTCTCTTGTTGTGGAGCGTGGGCTCTAGGCGTGCAGGCTTCAGTGGTTGTGGCTCGCAGGCTCTAGAGTGCAGGCTTCAGTAGTTGCGGTGTACAGACTTAGTTGCTCCGCGGCATGTGGGATCTTCCCGGACCAGGGATTGAACCCATGTCCCCTGCATTGGCAGGCAGATTCTTAACCACTGCACCACCAGAGAAGCCCCTGTGGGTTGCTTTTGAAAACATAAAATGTATTAACTCTGACCAATGAAAGGGAAAAATCCATATATTTACATCTATCATCATCTAACATTTCTTAAGTTAATAGAAAAAAATTTTTTCTCAAACCCATGAAAATTTAATATTTGGAGATATTCATACTTCCAGTGTTTGTTTGAGTCAAACCTTTCTTTGAAGTTGCCCCAGACTTTCATAGGAGAACCCTGAAGTGCCCCAAGTGAGGGTTGAGGCATAGTGTTAGAGTCCACTTTGCACCAGGATGGAGTTCACCAAATTTCCTGAAACTTTATTAATATGGAAAGCAACCAGCCCCCGGTAGGAGAGATTTGCCACCTTTGCTCTTGTGGCCCGCACTAGGGAACCTACAAATTTTCAGTGAGTTGATTCATGTGCATTGTCCCATTGGAGCTTTGGGGTTTGTGAAGTTTTGTTGTGCATTTTCTAGGAAATTCTATCTTTGCCGAGTTGTAAGTGTCGTGAGCTCAGAGTGCAAATTCCTGGGCTAATATCTTCAGCTCCAAGAGAGTCCATAGGATAATAGGTATAATCATGACTGATATGACCATGTCAAGAAAACAGTGGCCACTTCAGATTCAGGGAGAAAGATTGAATACAGAGAGTAAGGAGCTGACACAACCATTGCAAATGTGGGGAGTGGGGACGGGTTTAGGTTAGGAAGGTCGCTTTTGGGAAATCTTAATGTAACTGAGCAGGACCCTATGGGGCCTTCCCAGGACAGACCCTTCCCCCTTATCCTCTGCTCTAGCTCCTCTCTGAAGTACCTAGATACTAGGATCTGATGCACACTTACTGAGTTGTCTTATGGATGCTAAACCCAGCACCAAATGGAAGAAATTAACTACTTGATGATCCTGAGTCCCCAGGCCTACTGGTGCCTAAGGATTAATAATGTTAACTGCCCTGTTACCTTACCATCAACCAGTCAGAGAATTGTCCATGATGAGACCACTCCCCCACTCCACCCCCATCCCCCCACGTAGGCTTTAAAAGTGCTTTCCTGAAAGCCTTTCTGGGAGTTCAGGGTTTTTTTAGTATAAGCCACCTGTTTTCCTTGCTTGGCCCTGCAGTAAGCCTTTCCTTGCTCCAGGCTCTGATGTTTTGGTCTATTTGGCATCACGGTACATCGGGTACACGAACTTGCGACCGGTAACATTAAGAAGGCCACCACAGAGGTGGTCTTGGGTATCTTTAGCTCCTAGAAGTTGGAGGCAAACACCATAGTCACCTATCTACCCATATCTACACACCTGCCAGGAACTGCTGCTGGAGAAACATGGCTGCTTCTTTTCTTTCTCATCCCTCCAAATTGAACATAACTGCCAGACATTGATGGAGTCTAGCTGGAGCCCTGCTGGTATGGAAGGCTGAGAAACGTAATCGCCAAGCTTTCTGCTCCTGAGGGATAGATGAGAGCAATGAAGGCAAGGAAGACACAGAATGCTACAAACAAGATCCAGCAGGCCCTGTCCCACCCTGTTTCCTAGCACACTGCCGTTGCATGTGCAGAAGTGGGAATGGGGCAATCCTTTCTTCCACCCTCTACTTTGGAACACATTTATTTCTATGATTTGTTCAGTAAGTGCAAATAATGAAGATGAGGATTTTGAAAACTCTCAAGGGTCATTTAATTCATTGGGTCCCCAGATTTGCTGCTTATCAGTGTCACTGAGAGGTGTTCTAAAAATCCCGATTCTTGAGCCCTACCTCAGAGCTCCTGAAGGGGAACCTTCATGCTGGGGGTTGAGGCTGGGGATGGGAAGGGGGGTCATTAGCCATGAATGGTGCTGATCAGGCACTACTTGTCAGGCCAGCATCTGGGAGACTGATGATACATTTTTCTCCTGTTTTCTGGAAGGCCATGCAAATTTTTCTTAGAATGATGAGAATCTGTCCTCTGCTACAGCTGTAAATTCTGACTTTAGAATGGAAAAGCACTGTCAGATGCTGCTACATAGTCATATCCTTGGGGATCCCAATGGCTGTTTATGAAGTCAAAGTATCAGCCTGAGCATGGTCCCTGAGATGATGAAGACATCCCTAGAAAGGAAATGTTGATAAAACCCTAAGTATTGGTAAAGTTTTGTTTTGCAGGGAGAAGAAAAGGGAAATGAAATATTTTGAAACTGCTTATATCAGTAATAAACATATGTTTTCTGCATTGTGAAAAGGCCAACCGTAAATAAGCATTACTGCTGTCACTGCAAATAAAAGACACACAAAACACATACTGGGGGGCTTCCCTGGTGGTGCAGTGGTTAAGAATCCGCCTGCTGTTGCAGGGGACATGGGTTCGATCCCTGGTCAGGGAAGATTCCACATGCCACAGAGCAACTAAGCCCATGCGCCACAACTACTGAGCCTGCGCTCTAGAGCCCGCGAGCCACAACTACTGAAGCCCGAATGCGGCAGCTGCTGAAACCCGAGTGCCTAGAGCCTGTGCTCGGCAACAAGAGAATTCACCGCAATGAGAAGCCTATGCACCACAACAAAGAGTAGCCCTCACTCGCCACAACTAGAGAAAGCCCGTGCACAGCAATGAAGACCCAACTCAGCCAAAAATCAATAAATAAAATAAACAGATTTTTAAAAAACAACAAAAAAGCCACATACTGGACTGATTATACTATTTTTTTTATTATAAAAACATATATTAAGCTGAGGCCAACTCTCAAACACAACTTATGTCTGTGAAAGGTGCTCAGGGAACTTAGCGGTGAGCAGGTGTTGGTTGCAAAGGTATGGCAGGTACATTAAAAATCCTTTTGTTTGTGTGATTAATTGGGTATTCTCTGGGAGCATGAAATATGAACTGATTTCCAGTTTTCGTAAGGGCTCTGGTTAATTTGTAGAGTGGCTGGAACATATGATTTGCAGCATATTCTTATAACTAAAGTGGGAGGAGGAGTGACTTGGTAAAGAAAACAAGGGCTTGATCTCTGCCATCTACTGTTTCACAGCCTAAATAAATTTGCAGAGTAAATGTGTGCTTGTTGGGGTATCTTGCCCTCTCATCTTTTTTTCCTTAGCTTTTTATTTTTAAAACAGCTTTATTGAGGTATAAGTGATATACTGAGAACTGCACATATTGAATAAATACAATTTCTTCCACCCTTATCTTGTGCCAAAATTTTAAAAATGAATTTTTGCCAGAAGAATAAAACCATGTAAAAGTCATTCAGCCACGTAGATTCTGAAATCAGACTTGCTGGTGCAATAAACTTGATAAATGATGCTACTCACAATTGATGAAATTTCCTTTTTTGAATCTATGTTAAGAATGGAAAATCTGTGAACTTTAAACATACATGGAAATTGGCTGGCTTTGCAGCATGCACTTTGAGCCATTGGACTTCGAGTGTTTAAAAAATACTCATTTCCTCCAGTGTCAAAAGAAAATTCTAGACAGTGATGTACACACGGGTACATGAAAGGAAAGGGTTCGAGCTCTTTACACCAGGAAGAGATTGTAGACATGAACTGACACTGGAACTACATGGAACATAGGAGCAAAACAAAGATTAATTAAACTGGCAAAATTATCTGATTTCAGGTTCACATTCAGGTTCAAATATCCAGATCTACCAAATATCAAAGTTTGGTTTTCAGATCTTACTGCCTGTTTGAGGCAAGGAAGAGGAAATTCTTGTCTAACTAGTCAGAGAAAACAATTGGATTAACCAAGATATTCTTCATGACAATAGTAGCAAAAATGCAACATAACTTTAAAAAATCTTGGTGTTAACTTTAAGAAGTGTTCTTGATTTGGGGGAGAGTCAATAACAGAATCTGAAAATCTGATAAATCCTCTGAACACTTTATTCATAAAAATAAACATGTTTCTGGAAACATTATATATATATATATTTAAATTTATGTAAATTGAATCGTATAGTATGGATTATTTTGTGTCTGGTTTTGCTTTCACTGACATGTTTGTGAAATTCATCATTGTTTTATGTGGTTGCCCTCATTTACAATGCTTTATTCTTTCCTATGTTTGACTATATCACAATTTAATTATGCGTTCTTCTGTTGGTGAACATTTAGGTGGTTATATGTTTGTTATATGAACAACATACATGAATGCATGCATTTCTGTTAGGTATATGCTTAAGCCTGAAATCACTGCATATGCAAATCTTCAACTTTAGTAAATGATGCCAAACTGATGTTCAGACTTGTGAAAATTTATACTCCCATCAATAGAATATAAGATATCCTTTTGACTCATTTTCTTGCCAAAACTTGGTGATTTCAGAAAAGCAAAAAAGTGATATTATGTTGCAATAGTGGCTTCTTGGAAGCAAGACAGACCAGTGATTGGGAGAGAGCAAAAGGGGCCCTTTGTAGGTACTGACAGTTTTCTGGTTTTGACCTGGGTTATGCTGCTTTGATGTTCACCTTGTGATAAACTTGAATTGTACACTCTGTGCACATTTCCATATACTCATTATTTAACAATTAAAAAGTAAAACAAAAAAAGTTATCATAAAATTTCACGTATGATTTAGGATGTTCACAGATGTTTTCCGTTGTAAATGATTAGGAAGTAAATAATCTTAATTGTGAAAATGAAATTTAATGTTTGACATTGTCCAGCCAGGAAGTGGGAGTTTCCCTCTTAAAAATGACTCCAAAATGCTCTGAAAATTAGGAGGGAATAAAATATTTGTGTTACAAATTCATGAATTTTTGCTATTTAAAAAAATAGATTCTTCATCCCTATTCAAGATGGAAAGTATTATGAAAGCAATCAGAGTTTTGACTGTGGGTTTAGTAAAACTCTGAAGTTGCATCTTGGCACCATGGGGTCCACTTATGTCAATCATCAAGTGGGGCTTCATAATTGTTAGCGTGCCTGAGAACTAACTGAGAAGATTATCTCCGTTACAGATTTCTGGGTCCAAGCCCCCAGAGAGTCTGACTTGAAGGTTTAGGGCGGGTCCAACAGTCTGGGTCTGAACAAGTGCTGCAGGCAATTTTCATGCTCCTCTGAGCACAAGCTGAATAACGCTCATTTGAAGTGATGAATCTCTTGGTCCATCTTTTTTTTTTTTTTCAGTATTCTTTTCTATCATTTAATTTGCCTCTAGCACTTGATCTCTGTTTATTTCTTTTCTATTTTAATTTAGAATTTTCCTAATATCTGTGAGAGTATAATTTTTCTCTTTTTTCTAACACTTTGTTCTGTCTCTGTTAACGTAATCCTTCTTAGATTGTGTTTACTCTGATTTCCTCCCTCTTTTTCTTTTCGCTTTTCTGTCATTTAACCTTAGCAGAATGTTCCACAGAATTTATTATAAATAATATTTACTAAATACATGCCAGTTTTATGGTCTTTTCTTAATTTTAAACACAGATAGGTGAAACGTCTGCTGTTTGTCTTTCTTTAAATGTGACAAAAGTTAAATTAGGTTGCTTTTTTTTTACTAATGTGTTCATTTGTCTTCCTACTCTATTTTGCTGATTTATATATCCCTAGTTTAGGTATTATTGAAGAGAGAAACCAGGGAAGAGTTTGAGATGCCTCTGTATCAGGACATAGTCTGGGTTATAGTCCTTTATAAATTGTTCCAGAGGAAGCTGGGCACATCTGCTGACAACTGACAGACTTTCATTCCCTTTTCTCATAGGAGACAAAGAAAAAGAAAGTAGATTGTTTTCTTTGAAAGATATGTTAATTTTTTCCTAGGAAATCAGATCACAGTCTTGGGAAAAAAATGATCAGTTGACTCTAGCTGTCTACAAGAAATCAAAATATAAATTACCTACCTCAGTATTTGATACAGAACAGACTGCCAATAAATTTTGGATGAAAAACTTCTGGCAAAATGTTATTCCTGGTGTTTCTGAAAATATGCCAAATATTAGCTGTAGATTTAATGTATGCTGTCATAAATGCCATATTTGTATACGTAACATGCAAAAGAGACAGATATAAAAGAAAGTAAAATTTGAAATACATCTGTATTAGTGATCATTTTTATGTACTCAGATTTCATATACTTACCAGCCCAAGGCTGGGAAGCTGCAAACCCTAGTGATTAAGAGCCATGGAGTCAGGTGGACTTGAGTTCAAATGCTAGCTTGACCACCATATAGCAGGAGACCTAAGTTACTTAGCCTCTCTCAAGTCTGTTGTTTCATCTGGGTAATGGGATAAGAATAGTAGCTCCATCATTGGCTTGTTTTGAGGCCTCAGTGAGATATGTAGGTAAAGCATCTAGCACCTGCCTGACGTATAGCAGTGTTAGAAAACTGGAACTATTATTATTCTTCCTGAATACAGAACATTTGTTACTTCCCAGAAAGTCTATGCTAAGGAAAGGAAACTGTCAGCTTTTACAATAAAACTCACCATTGCTTCTCATTAAAAAAAATTAAGGGCTTCCCTGGTGGTGCAGTGGTTGGGAATCTGCCTGCCAATTCAGGGGACACGGATTCGAGCCCTGGTCCAGGAAGAGCCCACATGCCGCGGAACAACTAGGCCCGTGTGCCACAACTGCTGAGCCTGTGCTCTGGAGCCTGCAGATCACAGCTGCTGAGCTAGAGCCCGTGCTCCACAGCAAGAGGGGCTGCCGCGATGGGGGACCCACGCACCACAGCGAAGTGTGGCCTCTGCTTGCCGCAACTGGAGAGAGCCCATGTGCAGCAACATAGACCCAACTCAGCCAAAAAAAAAAATAATAATAATAATCAAGATATTGTTTATGATGCCTAGAATGCCCAAACAAAACCATTGAAAAGCCATATCATTTCAAAGTCTTTGCTTTATTAACCGAAATATATAACAAATACAAACAAGATGTATAACTTCCACCAAGGATGCTGATCTGTCACTGGAAAATACATGGGCTCCAAAACTGCCTCTTGCCATATGGTCTTGAACAAGTCGTTCAAAATCTTTGAGCATCGTTTATTTTTTCAAAATGGGGCTAAAATCCTGTGTCATAAGGTTGCTGCAAAGATTGAGACAACAAGTGAAAAGGCCTAGCAACCAGAAGTTGGAATAGATGCCTCTCGGTACTTTCTGCAAGAGTATCTGTAATTCACAACCCTTGGGGTAGGGATGGGCCTCAGCCTGCAACACCCAGAGAAAAGTAGAGCAACAACAGCCTGTGTGAACTAGAATTTGATCAGTGTCATATTGGCTCTGCAGTGCCCATTTTTTGGACCTAGTGCCTTATCACGCCCTACTCTGATGCTTGCCTTTGGTTATTCCTTACACTTGCAGAAAAAGTTTCTTTTTTGTTAATCTAGCTTAGGTATGTTTTCCTTTGTTGTAATCTCATGATTAACTTCCGAAAGCAAGCACTCACCAAATGCTAGTTTCCTTTTCATTTACTTTAAAAGTTACATAAAATCATAAACAGGGCTTAAAGGGCATGAGTAAGGTCATGGCCCCCTCATTATTCAGGTATGGAAACTGAGTCCCAGAAGCGTGTTTGAATGATATGTCCAGTATTACATGAGAGCTAACAGAAGAGTCAAATTTAAACCCAAGTACTTCACCTACCAACTGCGTGACACAAATAAGAACTGAGGTTTGTGTGTATGATTGTGTATGGCGAGGAGAGGGGAGGGACAGTGGTTTACATATTTTACATAATTTTGTTTCCATGACCTGCCCAGACGCATTTCAAGCTTTTGAACAGAGATAGAATGCTTCTTCGGGGATCAATTGCTTCTCCGTTATTCTTGGTGAGGTTGGCTAATGGTTAGTTGAGCCTGTTATCTTAACGTGAACATATTCTGTAGACATGTATTTAGGATCTTTTGAATATAAATGAAATTCATTATGAGTTTTAGAATTTCTGAAGATTTAAAAAAGATGGACCCCTTACATTAAGTAATTTCAGTAACCAGGATCAGAATCACTGAGAAGTTTCTTGCCTCTTTATTTCAAGGTTCCCAAACACTGGAGGCAAATTCCTTAAGAGGTACTCCTGTTTACCATGAAACCCAAGAACATAAACAAGTTGAGAAGCATGCATTCTAAAGCCTTGCAGATGCTCAGCTTTCTTCCATTTAAAGCACAAAGCCTGAAAACATTCCTAGCTCTATGAAACGTTTCCTTTCTTTAACATTGTTTCATTATTTTACATTTTATAGTTAGGTTGAGAAACAATAGTGATGTCTTGATGATATGGCAATATGGGTCTGCTTTACTAAGTCTGGGAGCTGACACTGTGTGCAGAAGAGGTAGGTAGTGTGTGGGAATCGGAGTTTTTAGGGTCCTGGGTCCACTAGGTAATGTCTGCCCCACGTGGAAATGATTTCTCCAGTGACCTCCACAACCCACATTGAACTTTTAAATGGTATTTCTCTGTTGAATTAAATTGAATTCCAAAAATGTTTATTGAACATCTATTTTATTGAAGTGGTAATGTTGGTGAGGATTGGGGATTGGGTGATGTTCTATAGAAATGAACAGTGCACATTCTCCATCCTCAAGAAATTTACAACCTAGAAGTTTACTTAATGATGTTTCTGATCCATATTTTTATGAATGGTGGTCCTCGGTCTTAGATGCACATGAAAATCACCTGGGGAGATTTAAAAACTCTTAATGCCATAGGCCGTGCCCCTGACAAATTTAATCATAAATCTGGGGGTGATATCCAAGCATTAGTAGTTTTTAATGCTCTCCATGTGATTTCAATGGGCAGCCAGTCAGTATTTCTTGAAGAGTTATAGGTATGTCCAGATACTGATCTTGTTAACTCTTTGAGCTGTTGTGCAAGGCCTGGAGTAGATGGAGCCCACAGCCTGTTAGCTCTGGCCACAAGCATTCTTCACCAGTAAGCTGTTAAAATATATTTTCTTTGTACTATGATGTAAAGAAGGTTGGGGAGCACAGAAATGTCTCATTTAAACCTTATGATAACACTATAAGAGAACCATTTGTTGTTTTAGATTTTACAGATGAAGTATGTAAAGCTTTGAGAACTAAAAACTGACTGCACTAAAATCACAGGGTCATTCACAGAGCTGATATTTGGACCATACTTTTCTTACATTGCAGCTTCTTAGGTATATTACAATGCAGACTGAAAAGTACTGTGGAGTCATGCAAATGAAACACTATGGAAACCCAGAGAAATAGACATTGATTCTGGTGTAGTGTGATCAGGAAAGAATTTGTCATTTGAGCTGTACCTTCAAGAATGTATGGATTTCCAGAGGTAAAAATGTGATGTTATCCTAGGTTTATATAATAAATAGTGATCTTATTTGGCTATAAAATAAAGCATTAGAAGCTTACTATCCTGGATCCCTAGTAGAATCGTTTGGAAAGCTTTCAAAATGTATTGATGCCAGAGCCCCACCATAGATGATCAAATCGGAGTAGTGGGATAGGACCCTCTGGGATGGTGTGGAAGGAAGCAGCAGGAAGTAAAATTGGTTTGGGGTTAGATCGCAGAGAATGTGGAATGTGAAATTTACTTGATTTATTACTTAGGTAATGGCAGGCCAGGGCAGGCTTTTTTAAGCAGGACAGTGATAAAGCAATTAATTTATAAACTCTGTCCAACTCCCTGCTGTCTTCTGTTTTGTTACTTATTTAGAAAATATCAAGAATCCCAGTGGAAGTGGTTTTAAATCCAGGAGCCTATCAGGATTCCCTGGGAAAGCTTTTCAATTACACCCTGTTTCTCTGGTTCTGGGACGATGCCAGAGTCTTAAGGACGCCTGGATAGTTCCACAAACTATATTCAAAGACAACCCCTTCTCTGGCCTACCCCGATTTTAATATATCCAATTAGGGGACAGAGAATATGAAGTTAGGGAACAGTCTACCATCCTCACTTCTGACACCAATTTCAAATTTAGGGAGTCGCCAAAACCACCCTCCATTTTGATAATTCACCAGAAGGACTCAGGATTCACTGAACTCTGTTATGCTCCCAGTTCTGCTTTATTACAAGGAAGGATCAGAATCAGATGAGAGGAGAGATGCCCGAGGCCAAGTCCAGGAGGGTGCCAAAGGTGGACCTGCCAGTTGTCCTTTCCTAGTGGAGCTCCGAGGGAGGGGCAGTTCCCTCCTGTGGTCTCAGGAGGGTGGGACAAACACTTACTGATTTTATTTCTTTCCCTGTCTTCCTACAGCTTGGCCCTGATGTGACATTGTCTCAGGAAGTGCAGAGCAGTGTAAAAAAAGCCCCCTTTTCTAATAAATGGATCCAAAAGGGGAACTTCAGTGAACCAAAGAGAACTGAAGAGATCTCAAGAGAGGATGGAGCTTGGGAAGGGGACTCCATAAAGTTGTTTATGAACTCCTATGAACTCTGAGGATCACGTCTAACCTATACATGTGAGTATCTTACTCTAAACAGTAAACTGTAGATTTTGAAGACTGAATTATAAGATAGAACACTGCCCAAATCCCAGATTGGTCACTGGATAGCAGACAGAGGATAGATCCAAAGAGCATTACAGAGGCTTTGAAAACGGAACTGACATTGGAACCCCAAACACAGTGGAAGGCTGGTCATAACTTGAGACTTGAATCGAACCAGGTTGATTGTCTACTGAAGCAAAAACTTCAACATTTTCCATAGAATTTAAGTAAGACCTAGAGTCTCATAATAGTCAAAATGTGTAGGATACAATTCAAAATTACTTGGCACAGAGATAGCCAGGAAAATCTCAACTCACATGGGAAAAGACAATCAATAGGTGACACATGTTGGAATTACCTGACATAGACTTTGAAGCAACTATTATAAGAATGCTCCAACAAGTAAGGGTGAATATTCTCAAAAAGAAAGGAAATGTAGAAAGTCTAAGCAAGTAGAAGATACAAATAAGAACTGAATGAAAATTTTAGAATTGAAAAATATAATAACCAAAGTTGAAAACTTACCTGTTGCCGTAAGAGCAGAATGGCAACAACAGAGAAATCAATGAACTTGAGGACAGATAAAATTACCCAATCAGAGTAACAGGGATAAATAGTATTAAAAACAGGAGAAGAAACAAAGTCTCAGAGAACTATGGTTGGAAAAATCATACTACCCAATTTTAAGACTTACTCTAAAGCTTCAGCATAAAGACAGCATGGTATTTATGAAGGACTAGGCCAGTGGAACAAAACAGGGAGTCTAGAAATAGACACACACACAAATATAGCTAATTTGTTTTTAACAGAGATGCCAAGCAAATCAATAAAGAAGGCATAGTCTCTTGGTGTTGGACCTCTGTCTGTAAAAAGAAAACCTTTGATCTAAATCTCTCGTATTATTCAAAAATTAACACACAATGGATCTAACGTCTAAATGTAAAATATAAAACTGTATGATGTTTAAAAGAAAACATTAGAGGGCTTCCCTGGTGGCTCAGTGGTTGAGAATCCGCCTGCCAATGCAGGAGACACAGGTTCGTGCCCTGGTCCGGGAAGATCCCACATGCCGTGGAGCGGCTGGGCCCGTGAGCCATGGCCGCTGAGCCTGCGCGTCCGGAGCCTGTGCTCCGCAACGGGAGAGGCCACAACAGTGAGAGGCCCAAGTACCGCAAAAAAAAAAAAAAAAAAAAAAAAAAAAAAAAAAAGCAGCATAAAAGAAAACATTAGAAATCTTTATGACCTGGAGTTAGACAAAGAGTTCCTAGAGATGGTACCAAAAACAGATCCATAAAAGAAAAAAACCCATAAATTAAAATTTATCAAAACCCAAAACTTTGAGAATGAAAAGACAGGCTAGAGATAGGGAGGAAATACCTGCAAATCACATATCCAAATAGCTTGTATCAAGAGCATATCAAAAACTCTCAAAACTCAACATGAAGAAAACAATCCAATTTAAAAGTGGGTCTGAGACTTGAACAAACACATCACTTAAAGAGGAAATATGGGTGATAAATAAACAGGAAAAGATACCCAATGTCATTAGCCATTGAAGAAGTGCAAATTAAAATCATGGCATACCTGTTACAATGACTAAAATTTAAAAAAACAACAACCCTGATAATATCAAGTGTTGGTGAGAATGTAAAATACCTAGAATACAAAATGCTACAGCCACTCTGGAAAACTGTTTGGCAGTTCCTTGTTAAGTTAAACATATACTTACCATATGACCCAGCAGTCCTATTCTTAGATAATTTTCCAAGTGAACTGAAAACATATGTTCACATAAAATCCTGTACATGGGGCTTCCCTGGTAGTGCAGTGGTTGAGAGTCTGCCTGCCGATGCAGGGGACACGGGTTCATGCCCCGGTCCGGGAAGATCTCACATGCCGCGGAGCGGCTGGGCCCGCGAGCCATGGCCGCTGAGCCTGCGTGTCCGGAGCCTGTGCTCCGCCATGGGAGAGGCCACAACAGTGAGGGGCCTGTGTACTGCAAAAAATATATATATATATCCTGTACATGAATATTTACTGAAGCTCTGTTTGTAATCACTAATAACTGGAGATAACGCAAGTGTCCTTCAGTGGGTGACTGTATAAACACACCATGGTGCCTTCATGTAATGGAACACTAAACATCTCAGCAGTAAAAAGGAAGAAACAATAGATGCACACGAAACTAGGATGAATTTCAAAGGCATTTTGCTTGGTTAAAAAAAGTCGAAAGTCAATCTCAAAAGGTTACATACTCTATGATTCCATTTATATGACATTCTTAAAAAGACAACCCTATAGTGATAGAGAACAGAACAGTGGTGTATGTGTTGGGGTGGAGAGGATGTAACCCTATAAAAGGATAACATGAAGAGGTTTTGGGGGTGATGGGATTGTTCTGTAAACTGTAGTTTATACATGCTTTCCCCACATAGGTTAAGTCAGCTTCAATGATGATTTGATGATTTCATTATCAGAGCTTATAATAGAAGCAGGGTATAGATTTTTTTTTTTTTTAATCTTCCAAAAATTGAATAAATGGAGAGAAACCCACAGGCTTCAGGAAAAATGGTCTTTGTCCACTGGGGTAGTACTGTCAGTGTTATAGACCAGGGGTTAGCAACCAATAGCCCTCAGGCCAAATCCTGCATGCTTCCTGTCTTTGTAGAGCCCCAGAGCTTAGAATATTTTTTACATTTTAATGGTAGGTAAAAATCAAAACAAAAATATTTCATAGGACATGGAAATTCAAATTTCAGTGCACATGAATGAAATTCTGTTGGAACCTGGCCATGCTTGTTCATTTACGTATTGTCTGTGGCTGTTGAGTAGTTGTGACAAAGACTGAACGGCCCACCCAAAGCCTAGAATATTCTTATGTGTCCCTTTATGGAAAAAGTCTGCTAACAGTTGTTTTAGAATACTCCTTAGATAACGTAAGTATTTTTATTTAATAGCAGAACCCTAAGTGGATTAAAATCTAGTTATACTTTGACTCCATGAATAACTTTTGACAATTTTTTCAGAAAAATAATTTTTCTTACATAAACAAGAATCTTAAAAAGATCCACAATATTTCAGATATTGTCCTTTTTTCCCCCTTCAAGATCTGATATTTGATCAAGGAAAGAAAGTTCAAAAGTGTCCCCTCACTGACACCA
Source organism: Kogia breviceps (assembly GCF_026419965.1). NCBI lineage: Eukaryota > Metazoa > Chordata > Mammalia > Artiodactyla > Physeteridae > Kogia > Kogia breviceps. Next base: position 95,777,560 of record NC_081313.1, read on the forward strand.
AAAGATGGGGAATCTATTATCGTTTTTATTATCTGTGGCCTGCTTATGGTATCTCTGTATTACAGGTTAATTATAGCAGCCCATTCCTGGGTGATGGGTTGTGAAACCAGAAGTTATCAGAGATAAACATTGCAGGATCTGATTTACTTGTTCATGAGTATACCATAAAATCCTCAGTTAAATTACATTTTATGACTATGGCCTCCAAGTTTTTAAATACAGCCGTTTGATTACTTCATCGTTGTAAAGGCTGACTTTCTTTTTCCTACGTGGCAGTGAGTAATTTATAACGTCTGTTAAGTGAACAGTATTTACCAAGTGCTATCAAACAAGATAAAGATATATTTCACTGTCTTTACAGCAGTGTAGATAGCTAGAGAAAATATATTCACTACTTATGACTGCACTCCATGACATTAGAGTTCTATGAAGCAATTTATGTCCTACCTCTATTTATTCCTTGCTTAGTGTGTTTTTGAAGACCACTTTGGATGTCTTCTTTGAAAGGAAAAAAATGATGCCTTAAAATATGATTTTCTTTAAATGCAGCTTAAATGACTGTATTCCATATGTTGGGAAATTTATGTGCCAATCACATGTGATATATTGAATCATGTCATGACTTCTTTTCACAATGTTAAAGACTATATAAAATAATAACTTGTCATAATTAAATGTAATGGTGCAGAATGTATTGCAAAAATACAAAAATATCAACTATATAGTTTCCCAAACATGTTCATGTACATTATCTCAGTTGATTATAATATGAATATAATTGCAATATGAAATATACAAGACAGATATGATCATCTTTATCCTACAAAGGAGGGAAATGAGATTCAAACAGACTGAGCGACTTACCCAATGACACAGTTTATGAGTAGCGGATTGAGGATTAGAACAGAGATCTTCTAATTCCCAGTCCAGAGATTGTTCTGCTACAATATATTTGCTACCTTATTCCTTATTAAGAAAAACACTCTTTTGTCCTATAAATGGTAATGTTCTTTTTAAACCAGGGAATGACTTCTATATATTAAAATTCAGAAGTGCAATCATTTTGTATAAGTGTTGCCCTTCACCCTATCCTACCAGATTTCTAGATCCCAGCTGTATAATGGAGTTGATTTATACATAATTTCCTGCCTGAATTTGGTAGTGAAAATACTAAATGAAAGTGTTATATGGGTGTGGAAACATGTGACCCCCATTGTGGAGTTAGAACAAATTGCTTTGGGGGTTTATGTTCGTGCGGTGTGGTCAGGACTGTTTCTATATTGATCTTTTCTCAGCAGCACTAAATCTCAGACAGTAGGGAACACCACTGAAGTTTTACTTAACACCAGAGGCAGGATCGGTCTTCACAACTGACTCACGCAGTTAATGTCATAGAATGTATTGAGGTGGCAGATTGTAATTTCTTACCCAACAGTCTGTAAATATTAGATAAGTGGGGGGCTGTGGCATCTATTACCTCAGAGCTATATTATATTAACAGTTTATTTTAAAACAACCGGTTGAACTGTTGGTACATAAAATCAGCTACCCTTTTCCTTTACCATTTCCATGAGGCCAAATTTCTGATCCTGGGTATAAGTCAGTGCCTATGGCCAGGGTTGCCTATGGATAACATGTGTGTTTTGGGGAGAATCCTTGTACTCAAACAAGTCCTCAAAGTCCTCAAAATGTTTTTTTCCAATTCTCTTTCTGTTGGCTTCTGTATTAGTGCTTTTTCTCACCCTTCTGTGATCCACCTTTCTCTGCCTTTTGGGACCTTGACTACTTCAGTGGATATACTCCTTTTTAAATCGAGTTTATCATATGCTTGTTGCACTGAGCCTTTATTGGTTTTGCAAAGGGAAAGAGAACTGACTTTGTTTCCGTGAAATTCACCTTCTCTATTTTACCATACTAGATATATCTGGTTTCCACTTTGACCTTCACATTATTCTCTTCTTTAAAAAAAAAAATTGTGTGTATTTAAGATGCACAGCATGATTTAATATACATATACATAGTGAAATGATTACTACAGTCAAGCTAATTTACATATCTTCTCACACAATTGCCTTTTTTTTTTTGGTGGTAAGTGCATCTGAAATCTGTTCTCTTAAGCGTATTTCCAGTGTTCATTACAGTATTAATTTAACTATAGTCATCATGCATGTAATCTTCCAGACATATTCATTCTGTGTACTAACTGCAACTTTGTACCTTTTGACCAACATCTCTCCATTTCCCGCATATCCCCAGTCCCCAGTAACCATTCTACTCTCTGCTTCTATGAGTTCAACTTTTTTTTTTAGATTCCACATATAAGTGAGATCATACAGTACTTGTCTTTCCCTGTCAGGCTTATTTCACGTCAGTAATGCCCTACAGGTTCATCCATGTTGCATATAGCAGGATTTCCCTTTTTCTCTTGGCTGTACAGTATTCCCATGTATACATATACCACATCTTTTTTATCCATTTATCCATTGATGGACACTTCGGTTGTTTCCATATCTTGCTATTATGAAAAATGCTGCAGTGAACATGAGACTGCAAATAGCTCTTCTATATACTGATTTTATTTCTTTTAGATAAGTACCTAAAAGCAAGATTGGTAATTCTATTTTTGTTTTATTGAGGAATCTCCCTACTGTTTTCCATAATGGCTGTACCAATTTACATTTCTAACAGCAGTGTAGGAGGGTTCCCTTTTCTCCACATCCTCACTAACACTTGTTATCTTTTGTCTTTTTGATAATAGCCAGTCTAACAGTTGTGAAGTAATATCTCATTGTTGTTTTGATTTGCATTTCCCTGGTGATTAGTGAGGTTGAGCATCTTTTCATATGTCTGTTGGTCATTTGTGTATTTTCTTTGAGAAATGTCTACCCAGGTTTTTTGGCCTGTTTTTTAATTTTTTTTTTTTTTTTTTTTTTTTTTGCATTACGCGGGCCTCTCAATATTGTGGCCTCTCCCATTGCAGAGCACAGGCTCTGGATGTGCAGGATCAGCGGCCATGGCTCACGGGCCCAGCCGCTCCACGGCATGTGGGATCTCCCCTGACCGGGGCACGAACCTGTGTCCCCTGTGTCGGCAGGCGGACTCTCAACCACTGAGCCACCAGGGAAGCCCCTAATTCTAAAACTTGATTCTTGCTATTGAGTTTTTGAGTTCCTTACATATTTTGGATATTAACCCCTTATCAGATATATAGTTTGCAAATATTTACTCTCATTCATTCCATAGGTTGCTTCTTTACTTTGTTTCCTCTGCTGTGCAGAAGCTTTTTAGTTTGATGAAGTCCCATTTGTCTATTTTTGTTGCCTGTGCTTTGGGGTCATAGCCAAAAAAATCATTGCCCAGGCCAATATCAAGAAACTTTTCAACTCTGTTTTCTTCTAATAGTTTTATGGTTTCAGGTCTTACACTTAAGTTTTTAATCCATTTTGCATTGATTTTTGTATATGAAGTGAGATATGGGTCAAATTTCATTTTCTGCATGTGGAGAACCAATTATCCCAGCACCATTTTTTGAAGGGACTGTCCTTTCCCCACTGTATGTTCTTGGCACCTTTGTGGAATTTCAATTAATCATAAATGTGTGGATTTATTTCTGGGCTGTCTGTTTTTCTGTTCCATTGATTTATGTATCTATTTTTATGCCAGTGCCATGCTGTTTTGATTACTTTAGCTTTATAGTATATTTTAAAATCAGGTAATGTGATGCCTCCAACTTTGTCTTTTTTTGCTCATGATTACTTTGGCTATTTGTAGTCTTTTGTGGTTCCATATGAATTTTAGGTTTTTTTCTGTTTCTGTGAAAAATGCATTGGGATTTTGATAGGGATTTCATTGAATCTATAGATGACTTTAGGTAGTATAATCAGATTAACAATATTAATTCTTCTAACCTCTGGACACAGGATATCTTTCCATTTATTTGTATCTTCTTCAATTTCTTTCCTCAGTGTTTTATAGTTTTCAGTGTACAGATGTAACCTGCTTGGTTAAATTTATTTTAAATATTTTATTTTATTTTACTTTATGCTACTGTAAACGGGATTGTTTTCTTAATTTCTTTTTCAGATAGTACATTGTTATTGTGTAGAAATGCAAATAAATTTCACACATTGATCTTGTATCCTGCAACTTTACTGAATTCATTTATTAGTTTCAACTGTTTTTTTCTTTGTGGAATCTTTAGGGCTTTCTGTATATAAGATTATGTCATCTGCAAACAGAAACAGTTTCACTTCTTCCTTTCCAATTTGGATGCCTTTTATTTCTTGTTCTTGCCTAATTGCTCTGGCTAGGACATCCAGTACTATGCTGAATGGAAGTGGTGAGAGTGGACATCCTTGTCTTATTCCTGATCTCAGAGGAAAAGCTTCTAGCTTTTCACAGTTGAGTATGATATTAGCAGTTGTGGGTTTGCCATATATGGTATTTATTTGTTGAGGTACATTCCTTCTGTACTTAATTTGTTGAGAGATTTTCTCATGAAAGGGTGTTGAGTTTTGTCAAATGTTCTTTTTTGAATCTGTTGAGATAATCATATAATTTTTATCCTTCATTTTGTTAATGTGTTGTATCACCTTATTTATGTATGTTGAACCATTCTTGCATCCTATGGTTAAATCTCACTTGGTCATGGTGTATAATTGTTTTAATGTGCTGTTGAATTAGTATTTTGTTGAGGAGTTTTACATCTGTGTTCATCAGGTATATTAGTCTGCAGTTTTCTTTTCTTATAGTGTCCTTATGTGGATTTGGTATACAAATGATACTGCCCTTGTAAAATGAGTTTGGTAGTGTTCCCTCCTCTTCAGTTTTTGAGAGAGTTTGAGCAGGATTTGCATTAATTCATCTTTAAATGTTTGGTAAAATTTACCAGTGATGCCATCAGGTCCTGGGCTTTTATTTGTTGGGAATGTTTTGATTACTGATTCAGTCTGTTAGTCATTATTGGTCTGTTCAGATTTTCTATTTCTTCATAATTCAGTCTGGGTAGGTTGTATGTTTCTAGGAACTTGGATATGTTCTAGGTTATCCAACTTGTTGGTGTATAAATGTTCATGGTAGTCTCTTATGATCCTTTGTATTTCTTTGATGTCAGTTGTAATGACTCCTTATTTATACAGGCATACTTCATTTTATTGCACTTCACAGATATTTATTTTGTTTTGTCTTGCTTTTTTTACAAATTGAAGGTTTGTGGCAAACCTGCATCAAGCAAGTCTATTGTTGCCACTTTTTCAATAGCATCTGCTCACTTTGTGTCCCTGTGTCACATTTTGGTAATTCCCACAGTATGTCAAGCTATTTCACTAGTACTGTATTTGTTATGGTGATCTGTGGTCAGTGATCTTTGATGTTACTGTTGTAATTGTTTTGGGGCACCACAAAGCATGTTCATATAAAATGATGAACTTAATAAATGTTGTGTGAGTTCTGACTGCCCCACTGACTGGCTGTTCCCCAATCTCTCCCTCTCCTCAGACCTGTCTATTCCCTGAGACACAAGAATACTGAAGTCAGGCCAGTTAATGACCTTCCAGTGGGCTCTAGGTGTTCTCGTGAAAGGCAGAGTCAATTGATGTGGCAAACTTTGTTGTCGTCTTACTTTAAGATATTGCCGCCACCCACCCCCACTCCCCACCTTCAGCAACCAGCACCCTGATCAGTCAGCAGCCATCCACATCGAAGCCAGACCCTCCACCACCAAGATTACAACTCGCTGAAGGCTCAGGTGATGGTTAGCATTTTTTAGCCATATAGTATTTTTAAATTAAGGTGTATACATTTTTTTAAGACATGATGCTATTGCACAGTTAATAGCCTAGAGTATAGTGTAAACATAACTTTTATATGCAAAATTTGTGTGACTCACTTTATTGCAATATTTGCTTTATTTCAGTGGTCTGGAACCTAACCTGCAGTATCTCTGAGGTATGCTTGTACTTTTATTTATTTGGATCTTCTCTCTTTTTTTCTTAGTTAGTCTAGCCCAAAGTCTGTTCATTTTGTTTATCTTTCCAAAAACTCTTTGTCTTATTTTCATTGATCTAGTTTACTGCTTTTCTAGTCTCTATTTTATTTATTTCTTCTCTGATCTTCCTTCCTTGTGCTAAATTTAAGTTTAGTTTGTTGTTCTTTTTCTAGTTCCTTGAGGTGTAAAATTAGGTTATTTATTTAAGATCTTTCTTCTTTTCTTAGTATAGGTGTCTATTGCTATGAACTTCCATCTTAGAACTGCTTTTGCTGCATATTTTCAGTTTTGGTAAGTTCTGTTTCCATTTTCATTAGTCTCCAGATGTTTTTTATTTCTTTTTGATTTCTGATTTCTTCTCTCACCCATTGCTTGTTCAGATGTGTTTGTTTAATTCCACATGTGAATTTTCCAATTTCCCTTCTGTTATTGATTTCTAGTTTCATACCATGTGGTGATAAAAGATTCTTGACGTGATTTCCATCTTCTTAAATTTGTTAAGATTTGTTTTAGGGGCTAACATGTGATCTATCCTGGAGAATGTTCCATGTGCACTTGAAAAGAGTGCATATTCTGTTGCTATTGGATGGAATGTTCTATGTATGTCTATTAGTTCTATTTTACCTATAGTGTTATTTAAGTTTACTGTTTACTTATTGATTTTGGGTCTATCCATTGTTGGAAGTGGAGTATTAAAGTCCTCTGCTATCATTGTGTTGCTATCTGTTTTTCCCATCTGTTCTATTAATATTTGCTTGATAGCTTTAGTTGCTCTGATACATTACTCTTTTATTTAAATATATGTATTAAGCCTCTATCACATGCCAGATATTATTTTAGATTCTTGGGATGCGTCAAAGAACAAAATAGAAAAATACAAATTTCTCTAGTGGAATTTATATACTAGTGGGGAGTGGGTTTGGCAGGGGATTGGGGAAAGAGAAAGACAATTAGTGCTGAACAAAATTAGCAAGTACATTGTGTAGCATATTAAAATGAGGAGAGGGGATGGCTGTGCAGATATCAGGGGGATGAACATTCCAGGCAGAGGTAGCAACATCCGATGTTGAGCTATTCCTGGCGTGTTTGAGAAATAGCAAAAGGTCAGTGTAGTGGAGTGAGTAGGTGAAGAGGAGAGCAATAGGAGATGAAGCAGAGATGTAAGGCGTGGGGTGGGGGAAAATCATGTATGCCTTACAGACCACTGTAAGCCTTCCACTTTTATTCTAAGTGAGGAGAACCACTGAATAATTTCAAACTGAGAAGGACATGGTCTGATTTACATTTCCATAGCCATGTGGAGTCTGATGAGCCCATCAAAGACAGTCTTCATTTCTGTTGCAGTATTTTTGCCTAGCATTTCCTTTTGGTTCTTTCTTACAGTTTCCATCTCCCTGGTTACATTATTCATTTCATCTTGCGTACTGTCCACTTTTTCCATTATAGCCCTTAATCGAAGTTATTTTAAATTCCTGGTCTGATAATTCCAACACCTCTGCCATATCTAAGTCTGCTTCTGATGCTTGCTTTGACCCTTTAGACTGTGTTTTTTGCCTTTTAGCAGGTTTTGTAATTTTTGGTTGAAAGCCAGATGTGATCCTGCTAGGAGTTAGGCTGTGTTTATTGTTTGTTGTACCTGTGGAGTCAGAGGCTAAAATTTCCCCTAATGTCCTTGGTTTTGTCTTCTCTGTTTCCCTTGGGTATCACTAGAGAGATCTTAAACAGAGTCTGGATCTTGGAGTACTTTTAGCTGTAATCCCCTATTATAATAAAGAAGCCCAATTGATATTGTGGAAAGACGTGGGTGAGAGAAACCATCTGTAGTTCCATGACTCTCAGGCTTTTAGTGAGTCTGAATTGGTTATTTCCCTCCCCCCAGGTCAGTTAGTTTCTGGTAAAATAGTTTCCTTTGAGGGCAGGCCTTGTTAGGAAAGGTGAGGGAAGAGAAAGAAAGTAGATGAGAGGAAGAGCCATGCCAGGGGAGGACTTGTGCACAGGTTGAGGAGAATGCCACCTATTCCTTGCCCATCTGAGTCTGTAGAATGAAATTGCCCATCTCACTAAGAGACAACTCTACTTTTCAAGTTGTTGTAGCCAAAAATCAGAGAGAGTTCATGACTGCTTTCTTTCTCTCATAACCCACATCCAACCCACTGGGAAATACAGACTGTTCCATATTTGAAATGTTTCCAGAATTCAACTGCCTCTTACCAGCTCTGCCACTGATGCCACAGAGCGGGTCTCCATCCTCATTTACCTACATTATTGCCATGGCCTGCTGACAGCTTCCTCCTCTTTCTCCCTTCTAAATAGTACTCTTGTACTCCAGACCCTCCCCTCATAGGCCACGAGGTCCTGTACAATATGGCCCAGCACCATCTTTCTCCCTTATCTCCTTTCACTCTCCTCTTCACTGTGTCTTCTCCAGCCAGTCCACATGTTTTCTTTCTTTCTTTGCTGCATATGTCTCTACCTCAGAGCTTTTTCACTTACTGGTCCGTCTTCCTAGAATGTGGTTTACCTATACAGATTCGTGACCAGTTTTTTCACTTTTTTCACTTCTCTCCTCAAATGTGACCTTACTGAAGAGGACTTATTGAAAAATATCAATCTCCCATCTTTCTCTTACTACTTGGCTTTATTTTTCTTCTTAGCATTTAGCACTACTTGGCATAATATATGTATGTTTATTGTTGGCCTTCTCTTACTAGAATGTATGTTTGGTAAAAATAGTCTGTTTACAGTTGTGTCAAAGATACAGTAGCCTTTTTGTTGAGTGACTAAATGAATGCATGAATACCTATACTTCTTTTCAGAGGCTTTGGTAGTCCAACCGCTGGTACTACATATTCTTAAATTGTGAAACAGTCTTAGTCTGGGTTCTCTCCAAAGCAGAGTCTCAGATAAAGACTGTGTATAGACAGCTTACTAGGAATGCTATCTTGGGAACAGGAGTGAGGGGTGCGGACACTAAGCAGTGAAGGAGGGAAAGCTGTTATAAGGATAACTTATCCACAGCTACCAGCATCTGATGGTACAGTCCCACAGGACCTTCTGAGTAAGATCCATCCCCAACTGGTTTAGCACAGTCTCTGAGGCATTAACTCCCCTGAACTTCTGGGTCATTTGCATATGAATGCCAAGTGAGTAACCACTAGATTTTCACATGATGATATCAGGGAAGCCCTGAGATAAGAAGCCAGAAGTACATGTCACAGACCTAGGTGAGGTGCTGGTAAGTTACTCGTGCACAAACTTGGTCATAGTCCAAAACTAGTTGCTAGAGCAATGACTGGAATAAGAGGTAAGGCCAGGAGGATTTGAAGTGATACATAAGAGGTGTTCAATAGAGTCCATTCCCTCAGATTCACCATGCTCTACAGTAAGTCCCTTCACGTTGGTGAGCAGTCACAATATCAGCAGAGACTTAATTAAAACAAGTAAAATGACTACAGTCGCTGCTCCTTCACCCACATTCTAGATTTCCTTTACTTTTAACCAACAGTTTGGCTGGTCTAAGTTGCTTGTCTGTTAGATTGACCCAGAACTTCATCCCTGAGGGGATGAGGCTTTAGCTGCCTTGGTCTTATTGGGCTGTGATCACTAAAATGCCCATGCACCATTATTGCCAGATATGGGTCCTAAAGCAGTATGTTTGTTGCTTTCTATCCCATCTTAAAATCAATGCCACATATTTTAGCTTTTGTCCCAGCAGCCCCCTACTTTTGGATACCATTCTTTACGACATCCAGCTTTTATAGCATTTTACAGCATTACAACAACTACAGAGCTCCAGTGGCATACAGCAACGAGCATGTATTTTTTCTCACATATCTTTGGATCATTTGGAGCCAGTTGGGATAGTTGTGCTTCATGTGTCTCATTCTAGGACCCGAATGGAAAGGGAAACAGGTAAATGGATATGTTTTTTTCTCATGGGGATGGCTGAAGCACAAGAGGGAATATTTCAAGCTTCTGCTGGTGTTACGATCACCAATATCCCACTGGCCAAACCAAGTCACATGGCCAAGTTGAAAATCAAAGTGCGGAAAAGATAATCTACCCGCGATGAGTACCAGCATGGATGTGGGTATACAAAACTACTAAAGAGGAGTGAAGAATTGAAACCAATAGCTCAATCTACCAAAGGGAGTGAAATAGGAAGTGAGAGAAGGCTAATGTAATAAGCTACTCCTAAGTTGGCCATTGCTGTAAGCAGTTGATGTGAAATTCTACAGGACCTCCTGAGAAGTACTGTAAAAGATGCCTTAGAACCATTTGCTCAACTGAAAGAAAGGGAAAGGGTCTCTCCATAGTTCCTTCTGGGTTACCCATGTATGAGTGCTGAACAGGCTTCTGGGGGTGCTCCCTCCCCTGGTATCACAGAAGCCCTTGAGCAGGAAGTAAGAGGCCAGCAGTTTAGTCCTACAACAACACATTGTCAGTTTTCAACTGTGAAAAGGGGACGACTGTGGAATGAGTCAAGTCAAGGAGACTTGAAATGCGCAAAGGGTTTCTGGTAAAGCCCCTATCTTACCTCCCACACCAGTATCACCTTTAATTCTGGTGTTCAGCTTTCCGGCCCCCAGGCCCCATACACCAGTGAATATCTAATTCTGGGTCTCATTTCAGCAGAACCTTGTTCTTAATGATGCTTTAGTCTAATATATTACATGTTGGTTGATTGAGGCTTTGGGTATTACCATGCAGATATTTTTGTTCTAAGAAAGGGTATGCTGCGATGTGTGCTTCTGACAAAGATGGAATAACGGGGATTGAATTTATAATCCTGCCTGAGAGAACTAAAAAAAACCAATATCTCAGACAACAGTTTACAAAACATTGGCTGTCAAGCAGTGAAGGACAGTGATCCGTTTGAAAGAAGTCTTGTAATTGCCCTAGCTCACTGCCTGGAGAGAGTTTACAGGACACAGCACAGGCATGGAGAATCCAGGTAAAGCCTGGCATTCTCCTTGATTTGAGGAGACAGAGCTAGAAGTCCAGGGAGGCCAAAGCAGGTAGAGTTTGAAGGGAACAGCAGTCGGGAGGAGAACACTGTACAGAAAGAGATAACTTCAGAGAATGGTTGAAGGTCCAACTCGAGTCTTCAGCTGAGTATTACTCAGTGAATGCCAGGGAAAGAACCATGTGGAAGTCATAAAAGGAAAAATCCCTGGTGTTCACCCAGGGCAGGGCATATAGTTCCTGTTATTACTAGCAAAGCAGAAAATTTCATAATTCATGGGCTTCAAGTTTGAGTATTTAGAAGGGTTTTGTCTTAGTAGGGGAACAAATATTGTTCTGTACTAAACACTGATCTATCTGGTCCTTAAAAGCAAGACCTGAAAGGATCAAACTGTTTCCAAGTATCCTAACTGTGTTCCAGAACAAAGCTCAAGAATCTTTATGGAAAAAAATATTTTCTAACACCTAAAGCTGTGAAATTCACAATTCATAATATCCAATAAAAATCACCAGACAAGAAAAGCAGCAAGAACATACAGCCCATAATGAAAAGAAAAATCAATCAAAACTGACCCAGACATGACACAGATGATAGACTTAATAGATATGAACATAGAAGTCCTATATTCCCTATGTTCAAAAGTCATCAAGGCATGGAAGATATTAAAAAAGACCAAAATTGAACTTCTAAATGAAAAGTAGAATGTGTAAGATGAAAAATATACTGGATGAGATTAATGGAAGATAAATATTGCAGAAGAAAAGATTAGTGAACTTGAACAAATACCAACAGAGACTATTGAAAATGAAATGGAGAGAAAAGAGAATTAAAAAAAATAACCTGAGGGGCTTCCCTGGTGGCACAGTGGTTGAGAATTCACCTGCCGATGCAGGGGACACGGGTTTGTGCCCTGGTCTGGGAAGATCCCACATGCCGCGGAGCGGCTGGGCCCGTGAGCCATGGCCACTGAGCCTGTGCGTCCGGAGCCTGTGCTCCGCAACGGGAGAGGCCACAACAGTGAGAGGCCCACGTACCACAAAAAACCCCACAAAAAACCTGAGCTGTGAAACAGCTTCAAGCATCTTTCAAACACTGCTTCCCCAGTGCCCAGTGCAGGGGTTCCTCCTGCAGCAGGCTCCTGAAGCAGGGCAGTCTTCTCTCATTCCTGGCTCCTGCAGTACACGGTGGTCAGCAGCACTCTGTGGCTAGCAGATTCCCCCTCAGCAGTTTTATAGTAGAATACCCCTAGGGAGACATGTCTCCATGAATGGTTTTCCCTGGAGGGTAGATTTCTCTCAACTTTTACTAATGTGTACCATAGTGACTAGTCTGTCATTGATGAGCAACACCATGCCTTCTCCGCCAACGTCTGGATTTCAGCCACAAAGCAGGGGTGAATCTTCTTTGGGTGCTCTGTTTCAGCCCTAAGGATTGTTGGTTGCTCCTAACGACTGCTGTCCCTATTTAGACTTCTTTTACTTCTTATCTGCCAGTACCTCATTACTCCATTCCCCTGTTTTAGGTAATTATTCCTAATTTATTTAAATAATTAATTAATTTATTTTTGGCTGCGTTGGGTTTTCATTGCTGCGTGCAGGCTTTCTCTAGTTGCAGTGAGCGGGGGCTACACTTCCTTGCAGTGCACAGGCTTCTCCTTGTGGTGGCTTCTCTTGTTGTAGAGCACGGGCTCTAGGCACGCAGGCTTCAGTAGTTGTAGCATGTGGGCTCTAGAGCACAGGCTCAGTAGTTGTGGCACATGGGCTTAGTTGCTCTGTGGAATGTGGGATCTTCCTGGACCAGGGAATGAACCCGTGTCCCCTGAATTGGCAGGCAGATTCTGAACCGCTGTGCCACCAGGGAAGCCCTAATTATGCTTTATATTAAACTTCCCTGTTTAAATATGTATCCTCATTTGACCTTGAATATTACACTTTCCGACTCATTATGTTAGACCATCATTGTCCTGACACTAAAAGCCAAATAAAGATATTATTTAAAAAAGAAAACTAAAAAATAATATCCCTTATGAACATAGATACAAAAATTCTAAATGAAATGTTAAGAAATTAAATAAAAAGTGTGACATTATGACTAGTAGGGTTTCTCCTAGGAATGCAAGGGTGGTTCAACATTTTAAAAAATCAGTGTAATTCAATGTATTATCATCAGTGTAATTCAATGTATTATCAAAGTAAAAATGAAAAATCATGTCATAATCTCAATAAATGCAGAAAAGAAAATTGACTAAATCCACCATCTACTCCTGATAAATACTTTCAGCAAACTAGAAATAGAAACAAAATTCCTCTATGCTAAAACCATAGAGGCATTTATGACAAATCTGATAAAGGGCATCTATAAAAAATCTATAGCTAATGTCATACTTAATTGTGAAGACCAAATAATTTCCCCCCTGAGATCCCTAACAAGACAAGGATGTCCACCCTCACCAGTGCTACTCAACATTGTACCAGAAACTGTGGTCAATGTACTCAGGCCGAAAAAAGAAATAAAAGGCATCTACATGGGAAAGAAAGAAGTAAAACTATTTTTACATTCAGATGATAGTCTATGTGGAAAATATGATGGAGTGTACAAAAAAGCTACTGGAGCTAATAACTGAGTTTGGTAAATTTGCAGGGTACAAGATTAACATAAAAATTAATTATATTTCTTGTACTAGCAAAGAACAGAAATCCAGAAAGTGAAATTAAAAATGCCACTTACAATAACATCAATACATGAAGTACTCAGGGATAAATCTGACAAAAGATATGAAAGACTTGTTCCCTAAAAACTACAGAATACTGCTGAGTGAAATGAAAGAAGATCCACAAAAATGGGAAGATATACCATGTTCATGAGTTTGAAGACTCAATATTGTTAAGATGTCGATCTACCCAGATTGATCTATCGATTAAGTGAAATGCCCATCGAAATCCCAGCAGGCTTCTTTGTGGAAATTGACAAACTGATTTAAAATTCACATAGAAGTGCAAAGGCTCTAAAATAACCAGAACAACATTAAAAACATCATTATAAAAATGTAAATTGCTTTTTTTTCAAGAATGATTTCAAAAGGGCACAAGGAAACTTTTTAAAGTTTTAGATATGTTCATTATCTTTAATTGTAGTGATGGTTTCACATATGTATATATATATATCAAAACTGATCAATTTATATGCTTAAATATTCTTTTGTACTTGAATTAAACCTTAATAAATCTACTTTTAATAAGGAAGATGTACAGTAAGAAGTCTTTACTAAGTTCTATCTTTAGAAATTCCTCTGCCTCATTTATGAGGCAGAGGAATTTCTAAAGATAGAACTTAGACCTTGAACAATTTCTAAAGATAGAACTTAGACCCTGGGACGTATGTCTGGAGATATAGACAGCTATTTCAGTCTCTTTGAATTATGCCCTTTTATGGCACACATCAATGTGGCTGGTCCTTTACTACTACCGTTAATCTCTAGCTTTTTTCCTTCCCATCTCCTCAGTTGCACTCATGAAAGAATAAACTGCTTCTGGACAGGCTTATGATATGTGAATGATGTGAATAATTGCCTTCTTGATGGGGACAGAGGTACTTCTTCTGTCTTTGTTCTTGAAGACCCACTGTGTGCACACTTCAGTTATTTTGGGCAGAAAGCACTTTAGAGATTGACTCCAGTAGGAGAAAGCATGAATGAATGGGTCATAAATAGGCTTCATCAGAGGCCTCAAATTAACTTATTTTCTTTTTCTTCCTCTGTCTCTTCATCCCTTCATCCCTTGGTCCCTCCCTTCCTCTCTTCATTTCTTTTATCCTTTTTCCTTTATTTCTTTTTTCTTTTACTATAGCTTTATCATCTTTTCCTGTCTAAACACTGAGAAATTGTTGACATATTGGGGAATGAGGTGGTCCAAAGTTGGATAACTGTCTGTTTATTATTTATTTTATATAAAAATATACTTTGGGGTTTCCATGGTGGCGCAGTGGTTTGGAGTCCGCCTGCCGATGCAGGGGACGCGGGTTCGTGCCCTGGTCCGGGAGGATCCCACATGCCGCGGAGCGGCTGGGCCCGTGAGCCATGGCCGCTGGGCCTGCGCGTCCGGAGCCTGTGCTCCGCAGCGGGAGAGGCCACGGCGGTGAGAGGCCCGCATACCGCAAAAAAAAAAAAAAAAAAAAAAAAAAAAAAAAATATATATATATATATATATATACTTTGTTCATGGATGGATCTTCTCATCCATTGCAAATTCAGTAACGCAGATGCTTTTAGGTTGATAAACTAAAGATAAGTACTCAAACAATGTGACAGGAAGATGTTATCTCTGCATAAAAAAAACAAAGAACAAGTATAGTGATTATTTGAGGTTTCAGGGTTCAGATTTTTACTCTTCACACTTGGTTTAAAAGAAAAACTAACCCCAACTAAAACCTTTTCTAAGTATTTTCTTTTGCTTAGATTAAGAAGAGAAAATAACTTTACTAAGAACTAACCAGAA
Source organism: Kogia breviceps (assembly GCF_026419965.1). Taxonomy (NCBI): domain Eukaryota; kingdom Metazoa; phylum Chordata; class Mammalia; order Artiodactyla; family Physeteridae; genus Kogia; species Kogia breviceps. Next base: position 95,793,005 of record NC_081313.1, read on the forward strand.
AGGGAATACTGAATATAGCCTGAACCAATTCTAGGAGATCTGAACTTGAAATTAACTTAAAATTCCATTACAGTATTAATATTTAGTATCTATGTAGCACACTATTGCCTAGAGCTTCCTAATCATCTGAGTTATGCCCTTTCATCACTTTTAAAATTCCATTTATTCATTGTCAAGTTCCAAGAATCTTGTTTAGTGGCTGATGTTTAATTTTACAGACAGTATTCTGATACTGAAGAGAAAAGAAATCTTAGCCTCTTGAGCTATTTCTCAATAGGAGCATGGACTCTACTTGTATGGTTTAAGAAGCTATATTTTTACGTCCATGCCACAGCTGTTCTAAGGCTTAAGATAAGAATTTAGCAACATGCTGACTCACCAGAGAGATTTTACAGTAGACAGTGACTTGTAAAGACTGGGCACTCTGGTAAAATTAACTAGTAAACCGATGCTTAGCATTCTCGGTGCTCCTGCCATGAGGCCCATTCTCTGTTAAGGACAGAGAGAGTTGCAAATTATTTGAGGCCTTGCGTATGTCTGTGCTGATGAAAGGCACCACCACTAACATTATTCATGAAAAAATATGAAAGGCCATCTGTCTCTCTAAAGGCTCATTTGGTGCACTTTTAATGAATGATGGATGAAGTGCAGAGGCTTTGTTGTGAAGGGGCTGTGCCCTGAGAGAGGTTGGATGACTGCTGCTCTTCCAACGCTTCTCCAAACATTCTCCCAGTCTTTCCCCATCATGAATTTTTCCCCCTGATGGCCTTCAGATTCTCACATTTCCTTTTTTTCTAGGCATTTAGGAAATTTGATTTCTCTCATGCCTCTGTCTGCTAAGTCTTTTATTTCCACACCTTTTTTTCCCCCGCCCTTAGTTGCTTGAGGTAAATGATGGCTTCCTAGGGTTAAATAAATCCAAGTCGCTATTGCTTAGGCCAAGGTTTTGTTCACATCCCCTTTTAGGTAGCCTACCTTGGCATAATCTTTTAACTAGTTTAGCTGATTACTCTCCCGTCCCGTTCATTCCTGCTTTCCTTCATTCTTTTCTTTTCCTTTCTAACACGTCTGCTCTGTTCTCCTGAAGGTTACCTTACTCAGCCACATCTCCTTCTTTCCTCTCCATTTCCAATTAATCTTGATTTGCTTTCCTCCTCCGGTTTATTCTCTGTTTACTTCCAGAGGAATAGAAATGGGCAAGATAGAGTCTTACCTGGGATAGTCAAGAATTCTGCAAGGTCAAGTTATTGTTGAGGGAGGAGATTCTAAAGACAGAGGAACTTACTTGGAGATTGGAGCACAGTGGCTGATGGGTCAAAAGTGTGAGCTGGAACTGCACACGTGGGTGAGAAGGGGGAAAGGCAAAGTCAAGGAAGGGTGTCAAAGCGTATCGAACTGTTGAGATTGAAAGAAAGGAATTGGTAATAGGATGCACATTCAACATAAATGAATTTTAAGAAAAAACCTGGTTCACATCAGGCTACAAGGGAAGTTAGGATTGGAAGCTACGGTAGTCTCATGGATAAAATGCAGACATGGAGGTCTGGCTTTTAGTAACTTTGGGTTCTCAGGAGGGCTGCTAAGTTCAGGAGCGCAGCTAACTGTTGAATGAGAATGAGTCACCTGCCCCTGGAGGGCAGGATCTGCAATCTCATTGGGGTCTTTGAACCCAACGCACCCAGGTCTCAAACTCTCACATGCATGGTGGGAGGCCAGTACAGTGAGGCCAAAGTAAACAGAGCTCCACTCTGGGCATTTGGCAGCCTTTACCTTCAAGGAATCAAATCCGAAGGCTGTGGAACCAACTGAGGGAAGTCAAACTTAGCAGGAGAAAGGAATCATGGAAATATTGAGATTACATGTTTCCAGAAGTGATTTAGAACTCAATTTTTTTTGTCTTTATCACTGTGTGTATTCTTTTGTTCTTTATAGGAAAAAGAGCCAACTGTTTGCACACATAGCTTTCCTTGCTCAATATATTACTGTAAATATATACACACATATGTGTGCATTCTTGTAAGTACACTCATTTTTGTGTGGGCAGGCGGAGGCATCATATGTGCAGGGCTGTGCATATCATAGTAAAGAACAGCTGCTTTTCAGAGCTTCTTTTTTTGTTCAGTCACGCTGGTGACAGATTTCTGTGATCCTCCTTAGAGAAACATTTGGCCCTGCCTCCCTGCCCTGCTGGAGTCCCTAAACTGCAATAGCTTTTCTTGTTGCCCGTCCAGATTTACCTTCTCATACCTCGGTGTTTCTAGGTCCTCATCTTCTAGTGCAGAAGTCAAAGCAAGCACATGGCAGAGCAGTGCAAGACTGTCCTAAACAAAACGATACTACAACATGGAATAAGTTTGTCTTCTGTGTTGCTCCCCGCTGTCTACATACCTCGCTCAGTCTTCATGCTTCTCACCAATATTCTCATTCTTTCTCTTCTTCCCTCTCTCTTCATTCTCCCCCTCCCCCAACGCACACCCCTTACTAGTTAAGTGCTTTCTGGCTTTTGATTTCTGCTAGGTAGTCCTAGGTAGCTCTGGAGGGGAGGTATTCACCACCTCTGCATAGTGAGAATAGATATTAACAGGTTAAACATTTCCCTTTCCAGGTAATGCATTTGCTTAACTATAGATGCAATGTTTTAACCAAAGACTGGTTCAAAGATGGACCTTTTGAAAAGTCTGACACTGTAATGTGTTGGGGCTGGAGAGAACAGACATTTGAGGCAGACCGACTTTCCATGGCTTCTGATATCACACCATAAATGCTCAGTGGTCCATGATTGAAATCAACCCAGCAGATACTTGCCTGATCAAGTGGAAAATTATGCTGCTTTTGAATTATACAGGACCTCCTGCCCTCATCAGATGAATCAACACTGATGCTCAGAAACCTGTCAGTGTATCTCCTTGCAGGATAAATTGATAAAGGAAGATCACAGAATTAAGCCATGTGCACCAAAGAGTTCAGCTTTCTTTCACGGGAAAGCCGTTCTAGGTTTGTGATCATAATGGGGTATTAATTTGCTTTATGGTTGTATACTGGGATATTTTTCTTCCTCCTGCCAGAGCAGGCATCTGCCTTTACCAATAAATCTTGCAAAGTTTGCCACTTTTGAGAAGTCATCTGGTTCAAAGCAGAACTGTTCTTATAACCTCAGGAAAAATTTTCAAAATCTTCTGCTCTCAAATATCCTTAGAACAAGACATGTTAAAATCTTATTTAGTATTCCATGCCACACATTCTTGCAGTAAAAGTGTCCCCTCCTAAGAGGTAACTCAAATCTTTTTTGGCCACAATTTCAGCCATTTTCTGAACATGGCTAAAGTGAGAGTCCAGAACTTAAAATTTTTTCTACACCTTGAGGGAGACCAGTATGTCTGCAGAGACCCGAGAAGAATACGAAGTGTCCTTAAAACCTTTCTGGTCCTACCATCTATCCATTTGGATGACGTTTCCTGTGATCCTTTGGGATTCTGGGTCTCCCCATCAAAGTCTTCCGAAGAAGAGACAGACAGGAGTAAAGATGCTCATTAATCCTTTTGGCTTTTCTGGCCACTGTAGAATTGAGGATACCTTTTTTAGGAAAAGAAGGCAATGTAGGTAATCCTCAGGGGCCCTGGGTGGATCAGCTGTGTAATGGGGAAGGACTGGACATGCTCCTCCACTGCAGAAGGCGAGGGCTGTGCTGGGGGACAGATGAGATTGGCTCAGCTCGGCCGCTATCCGTGGGTCCCCAGCCTCAGCCTGGCCTCAGTGTTAACCTCAGCGCTGCTTTTCTTGTGATTGTTTCCTCCACCCGATTCCCCAGTTGGCCCTGCGCTGGGACGGCCTAATTCAGGGGTTGTGTGGAGGAGGCGGCCTGCCACTGAGAGCCCTGGCTGCGACCGTAGAAGAGCTGATTAGCTTTTAAGAGCAGACCTCCAGCAGACAGGCAGGGGTCTAAAGAGTAAATAGATGTGCTGGCCCTGGAATCTTTTTTTAAAGGCCCCAGAGGAGTTTGTTCACTGGCGTTTGAATTTCTATAGAAAAGCTCTGTGAAACTCTAAATTAAACCAAGCTGACCCCTTTCACAGCCCGAGTTATTTACAGTTCACAGGTCTTCGGAGAGTTCTAGTTTGCATGGCAGTTGAAAATAGGTCCCTGGTTGGCAAAGGTAGCCTACTGTGGGGCTATTTGCATCACACTACCTTGCTTTCCTTTGGTGTGGGCGAGAGCTCGGCAATGGAAGCCAAAAGATGTGGTCTAGCTGTAAACAGGCTTTTGTTTTTCAGCAAAGGAAAGGCGCCGCCAGTAGGAATATCCACAAAAAAGAGCCAGTGACTAGAGAGCAAGTAACCGAGTTCTCTCTATAATTAAATGCATTCCTCAGAATAACAACCAAGGAGTAGGAAGGAACCCAAGTAACACCCGCTCCCGCTCCGTAACTGATTTCCTTTGCAGTTTAACAATCAGATCAGTCAAGAAGACTGGCCCTGATTGCAGTGCCTAGTTTCCCCTTTTGCTCCCTACTGGAAGAGTAATTAAGTTTAGAGAACTCTCAGTGCCTGAGATCTGGTTTGTGTCAAACTCAAATCAACCACTAGTTCAGCTTTGTTGATCGGCGCCTTGAACTTACCTCGGGCCCTCACTTGGAACCACGGTAGGGTTTAGTACCAGGACAAGTGTTGGATGGGGAGGGCCTGAAACCCCTCCCAAGCCTCATTTCCTGTGATTGAGAATGTGCCTCTCTTTCCCAAGATTGGTAAACTTGCCTTGGCCCATATTTAGGAGAAACTTTTTGCAATTTATCAAATAAAGGAGAATAGCTTGCCAAGAGTTAAGTCTGAATTTAGTCACAATTTCTGAAAGCTGGATTTCGTGGTCAAAGTGTAACAATAAAAGTTGTAGTCTAGAATCAGGCCGAAGGTGAGAGTAGAAGGCCTGACTGAAGAAAAAAAAAAGAGGTCGTCTTACACTTCACTCCTTTTCTCTTTTATGTGCAATTCAGTTAAAAACACATCATACTCCCTTTTCTATGTAGGAAAGCATACGAGGTATGGATATTGGTAGTGATGGTGGTGACTGCGAGTGTGGTGAATGATTAGAGTGGGAAGGATGGACGGTAAGTACGATGATTGCAGAAGAGAGAGGAGCCATCAGTCAGGTCTTTAAATTGTTTATACTGTACTTGGAAAATAGGACAAACACGTGAAAAAGACATGAAACCATATTCATGGAGAAGAATGTGTCAGAAGTACTTGATACAGGTCAAGCACTCAAACAACATTCGTGAAGTACAGGAATGAATGGGTAGAACGAAGATGGATGGATGGGTAGAAAGCCAAGTACTTCAGCAGAAAACACAGTCATCATGGAAGTATTCTGCCGAAATGGAATTAGTTGTCCATCCCCTGCTGGGAAGAACACAGTGGGCCATATTTCTTAGTCGTACAGCTAAATTTGAACAAATGTAGGTATTATGTGAATAGATCAGGCAGTGTGTGATGATTAAGCCTCTATATTCCTATGCTTTAAAATTATCCTTATCTAAGCTGTAGGCAAAAATTTATGCTGTGATACAGAAATTATATTATCAAATGTGGAAATTTTAGAGTACTAGTTTTATGTAAGTCTAAGGAGAACAAGGTAGGTTGGCAACAGAGAAAGCAGTGACCAAGAGGATAGGAACTGAGCCCTAAAGATGGGAGGAAAAAATAAGTCTACATGACACGTTTAACGTTTAGACTGGAGATACGCATACGGGAGTCCACAGTGTTCTGGGTCTGCGTGGGAGCCGCTCCTCAGTCTTTGAAGATCCAGGTCAGATGTTGTTTTCTCTGGGAAACCTTCCTGACTGTGTAGTCATTCCTTTCTCTGCAATCCCCAGGGCTTCGTACTGCCTTGCAATTATTTTCCTCCTTTTGCAAGAGCAAGAATCTATCATATGTTAGCAGTCAATCAATGCTTGTTCATTATACGCCAGGAACTGTGCTAGTTTCTTTCAAATAAAGCATCTTATGTAATCCTCGCAGCAACCTGTTCATCCTCATCATACATACGAGGACCTTGGGCTAAGTGTGATATGTGTGGTAAGAGGGAAAGGCTTCAAACCAGAGGTCTCCAGACAGCAGATTCACTGCTGTTTCTGCCATAGCAACTCCATTCTCTTGAGCAGTGCTTTATAATAGGATAATTTTAGACACATGTGAAATTTAAACATTTTTAGTAGCCATGTTAAAAAAATGAAATGGGTGAAATTAAATTTTTGTAATAATATTCCATTTTAGAATAGTTTTAGAGTTACAGAAAAGTTGTGAAAATAGAGATTCCTGTATACCCTGTACCCAATTTCCCCAACACTAACATCTTACATGAGTGTAGTATATTTGTGACAGCTAATAAATCCATACTGATATATTATTATTAAGGAATATCCATGCTTTATTCAGATTTCCTTTGTTTTTCCCTAATGTCCTTTTTCTGTTCTGGGAGCCTATCCAGGATATTCATTGTGTCTCCTTAGCTTCCTTTATGACAGTTTCTCAGACTTTCTTTGCTTTGATGATTTTGACAATTTTGAGGACACTGGTCAGACATTTTGTAGAAAGTTACTGAATTGGAGTTTGTGTGATGTTTTTCTCATGATTATACAGGGATTGTGATATTATTGTCTGTGATAAGATATAAATATATATATATATTTGATCTTCATCCCATTTCTGGCAGAGCTCCTAAAACCCTTGGAATTTCCTAAGTGATAAGAGCAATAGAGGTGTCTCGAAATTCATAACAAACCCCTTTCTACCACACCTGTGTTTATGTTTATGAGGTGACTTTGGGAAAGCACCTAAGGGTGGGGGCTGGTTGCCAGGGGAACCAACCATGTGATTGGAGGGTTGGAATTTCAGTCGCACCCCCCACCTCTAAGGAGGGGAGGGGGCTGGATGTTGATCTCCAATGTCCAATGATTTACTCAATCATGCATTACAATGAGCCTCCATAAAAATCCAAAGGAAGTGGTTCAAAGAGCTTCTAGGTTGGTGCAGAAGAACTCATCCACTTGCCCCAAACTCCAGGAGGACTGAAGAATCTGGCTGTTCAGTCCTGTCCTTTAATATATTTTGTAATAAATTGGTAATCTAGTAAGTAAAATGTTTCTCTTGAGTTTTGTGAGCTCCTCTAGCAAATTAATCGAACCCAAGAAGAGGGTAGTTGGAACCTCAGATCTATAGCCGGTTGGTCAGAAGCACAGGTAACAGTGGGGACTTGTGATTGGTATCTGAAGTGGGGTGGGGGAGGGCTCAATCTTATAAAACTGTGCCCTTAATCTGTCAGATATGATGCTATCTCCAGGTAGATAGTATTAGAATCGAATTAATTGCTTGATGGTAGTGTTGCAAAGCACACATATCATAGGGGTTGTGGGTGTTGGGGAGAATACCACTGAAGTATATTGTCATTCTCATCACATCCTATCAAAGGTATATGCTACCTACATGACTTACCACAGATGATGTTAACCTTGATCACCTGTCAGATTTCTCCACTGTAAAGTTACTCCCCCAGCACTTTCTATATTGTACTCCTTGGAAGGAAGGCTTAAGGGGTGGGGAGTTACATTCTGTTTCCTTGAGGAGGGAGTATTTACATAAACCATTTGGAATTCCATGTGAGAAATTTATCAATTGTCCTTCATTTCTTTATTTATTGAAAATAAATAAAAGCATCATTTATCTATAGCAGTATAGATGCATGACTATTTAATAAAATCAGTTTAGATATGTATTTTGTTTAACCCCATAGATAAAAAATTATCATTTCAATTCATAATCAACATGAAACATTTATGAGATATTTTTCATTTTGTTTTCATAAAAAGTCTTCAAAATCTGGCATGTAATTTATACTTATAGCACATCAAATTTGGATGTTAAATTTTCATGAGCAATACTTGATCTAGATTTAGATTTCATAAAATTTACAGTTGAAAAAGTAGATTCACACACCCCAGTATCTAAACATACCTAAAATTTGTTCAGTAATTAAAGCAGGTGCCCCAAAGTCATTTTCCTTTAATATTTGCATCTGTTTGACAAAATTCTTCTTTTTTAAAGAAGAAATGATTTGACATAGTTTCAAAACTATGTCCAAGTTAGTTAAATTCACTAACTCCTGTGCCAGCTCAGTATTATTGCCATCAAATTCTACAGTATTGCATAAAATGAAAAGCATCTTTAAATTTATCACAATTAACAAAGCATTATTCAACTATTCAATTTTTCTTTTAGTTTTGGCAGCAATTTACCTAACCCTGTTGGTTATGATTAAAATCTTTGCTAAATCGATTCATATTGGAAATAACTGCAAAGTAAGTATTATTGAATTTTACTATGAAAAGCTTCTATTTCACCATAAATTCCCATACTGTACTACTAGGTCATGAATTAGTTTTACTTTCTTTGGAGCATCAAATTTAGCTCATTTATATGCAGTGTAATATCAGTGAGAAAACATAAATCACACTTATTTTTTGTAGCATGAAGCATATTGCCATTTTTTTGTCTTTGATTATTGAATATTTGGCAAGCATTTCTTTTGTTTCAAGAAAATCTTGAATTAGAATTAACATTATAGCAAACCTCTGTAAAACTCTTCCATAACTCAACCCATGAGCATTTGCAAAGAATAAAGATCATTAAATTGTTTTCTGTTTCTTTTAACAGCTTCACAAATGGATGATTTTTCATTTGCTATGTACAGAATGATTTTAAGAACTCTATACATGATATTTTTCATGAAGTCTGCCTCGGAAAACTGATCACAGATACTTTCAATATGTATCATACATTAGTATAAAACAGTAAAGGAAACACCAGTCTCTTGTTTTAAAATTCCCATAAATCCAGATTTTTTTGACCTCTTATATAGCTAGAACAATGTCTGTCATAATAGGAACAATTTTTTTTCATATCCAGCTAAAATCTTTGATAATTTTAAAAGATTAAAAAATACCTATGCCATGAATTAGATTTTTTAGGCTGGGAAATAACAATATTTTTTTTTTTGGATTTTTGGAAGTCCTTGGAGATAAAATACAACCAAAATATTAATCAGGCAATGACATATTATATAACTCAATAAATAATAAAAACTTGCAATTAAAAAAATTTTGAATCAGTTAATCTTTGATACTGTTTGTAAGATCTTGGATTCTATGTGCAATCATTTGGTGGCTTAACTGAAGATCTTTCACTTTTTGTAAAACATGTTTTAAACCTTGTTCCTCATAGTTTTATTTATTTACTTATTTATTGAAGTATAGTTGATTTACAATGTTGTGTTAATTTCTGCTATACAGCAAAGTGATTGTTATACATATATATGTAATACTTTTTCATATTTTTTCCATTATGGTTTATCACAGGATATTGACTGTAGTTCCTGCTGCTATACAGTAGTACCTTGTTGTTTATCCATTCTATATATAATAGTTTGCATGTGCTAACCGTAGATTTTTTTCCTCATAATTTTCTGATAAAATTTTAATAAAAATAATAATTTATTTTACTATGTCTTCACCTAAAAATAGTGTTCTATTTTGTATAAGGATCCAAACTGATTTATAACTGGTCAGACTTACAAACTCAGATGCCACTGATCATTTAAAACTTTATTGGACATTAAATCTGATGTCAGTAAACTAATCTCGCTGAATACTTTTTGACAGTTTCAAATTTTTTTTATCAAATTCAAAACATATTTGCTGAAAATGGCTCTCAACTTTGCCTGCTTAATTTTGTATAACTTTTTTAAGACAGCAAAGAAGCGGATTATTCATTTTGCTCTGCTGCAGCAAATTGTAATTGTCATTCTTTGTGAAAACTCTGACATATTCTTGCAGTCTCTTTTTCCTTCCTACTGTTATGGTCATAATACTAACTCCTAATTTCTACTTGATTTTGTATGAGTAGTATGTCTTCATTTTAAATTTGAAAAATTTTCCATACTTATTTTTTTGTACTAGAAATGTGATTTAATTCTATTATGTTTTCTAAAAAAAGTAATTTAATTATCAAGTGGACTTCCATAGATATCACTGTAATTTATGCTGTCTATATAAAATATTCAGATAAACATATTACAATGTTACATCAGTCCATAGGAAAAAAAATTATTCAAACTGAACCAAACTGTTGACACCTAGGAGATTGGTCGTGCATTTCCATGTATGCTCGAAATGGCACATGAGCCAGAAACGCGCACTACCATACAATAATTATATCCTACAAAATGCAGTGATTAAAGCAAAGTGTAATCTGCTAAAACAGTAGTGTTTAATGGAAACAGTTTACACTGCTTTAATTTTTTAATTTAAACATTAAATAAAAATTCAGTTCTTCAGTCACACTGACTATATTGTAAGTGTTCAGTTGCCACATGTGGCTGGTGACTACCATATTGACAGATCAGCACTGCAAACTGCAGTCTGAATGGCCTGACTTTTACTCCGAAGTCAAGGTCTAAAGAAAAGCAAGCCCTTAATCCCTTAATCCCTTAACTAGGGGCTAAAAAAATAACTAGAGATAACTTATAGAAGCTTTCTGCCTCAATACACTTTGTGTAGTTTTGTTACAAGGGAAGAGTAAGAGAAAAACAGGAAAAGACAAAGAGGTTGAGAAGCACATATCCATAAAGTACTTAGTAGCTGATAGCTCATTGGAGGTAAATTTCCCTGTCTTTTACACCAGAACTCCTCCTAAGGCAGGAAGTGTCTGATAGCAGATATACATCATTGGATTTTAAGTTGTAAAAGAGAAATTTGACTTGCCCTATGAATGGATGCTGATGAAGGGGAAAAAAATTTGGACCTATTTTCCAGAAGGACCTTGTAAAAATCAGAGCCAGACCATGAAGGTATGCATTGCCTTAGGTGGGCCCAGGGTCTCTCACTGGACATGTTCAACTACAGATTGAGTACAGAATCTAGGGCATTCCAGCATCAGATGGAAAAATAGATTTAGATGACCCAGAAAGTCCACTCCAATCTTTAGATTTTGTGAGTCACAATCAGCAAGACATAATTGGCTCTTTTTCTCTTTCAAATTAGGAAGCCACCAGGTGTTACAGCTTTTCTGTATTCTTTTTTCAGTTTGTGAAGTGGGTGGTACTTCTATATTTCATCCCAAATCTTAACCAGCAGAACTGTTCTGGCCACATAGATAAGCACAATCCTTTGACAATTTCTCTATTGACTAATACATGACTCACTTTGCCTCTATTTATGGACTTATTTTCATCTTACTCCCAGAGAAGATTTGAAGTAGCTCACAGTAAAAACAATATACTTAGGCACTTTAGAAAACAGGGCCTAGCAAAGGATTTTATCAGGTTACAATAGTCGTTATTTCCAAAGAGAGAAGAATCCAGCTCCCCTATGTCTTTTTTATAAGATCGATTGGTGACTTGAGCCCAAGGTGTTTAAATTTAAATCAGCAGTCTCTTAATGACATGAATGAGATGATCTTACTTTTAAAACATAGTTGCAGGTTAAATTATCCGAACACTGGAAGAACTCACCCATCCTTGAAGCTCTATTTCTAAATGTAAATGAATAGCCAAAGTCAAAACAGAGGAAAGCAACATGACAAATTTCAAATTAATTTTTCCCAAATGCACAGTGTTTTCACATATTTAATGGATTTAATGCACAGCCACCCTCAGCAAGAATCTGCTTTATTAGAAAACCACATCAAATCTGACCCAATATAATTAAAATTGTCTACTGCTACCGTGTTAGTAATGTAAGATGTGTTTAATTCATGGATTTACTCTAAGGGTCTCAAGCTGGTATTTTAAAAATAACATTTCAAAGTGATGTTTTACATTTAGAATTCACTCCCCTTTTATCCTTCCATAATCAGTAAAATGAGGATGTTGGGCTAGATAACCTCTGATACAGTGCTCTTTGTAATTAATAATTTTCAGTATTTCTTCTATCCTTGCCTCTTTCACAAAAGAATCTACCTTATTTTCTATCCTAGAGAAGTCTTGTGGTTCCCCACCCCATGCCACCCTTCATCCTTCACCTATAATCTGTAATGGTCCCCCTGACCATTCTTTGTTGTGACCACTACATACATGTAGTTTACCCAGAGAGACACACATACCCATCTCTATAGAATGAGGCAGAGAGAGAAACTGTAGCACAGAGAAAAGACAAGGCACAGCTCCAGAGTGGTTGAGTCTCCAGAGGGAGAGATGACCTGCAGTATCAATGCGTGGTTAAAACTTACAAAGTAATAAAAAGCTGGATTCCTGTCCACATTTTCCCCCAATTGTTCCAGTGGGCAGTTGCTACAGAGATCAGTCAATGTCTGTCCAAGAATTCTCTTCCACTGAGCTCTTGTACCCCATGTGATTCTTCTCAACATCCACATCCTTCTTTTGCTCTTTCCCCCTCAGGCAACTGCTACTAAGTACTCAACTAAGACTCCTTTCCATTCAAGGATTTCTGCCTTTGTTCTCTATTTCTAACAAACTTGAATGTCCTCTACTGTCCTAATGTTCTACATTTCAACTTTTATTCTAAAGCCAAGGAGGCAGGTGGCTTAAGAATAAAATATGTGGCTCCCCTATTCAGATTTCTCACTCTCCTTTTTCTTCTACTTGCTTCCATGGCATAAGAAGCTTTGCTAATTGTAACTCGATAGTGGTTTCTCCTTTCAGTTCTCTTCAATTGTATAGGCTGTCATGAAGGTTGATAAGTTTGAGGGAAGGTTGTAAGAGTTCAGTGAAATGCATTTTCTTAGTGTAGGCTGAGAGGTTGAAAATGATCAAATCAGAATGAATTAATTGGATAGAGAAAGAAGCAATGTGCAGATTGAGGTAAGATAGAATCAATAGAGAAGAAAACAGATCTTAAATTAGGTTGGGGTACACTGGAATGAGTTTCTAGGGCAGTCCATGGGGTGTTAGGGAATGAGTAGAGGTAGAGAAGGAGAGATTTAGGTGAACTCTTTAAGAACCTACTCATTTCATTTTTATTCAACAAATATTCACTGAATTTTTATGTGTCAGTAGTGTTCTGAACAAAACCACAGTGCATGTAATAGACACAGCCCTGTCCTATGAAGCTTACTCTTCGATATGAAGATAGACATTAAATAAATGGGCTACAAATAAAGTATGTAATTGCAGAGTTATTCACTCTGCACACAGAAAGTGATTCTGACCATTTGGAAGACAACATACATCTCAAAGAAACTTAACCTCTCTCCAAAGGACATGAGAAGGTGTCTGTTGGTTTCAGAATTAACATTAAGAGGCCATAATACAAGTGCTCAATTGTCCTGGTATGACTCCTAACTCTACCTAGCTATGTTGCCTTGAGCATGTTATTTTTATTTTTATTTTTATTTTTATTTTTTTTGTGGTACGTGGGCCTCTCACTGTTGTGGCCTCTCCCGTTGCGGAGCACAGGCTCCGGACGCGCAGGCTCAGTGGCCATGGCTCACGGGCCCAGCGGCTCCGCGGCATGTGGGATCCTCCCGGACCGGGGCACGAACCCGTGTCCCTTGCATCGGCAGGTGGACTCTCAACCACTGTGCCACCAGGGAAGCCCGAGCATGTTATTTAACATTATGAATCCACTCACTAATTTGAAAGTGACAACAACCTACCTCACAATACTGTTCTAAATACATAATGAAATCATTTATGAAAAGTGTCCAGTAGAAAAGTGGTAGGTAATACCATAAATGAATGTTTGACAAAACAGTCACAGTGCTTAGTCACATAATCAAATTTTTCATTTAGCAGAAACATATATTAGCAAATGTAAAATAGGTAGCTAGTGGGAAGCAGCCGCATAGAACAGGGAGATCAGCTCAGTGCTTTGTGACCACCTAGAGGGGTGGGATAGGGAGGGTGGGAGGGAGGGAGATGCAAGAGGGAGGAGATATGGGGATGTATGTATATGTATAGCTGATTCACTTTGTTATAAAGCAGAAACTAACACACCATTGTAAAGCAATTATACTCCAATAAAGATGTTAAAAAAAAAAAAAAAGTGACCCTCTCTAAAATTTTGGGTCCGAAAAGGATTTGCAGGGAAGAGAAAAATGGTATACCATGGGTCTCTGTTTAAGAAAATAGTTGTACTGATACTTGCACCAAAGAATTTTTAATAAAACCAAGTCAACAGAATTCTAAGTGGCTACTGTTGATGTGTCAAAGATGAATAACAAGCTTTTTTGAACCCAAGAAGTCTAAAATTGGTTGGGGGGGGTTGCTGTAAGACAAATATTGTTTAATAATTTTTGATATTTCTTTTATGTAGCCTGCATTTTTTTCTTTCCAGTTTCCTTCCCCCACAACCTTAGAGGATAGGGCTGTGACAGTGTATCAGTTAGGTAGTGCTGCCTAACAAACTACCCCCAAACTCAGTGACTTAATATAATAATTAGTTCCACTCATGTGTCTGCTACCACACTGGGGGTCTTCTGATAGGGGCTGAGCTCAGTCAGCTCGGCAACTCTGCTTCAAACTGAGGGTCCAGCTGGACATGAGTTTTTGATATGGGTTGTGCTCACTTTTGCTGCCTGAATATTCATCTTTGGGCACAGCATGAAGGGACATCAGCTACTCTGTGAGGGACCTTTTTCATGGCACTTGCAGAGGCATGAGATTGCAAGCAGAAATACATGATGTAGTGAAAGCCTAGGCCAGCACTGGCATGCTGTTACTTCTGCCTATAGGCTGTTTGGCCAAAACAAATCACACAACCAGTTCCAAAATCAAGAGGCAAGGAAATACACTCCATTTCTTGAGACCAAGAGACTGCTTTCTCAGCTGACAAATATTAGGGATTCTATTTTAAAGTAGGATGGGAGTTATGTGCAAGATAAGAACGTTCACATCTAATTTGAAAAGTTTCACTGGTAGATCAATAGGAAAGAAGAAAATGGTAAGGAAGTATTATTGAATTATGAATTTCTCCATGAGAAATTCTAACATACCTTTCAGAGTTTTGAAAGATTCCTTTGCTCAGTTGTTAAGCACCCGATGGATAGTATTTTGAACATTTCAAAATAAACTGTTTCAGTGGAGCTGAAATGTACTAATTTTGAATACTTAGCCATCTGGAGCATTAGATGTTTAATTACAGCTAAAAACTCATGAATGAACAGTATGAGACAGTTTTTCTTTCCAGTGGATCCCAATTGTCTTTGTCTTTATTTTCAGTAGAGAAAAAAAAAGAAGAAAGATGCCAGTGGTCATATTGTCCTATTTCTTGGGCTTTGTTCTTTTCTTCTCTCTTTGTGTAAACTGATCTTAGAAACATTGTCAAACCTTGCCAAGATCTCTGTCTCATTTCATAAAATGTCAACTATAAACGTAAGTCTATCTGTTATGTAAAATAACAACAGTCATAGGAAAGTATTTTATTATGTCAACTTCATTTAAGGTCAGTTTCCTCAAAGCTTATGAGTTTATATTTCTTTTGGAGCATATTCCTCCCTGTTCAATCTATTTAACACTCTTAATAACTAACCACAGTCATAGACATAAAAGAAATGATGGCTCTATTTTTAGTATGAGAAACAAAATTATAACAATTGAGCTAAAAGTTAAGAGGTTTTAAAGAAATTAATCAGATGAGATTGTATATTTAAAATTTCATAGCATTTATAACATTATAGATTTTAGGAATCTCGTTTTTCCATTCTCTCCTGAACATACTAGAGGTCAGTAAAAACCAACTTGGTAAACACTATTTAAGCCCCTAAGGTATGTGCAACCCTGGCCAGGTAGTGTAGAACTTGTAGATCTAGTTTAAGACCCTTCCCTGCCATTGAAGAGCTTGCAGTCTGGTTGAGAAGCAGAGAGACTGGTATGAAATAGTCAACTGCAAGTCTAGCAGTATATTATATGCTACATTACTCAGGATTAAAGGTAACCCCCCCTTCTCCACCCTATTTTAATTAGGTCTGTCCTCACCGTCTGTTATTATCTCTTAGCACACCTTGCTTATAAGCCTCAGAGCATATCGTAGCTTGTGATTCTATATTTGTATACTTGCTTATTGCCTGCTACCCCCATCCCCCATTAGATCAGAAGCTCTGATAGCAGGTGCCCTGTCCCATTCCCATTGATCCGGTGATATTAACACCCTGTGCTTAGGGTAAGTGTCAACATCTGTAAATAGTGTTGAGTGGATGACTAAGTGAATGAGTGAAATTTAAAAATAAATGAATAAATATCACTGCCTGAATAAAATTAGAGGGTTTCAGTTTGATTTGGTGCATTAGTTGGAAGCACATAGTTTTGGGGTGTTGTTTTTGCTGTTGTTTGGGAGGTGTTATGGTAGACGGAAGAGAAAAGGGCGCTCAGGGAAGCAGATGTGGAAGAACTGTGTGTGTGACCTCCGTCCTTCTCTGCTACCCTAGAGATGGGAGTCCACATTTTGAGGAGCAGAGAGTGAGGTTGTGGCTAACCCGGTCTCAGGCTTCTTGTTCTCAAAGGTAGGTCTTTGGGAGTCAAGTGTGTCATAAGAAGAGCTCCTCATTACCGAGCATGCAATCATAATAGCAGTTACTATCTACAGAGCACTTGCAATGTGCTGCAGCCTGTGGCTAAGGGCTTCTACAGTGTAATCTCTGAACAGCAGCCCCAAGAGGTAGATAATATTGCCAAACCCATTTTCCATTGATGTGACTAAGGATCAGGAGGGCCTAAAGAGTACCAAAGCATCTGTGCTGGGATTAGAACCCAGGTCTTGCTCTAGGAGTGCATGCTCCTGGCCCATGCCTCCCTCAAGGAAAAGAGAAAGGAAATAAAAATATTCTTCTGATTGATTTCATTTGGTTCCCTTTCTTGTGCATGAAGACAACTTTGGGACAGGCATTTATGCATTCATTCAATCTATCGATAGTTATTGTGCATCTAGGTCCTTCAATGTACAAAAAATTCACTCGTTCACCTGGTCAAATAGTTCCTGAACACCCCATTTTGTGCCAGGTACAGTTCTAGGTGCTTATACTTTATCAGTAAGTTACAGTTAAAGACTCCTACCCTCATAAAATTTATATTTTAGGTAGGGAGATAAACCATCATCAATAAACAAAATAATAAGTAAATTATGTTGTGTTTTAAGAGGTGTTAATTGAAATGGAAAAACAAAGGTCAAGGGGCCTGGCCAAGGGGCTCATGGAAGGAGGAAAGCCAGGTTGTACATGTAAACAGGGATTTCAGATGGGACCTCAGCAACAAACTGACATTTGAGCAAAGATGTGAGGAAGTAGGGAGTGAGCCATGAGAATCTCTCAGAGAAGAATGTTCCAGGTCAAAGGAACAGCTGGTTCAAAGGCCTTAAGGTGGAATAAGGACAATGCCTTCCAGGAGTTCACACTCTTGTGACAAAAAAGCTAATAAACAAAGTAATTATAAATCATTGTCATTGAGGGTAATAAATCTTAAAGAGAAGGTGTGCCTCATGCTATGAGATCACAGAAGCAAAAGAACTGAGTGCCCAGGGGCGTTTGGAAGAGCCTTGCTGAGCAGGTGATGTTTTCATTCCTTTCCTTAAACACAGGAAGTATTCAGGTGGATGGGGAGGACTGCCAGAAGGCAGAGGAGTAGCTCAGTGGAGCACTACACATTCAGGAAAAAAGAAGAGCTTTGCCTGGTGCCTAAAGGGGACAAAGGAGGTGATGGGTTAGAAAGGTAAACTGGGGTCAGATCATCAAGAGCCTTGCTTACTGCTAGAAGAACATTTCACTTCTTGAAGATGGTGTGGAAGCCCTGAGGTATTTAAGAGGGAGTGTGTTTTTATAGGTAAGAAAATTGAGGCTTCTGAGAAGGTAAGAAACTTCCAGGAGAGGGCCACAGAGCTACTAAGTGGTGGGTCCAAGATTCAAGCCCAAGCTTATCTGACCTCTGAACCATGATGACACCAGAACTCCCCCTGCATATGTAAGGGTGTGATGTTAGTTACTGCAGAGCAGTTAATTTTGTGAAGTGGGTGCTGTTCTGGTTAGGGAAACCTGGTCAGTGGTTACCTGCCTTGTCTTTGGGAGGTGCAGAACCCACTTTGTCTAGCTCTCTACTTTTCCAAGGAACCCAAAATTTATGTCACCAGTTATTTTACTAACGTTTACATTATAGACAGAAGTGGCTGTAATATATCTCCCTTTTAGTAGTTGAATACATGGTGTTACATGTATATTGACTTCACTGAAGTCACCCAGCAAGTCACTCCCAGACCTGCATGAGGACAAGACTAAATAACCTCAAATAAAGATACACCATGTATGTACCCAGTTGACAGGAATATGTTAGGCCCTTTTTTCAGGAGTTAGAGCTACATGTAAAAAGTTATGTTGAACAAACTTAAATTTGGTGTTTAATTTTTTAAAAATTTATTTTAAAAATACATTATTTATTTATTTATTTATGGCTGCATTGGGTCTTCGTTGCTGTGTGTGGGCTTTCTCTAGTCGCAGTGAGCGGGGGCTACTCTTCCTTGCAGTGTGCGGGCTTCTCATTGCAGTGGCTTCTCGTTGTGGAGCACAGGTTCTAGGCACACGGGCCTCAGTAGTTGCGGCACATGGGCTCAGTAGTTGTGGCTCGTGGGCTCCAGAGTGCAGGCTCAGTAGTTGTGGTGCATGGGCTTAGCTGCTCCATAGCGCGTGGGATCTTCCCAAACCAGGGCTCAAACTTGTGTCCCCTGCATTGGCAGGTGGGTTCTTAACCACTGCGCCACCAGGGAAGTCCAAGTTTGGTGTTTTAAATTGGAGGTGCGTTGAAATTAGATGAGTAAATATTACATCAGTTGTGCAAGATACTTATAGCTGGTTCTCTCTCTCTTTTTCGAAAAAGTAAATATAAAGCTACTGATATAACACATTGTTCTTTTCAGGGATGTTTTTACATCACGAATGTTAAAGAAAAGTCATGTGTTAGCCTGAATGTCTTGTTTTGTTAATGTAAGTGTGAATATACATAAGTTTAAAGTAAGGCCTGCAGTATTTACATCCTCTCTACTGATGTGTGTGTGTGCGTGTGTGTGTAGCTGTGTGTTCTCTAGGGAAAGATTTATAGAAGTATCAAACTTTCAGAATATACTTTTAAAATGTAAGAACATGCTCATGTTCAGTATTAGTTGTGGGAAGATAGATCATGGACCTGAGAACCAATATATTATTTAGGGCAGGTAAACTGAGGGTTAAATAAAAAAAAAAAAAAAAAAAAAAATAGGTCTCTAGGGGACTCCCCTGTCACTCCAGTGGTTCAGACTCTGTGCTTCCACTGCAGGGGACATGGGTTTGATCCCTGGTTGGGGAACTAAGCTCCCAAATGCCACGTGGCATGGCCAAAAAAAAAAAAAAATCTCTAAAGCTCAGTCACTTAAAGAACAAAAAGTCGATCTCTTTCTCATCTTAGGTTCAGGCTGGGAATTCAGATGTAGGGAAGCTCTCCTCCATGCTTTGATTCAGAAATCAAGACTGCTGGCTGCTTTGACATCTTTAATGTGTGGCTTCTGGGTGGTCCTGAGTGTTGCCACTGAAGTCTGTCTGAATGGGGAAAGAGCATGGCGGAGCACACTTGGATGTTGTTTATGGGTCTGGTCTGGAAGGGGCACACATCACTTCCACTAATATGCCTAGGGAGAGAGTTCAGCCACATGCCACACCTAATTGCAAGGGAGGCCGGGAAATGTAGTTGTGCCCCCAGAGAAGGGGAGAGTGTATTTTGATGGACAGCTAGAGGGCTCTGCCTTAACTGCTTACAGCTTTGTATTGTTTTTTTTTACATGCTGATGGGAGAATGATTCCATTAGCAAAAAAGTATCCCCCCTTTATTTGCTACAGATTCCGTGCACTAAACATTTATACTCAAGAAAGCCAAGTCTCATGGGTATTGGCTTGCTTGACTTACATTTCTCACTTTATTAACTTTCCCATAATTTATATCAGTTGAATTATAGGTCTTATTCACGTTCAGGGTGATACCAATTTGCAATTATTAACCACTGATTCTCAAACTTCAGCAGGTTAAAATCAGAATTTGTTTAGACTTCAGATTAGAATCACCTGGAGGGCTTGTTTCTGACTTAGTAGGTCTGGAGTGGGACCTGATAATTAGCACTTCTAACAAGTTTCAGGTGATCTTGATTTCGCATCCGGGTCCTCACACTTTAAAAACCACTGCCTCGCCTTCTACTAAGGTGTCTGAGTCTTTTTCCGCGGGCGTTCTCTCCCCACGTCTTACATCAAAACCAGCCTTCTCTGGCCCCCAAAGGACTCGAAGAGATATCTGCCCACCTTCTGTAACACAAAATTGAAGTTCTTCTTGAGCTGGTAAGTGTTTTTGGTTAAATGTTTTAGTCTCGAATTGTGCTTTGAATCACTTTTAACTGGAGAGGTAACTATGACTTGTTTTATTGCAGCTCTGAAGGGTAACTGGTAGCCTTCTACTGCTGTACCCCAGAGTTCTTTTTCTTTTGCTTGGGTTTTCTTTTTTTTTTTGCGGTACGCGGGCCTCTCACTGTTGTGGCCTCTCCCGCTGCGGAGCACAGGCTCTGGACGCTCAGGCTCAGAGGCCTTGGCTCACGGGCCTAGCCGCTCCGCGTCATGCGGGATCCTCCCGGACCAGGGCACGAACCCGTGTCCCCTGCATCGGCAGGCGGACCCCCAAGCACTGCGCCACCAGGGAAGCCCGCATGGGTTTTCTTGTTGTGCTGTCTGAATTCAAGTGTTGCTGTTCACTGGCTCATAAATGATATTTAAACAGCCTTACTCAGAGACTGCAATGCATTGCTTTCATCTCTCGTAGAAAGTGCAATGCAAGTCAGCATTACTTGGGAAGTTGTGTTTGTTGTATCAAATGGCTAGTTGGTCTGGGACTTTTTTTTTTTTTTTTTTTTTTTTTTTTTTTTGCGGTACGCGGGCCTCTCACTGTTGTGGCCCCTCCCGCCACGGAGCACAGGCTCCGGACGCACAGGCCCAGCGGCCATGGCTCACGGGCCCAGCCTCTCCGCAGCACGTGGGATCTTCCTGGACCGCGTTCCCTGCATCATCGGCAAGTGGACTCTCAACAACTGCGCCATCAGGGAAGCCCTTGGTCTGGGACTTTTAAGAAATGTTTTTAAGTTAACAACCTAATAATCTTTGGGATAAGTAAAAGAATGTATTTTTTTTGGTTTGACATCTTTATTTTCACTTTTATTATTGTTTGAAATAATAGGCTTGCTTTTGGTTGCTGCAGGTTGCCTATATAACCCCAAATTAATCACACATTAAAATGTGTTGTTCTTGTTGTTACTCAAAGAGTTATCTCGGGTAAACAGGAATATACGTGAACTACAGTCACATCCTTTTAACCCAATTTGTCTGCTTGCTTCTCTTGGTGATTTCACAATAAGACACAACAGGTGCTACCAATCTGCCTGGGGCAGGAAAGTGCAAAACAGATTTGAGAGAACAGTTTTAAGGCTTACAGTTAATTAACTCAGCACGATTTAGCTGGATTTGTACCAAGTGGTTGTTTGCTCATGCTGAGAAAAATAATACCTCGTCCCTTTCATCAGTGGATCTCAAAATGCTTCACAAACGTTAATTAATGCTTATCACACACCCCATCACCCCCATTTCCAGATGAGAAAACTGAGTCATAGGAGCCCGCAGAGTCATAGCCTGCAGGCCTGAGGCTGGGTGCAGTGAAGTGAAGGGCGGAAGACTCATTTGGTCTCCTGACCTTGGAGTCATGCTTTTTCCTGTTGATGGAATGCTGTCGCCACATCTTAAACTTGGACAACCAAGTCTAGCCTTTGCGTCAACCTAACTATTCAAAACACAAGACAAAAGTGGGAATTGGGGAAAGATATATTGTTATGTTTTATACAGATAAATCCTGAAAGGAGTGTGGGCGTGTAAGCACAGGTGTGTATGCTTCTGAACACATATCTAATCTTGAGATAGGATTTTTTTCGTGCTTAGATAGCATTCTGTAAGTATATTGGACTTTGGCCTGTGGAGAGGGTGACCAATGAATGCCCTGGAGTAGGAATGGTCACCTTTTGCGTATGTTAGGTCATGAGTTAGCTGGGAACAGAGGCTCACCTCAGGGAGGGGCTACGCCTCAACTGGCTTTCCACGGGACAAGAAGCTTTCGTCCCTGAATGGAAGGGGTATAGTTAACTTCATACCAAGTGCCAGCACCTGGCATTCCCAAGTAGCTCCCTGAAAGGCAGGTGCCTGGCCCAGGCTGCCTGTCTGCCACTTGCAAGGCTACTCTCTCACTTGTCTTAGTGAAAGGGAGAGCAACAGTGGGGTGGGCTCCTCTCATGGAGCATACCTCGAGTGTGGCCCTGTGTGGGCGCAACTCTACTGGCCGGGCACCCCTCCCTACAGGGAGGCCTGTGTGCCTTCCAAGGTCTCTCCTTCGAGTTCCAGCTTGCACCCGGTGACACTGCTGGTGTTTGCCCCAGCCCTTTGCATGGCAAGCCCATGCTAGGAGGTAGAGAGAGTTCTTGATTCTCATTTGGGCCCTCAGTTCTGGCATCTACGTCAAACAGAAGGAATGTTTTTGTCTTTGAAGATGAGGACGAAGCAATTGAGAGTCCAGACTGCATTTTACAGGGCATCAACATTAGCATAGTATACATTTAATTAACATTTAATATATACATCTATAAACACACCTACATGTGTAGTGGTGGACATTGATCAACTGCAGGTTTTCCCTATGAAAAAGCCTTCAGATACCTTAAGGTGGTAAGAAACATAGTTGCTGTTTTCCTATATATAATCTGTACGTTTTTCTTTTTTGTCTCAGATTTGGGTTTCCCCTTCTATAGCTGAGGTCATTGTTGCTCTATGCTGCTGCATAAGATGATGTAGAATTTTTATTACTGCCTCTCTGTTAGTTTGGTGGTTCTCGAGTGATAGTGTTCTTTGGAATGATCTAGAGATCTTGATTTAAAAAAAAAAAAACCCACAAACAATTCCAGCTTCCTGTCCCCACCTGCAGAGATGCAGATATAATAGGTCTGGGAGGGGCCCAAATTGCTGTGTTTTTAACCGATATGCCTAGATCATTCAAATGCATGTGGTCCATGGACCACACTTTGAGAAACATTTGTTGCTTTATGTTTTAAATTTCATTTATTTTAAAAAATTTATTTATTTTTGGCTGTGTTGGGTCTTTCATTGCTGTGCACATGCATATATTATTTGTAATATATGACTTAAAATTAGATACTAACTTTCAAAGATGAGTGGGTATATACATACTCTCTTGAAGTTCTTTATTTTATTTTATTTTATTTGCGGTACGCGGGCCTCTCACTGTTGTGGCCTCTCCCATTTTGGAGCACAGGCTCTGGATGCGCAGGCTCAGTGGCCATGGCTCACGGGCCCAGCCGCTCCGCGGCACGTGGGATCTTCCCGGACCGGGGCATGAACCCGTGTCCCCTGCATCGGCAGGCGGACTGTCAACCACTGCACCCCCAGGGAAGCCCCTTGAAATTCTTTTTTAAAAAAAATTTATTTATTTATTGGCTGTGTTGGGTCTTCATTGCTGCGCATAGACTTTCTCTAGTTGCTGCCAGCGGGGGCTACTCTTCGTTGCGGTGTGCAGGCTTCTCATTGACGTGCCTTTGCTTGTTGCAGAGCACAAGCTGTAGTTGCGCAGGTTTCAGTAGTTGTGACATGTGGGCTCAGTAGTTGTGGTGCATGGGCTTAGTTGCTCCATGGCATGTGGAATCTTCCCAGACCAGGAATTGAATCTGTATCCTGCATTGGCAGATGGATTCTTAACCACTGTGCCACCAGGAAAGTCCCTAGTTGCTTTATTTTTTGCATTTGTGTATTTTGAGTACAGCCTTTGCCAAAGCTTTACTTATATAAAATAGTGGTTGCTTACTTTGTTGGTTAAACACCAAGAATAGCTTTTGCCACTTAACTGGTCTCAAAGCCTCTCTCTTACCTGATGTCCTCTCCTGCCTGTGATCTCTTTATCCTCATGTGTTCATTTTGGTACACAAAGGTAAAAGAAAGAAAATATGTGTTCTACAAGAAGCATAACTTCTGGTAGGAGTCCTAATTTAGAAATCTCCCTGTTACACATGGTCATAACACCATTGAGCACCTCTTAGGTGTCAATTAATGAGTTTTTGTTTAAATAACTAGAATAGTATGCTTTTGGGTGGCCCAGTTCTTAGGAAACGATTATTATCAGTCAGAAAGCTGTTTCTGTGTCTATATGTATATACATATATATAAACATACATTATACTGTATGTCATAAAAAATGAATGGGCAGTCTAAGTTTGGCAAGTTTAATTCTAGTCCATGGCAGCAGCTAATACTATATATTACTTTAGAGATGGGCAAAGTATGACCTACAGGCTAAGTCCCATCTGCGGCCTGTTTATCAAAACACAGCCAAGTCCATATGTTTACGTATCGTCTATGACCGCTTCTGTGTTACAAAGGCAGAGTAGTTTTAACAAAGGCTCTGTGGTCCACAAAGCCTGAAATACATACTACCTCGTTCTCCACAGTAGAGCTCGCCTTCACTGGCTCTACATGATATGATGGGCCATTTCTGTGGCACTGCCCACGAGGAATACACACAAGAGCATAAATAAAATTTGTCCCTGTGGGGCATTATATTTCCTATTGGCCTGTCTGGAGAAGTGGGATCACTCACTGGTTGACTGTTTTACTGGATTCCCTTGGGCATAAGCGTGGGGGAGCTACATTTAAAGTACACTTGCAGTAGGTTACAGAAACTTGCTATTGTGCAATGCCTCAAAGTGTCTTACACACGGTTTTGCAAACTGTACTCTGAGAAATGCTAGTATACCTTTAGATATGACTGTGTATATAAACAAATAAGTTTGGTAAATGATGTAATAGACTCATAATTCTATACAATCTCTTAGATTTAATATCCTCCATTTCTAAAAAGAAAATACAGCATGGAGTGTTTTCCAAACTTTTTTAACCCAAGTAGTTTTTGAGGAATAGTGACTTTTTTTTTTTTTGTGGGAGCATGAATTGGGACATGCTGGCCTAAGTTAAACCCCTGCTTTATTTTGCTGCAACATGGTTCTAAATAATTCGAAATAAGCAGGATTTGTCTTTCTGCACGGTTGGATCAGGAAAGTTCATCTACTTAGTTGCAGCTCTGTTCACCTTGTTGAAACACTATTAATCGTGGCTTCAAAGTCTACGTTCACACCATTCATTCCACTGACTAGAACTGCTTATTCTAATTGTTTTCAACACTGTTGCTGTTTAAAAAAGCAGCCTCCAAAGACTGCCTCCAGAGCTTGGTCAATTATTTAAGATGCTGATGCAGAACAGCAATACATCCTAAGAAAGATGTGTCATTAATTAACATGTCTTCTAACTTATCATTGTCGTTCTTCCCTTCTTATCCCATTGTCAAGTTTGTTTAGTTCATTAATAACTAAGGAAGAATTTTGCTGCAGTGTTTATGGTCTTATAAAAAAGGTGCATTATATACAAAAAGCGTGTTTTTTTTTTTTTTTTTCCCCACCTTCCCTTGTGTGTGTGGGTGGAGGAAGTGGTGTGACACATAGGTGGAGAAGAAGCTTATATCCCTGCAGTGTTTTTTGGCTGTGTTAGGAGGTTTATCTTGAAATTCATCAGCAGCATAAATTCATGATAATTATGCTTGAGCAAGGGTCTCTCACTCTGTGTGTGTGTGTGTTTTGGAGGTTATGGGGACTCGGCCTCCAAAAGGACTAACTTTTTTCCTAATCACAAATCACTTACTGTGCTTAGAACTGTGATTGTAGTGCCCAGACTGATTCATCCCAAACCACTGATACACTCAGTGACTCTGGGATACTACTTATTACCCTTCGACTCTGAGTCAACAGCCCTGTTCACGTTTGCTAGTTTCTGGAGACGTTTATGAGACTTATAGAGATTGTATTAATTTTAATGCATTCAAAAGATGTTACACGGGCATTTAAACTGCTGTCTCCAAGCTAGTTCAGATGGTAATCTGGAAACCTAACTGCCTGGATCCATAAATGAGCAGGTGTGGAATAGGCAGCCTGAATCCACTGGCTCAGGACAGACACGTATAAAATTAACTTGAAACACAACAGAAATTTCACTTGTACCCTGAGACCTGAGCTCCTTCCACAGTGTTCTACAAGTGAGTTTGCTCTTCTGAAAGCAGAGCTCTAATTGGTACTAACTGTCTGTGATGTATCTGTAGGTGTTGGCCAGCCGGTGCCTATGTGGATCAAGGCAGCAGTGACCAAAGGTAGTGGCTGTTCTTTCTTTCCCATGCTCTCTGTGAGGAAGTCCTAGCATCTTAATCAGGAACAGCAAATGCCTGTAGGAGTCTGATGTTTTCCTCATTATAATTGACACCTGTGCAAACAGAGTGCCTCAGTCCTAGGACGTAAGCTCACCAAACACTGCTTACCAGTGCTTCTCTTTCCACTCCCTGACTGTGAGTTTTTCCAGTGGTGTGTTGGAGGTGGCTCACAAAAGACAACGCTGTGCACATCTCCTAACGCCATGTTCAGTGATGGCAGGTGGCCGCCAAGTTGGGGGTATTTGCAAATAGGGCTCTTCTCCCAAAGAAGACTGGCTGTTAAACATTTACTAGCACGCCACTGGGTTCTTTCTGTTTAATCTAGTCACCCAGGATTTTTTTTTTTTGGCAGGTACAACTTCAGTATGCGTAGAACTCAATCTAAATTGTTCTACTTCTTTGGACTTTATCTTTGATTCATTTATCAATATATTGAGTACATCCTATATACTAAGTACTGTGCTAGGTTCTAGGGAAAAAATATAATGTCTTATCCTTAAAAAACAGATAAAATTAATAAAACTGTCATTATTTTTTAAATAAATGAATACTTGATAAAACTGGCTTTCTTACTGTTTTCATAATATTGCACAAACATCACTGCTTAACTCCAGGATCTTTCTATCGCCCTCAAAAGAAATAGCAGGTCTCTTCGTCTCCTGTCAACCACTAGTTTCTTTCTCTATGGATTTGCCTATTCTACTGGACATTTCATATAAATGAAACCATATTATAGATGGATTTTGTCTGCTTTCCGTTAGCATAATATTCTCAGGATGCATCCATGTTGTAACAACATGTGTCAGTACTTTATTCTTTATGGCTGTATAACATTCCACTAGGTGTACTACACGTTGTCTATTTTTCTATGATGGACTATTTTCAGTGTTTGGCTTTCATAAATAATTTGCTATGAACATCCATGTATACTTGTATGACCATCTATTTTTTTAAATTAATTTTATATTGTGGTATAGTTGATATACAATGTTGTATTAGTCCCAGGTGTACAGCAAAGTGATTCAGTTATACATATATCAATTCTTTTTTAGATTCTTTTCCCATATAGGTTATTATAGAATATTGAGTAGAGTTCCCCGTGCTGTACTAGTACATCCTTGTTGGTCTGTTTTATATATAGTAGTATATATATGTTAATTCCAAACTCCTAATTTGTCCTCCCCACCCATCTTTCTCCTTTGGTAAGCATAAGCAGAGACGTTTTTTCCTATGTCTTGTGTCTGTTTCTGTTATGTAAATAAGTTCCTTTGTATCATCTTTTTAGAGTCCACATATAAGTGGTATATATTTGTCTCTCTGTCTGACTTCATTTAGTATGATAATCTCTAGGTCCATCCATGTAGCTGCAAATGGCATTATTTCATTCTTTTTTATGGCTGAGTAATAGTCCATTGTATATATGTACCACACCTTCTTTATTCATTCCTCTGTCGATGGACATTTAGGTTGCTTCCATGTCTTGGTTATTGTAAATAGTGCTGCAATGAATATTGGGGTGCATGTGTCTTTTTGAATTATCGTTTTCTCCAGATATATGCCCAGGAGTGGGATTGGTGGATCATATGGTAGCTCTATTTTTAGTTTTTCAAGGAATTTCTATACTATTCTCCATAGTGGCTGCACCAGCTTATATTACCACCTATCTATGGATTTGCCTAGGCCTATTTGCCTAGGAGGGGGTCCCTTTTCTCCACACCCTCTCCAGCATTTATTGTTTGTAGTTTTTGATGATGGCTATTCTGACTGGTGTGAAGGTGATACTTCATTGCATTTTTAGAATCTTTTGGGTATATACATAAGAATAGCACTGCTGGGGGTTATGATAACTTTATGTTTAACTTTTTGGAGTAATGCAAAATTGTTTGTATTAGTACACATTTTCACATGTATTAAGGTTACAATTTTAATGTATCCTTGCCAACAACTTTTATCTTGTAATTTTTTTAAAATTACAGCTGTCTTAGTGGGTATGGAGTGGTATCTCATTGTCACTATTTTTTTTTAAGTATCCCTGATGCCTAATGATTGAGTATTGTTCATGTGCCTATTGGCTGTTGTGTGTTGTATTCAAATCCGTTGTCCATGACTCCTAGACTTTCATCAAATATCTTTTGTAAATACCTCTTTCTTGATAATGTCCTTTATGTATAAGTTTTAATCTTGATGTCTGATGTATTTTTTCACTTGATTCTTTTGCTATACTTGTCATATTTAAGAAACCATTGCCTACTTCAACTTTGTAGATTTCACCAAAGTTTCCTTCTAGGAGTCTTGAGATTTTTTGTTGTTGGAAGTTTTTGACTTGACTCAATCCCTTTCTTGCTATAGGTGTATTCAGATTTCCTCTCTTCCTGAGTCAGTTTTAGCAGTTGGTGAGTTTCTAGAAATTTGTCTGTTTCATCTAGGTTATCTAATTTGTTGGCATACAACTATTTACTATTTTCTCTTTTTATTTCTGGAGAGTTTATAGTAATATCCCCACTTTTATTACTGACTTTAATAATTTGAGCTTTTGAGATGGGTGGTTAGGTTATAGACTTAAAATTAGGCTCAGATTTTTTTCCTTACAAGCTAGTAAGTTAGTCTGCCACAGTTAGGTGGATGCTAGCAGAGGATATAGTGCTCCTGGGTTAGAGACAAAGGACAATTAGCATTAGTGAGAACAGCAACATTTTTTGGTGCTACTTCTGTAGGGCGATATGAAAAAGACGACACTTACACATACAATGGGTTGTGTCAGAGGAGAAGAACCCGGAGCTCCTGGAACCCAAATTCTTTATAATGGGAAGTAAGCATGCCTGCCCGTTGCCCCACAGGGAGGTACTCTTTAACTTTTAAACCTTAAAGTATTTAACACCTTAAATATAGTACACTGTACTCTTTGCTCTACAAACACCTTAACTATCATCTGGACCAAAGTGCAGTTTGTGCCTCACATGCAAAGACATGCAGAAAAAAGAAAACCCCATGGAGAACTGTTCCTTCAAAGTCAGAAGAGTACACAGAAAGTAGGGTATGAGAGGTGGCAAGGACTTCGGATTTCACTTTGTATAAAGGGATGTCATTTTAGGGTTTTGAGGAAAAGTGGCACATGTTCATTTTTGTTTTGAAAGAGTCACTCTGCTTCTGTGGAGAGATTAAACTTTATGGACGAAAGAGTGAGAGCACTTAGGAGGCTATTAAAATACCCAAGACAGATTATGATGATTAATTTAGTGGTGGAGGTAGGGATAAATGGTCAGATTGACAATTTTGATGGCAGAATCCACTGGATTTTTGGTGGGTTGGATAAAATTTTGGGGAGGAGGAGTCCACTGGGATGGACAACACTGGGGTAAAAAAATAGGTCAGGGGAGTATAATCAAGAATACTGTTTTGGGTGTCCAGTTGACATCCAGGGGAGATGCAGGGGACTTCACTAGATATAGGAGCCTGTGGTTAGGGCGAGATCAAAGCTGGAGATGAACTCTTGACTCCCCAATTTTATATTTGTCATTTAAAGTCCTGGGGCTTTGTAACATTTCAGTTTCTTTTTATACTCTGTCCCACTGTAGTCAGAATACTGAACCCTGGTGTCCCTTCTGACATTCGGAGGTTAGAAAGAAGAGGATTCAGCAAATGAGAGGAAAATCCAGGAGACAACTTGACCTTAGAGCTAGATAAATAAAGATGACAGTGATGGTGGTAAGGGTGACCCCAACACTAGGTGGGGAGCTTTGTTTACAAGATATAGATTCCAAATAACTTTCAGAGTCCCGTTGGTATTTATATTGGAAACAATGTAATTGCTAATCTGCTGTCCATGGAAGTTAAGGAGTGTGTGTGTGTGTGGGGGGGGGGCGGGGTACGCGGGCCTCTCACTGCTGTGGCCTCTCCCATTGCGGAGCACAGGCTCCAGACGCGCAGGCTCAGCTGCCATGGCTCACGGGCCCAGCCGCTCCATGGCATGTGGGATCTTCCCGGACCGGGGCACGAACCTGCGTCCCCTGCATCAGCAGGCGGACTCTCAACCACCGGGCCACCAGGGAAGCCTGGAAGTTGAGGAATTTGGAGGGATGGGGAGAGTTTTGGTGAAGGCAACTGTGAATAAGGGGAGAGTGGACGCCTGGCCCACGTGGTGAGGTGGCTAGAGAACTTGTGGATCGTGTTATTTTAATTGTTAGGAAGTAAATCCATCTCTTTGCTCAAGCCTTCAGTAATGTGTGCTACACAGAAATGCTTTTAGCATCTGTGTATATTGTTTTGTCTGAGAACTAAGACAGTTGTCTACATCTGATGGAGAGCTGAGGGGTGGGGCAGAAGAAGCCACAAATCTAGAGACAGGAGTAAGATGTAGATTTCTATAGGAATGGCAACTTGAAGCTAGAAGGGACAAGGGTAGGGAAGTCACAGGGAATGCAGAGACCTTTTGGTCAGAGGGATCAAGCTGGGATCTAGGTTACACCTAGGTAACCTAGTAGCTGCCTGGTTCTTCCATCGTATTAACTGCTTTGGACTGGGACCTCTTGCCATGTAACTTTTCGTATTCATGCTGATTTTCATAATTGCTTGGACTCTTAGTCTTGGCTGCCCCTGGACAGCACCATTGTGCTGTCAACCTTGCTCTGGCCTCGCCCTTTACTTCTGAAACAGCCTAAGTGAGATTGATTATTTCATGCTTCTCACTAAGTACAAATAATTACATTGAATAAGGATGTAGCCTTCTCTGAAACGAGGAAGAATGTATCTTTATGTTTTCAGCTGCCAGATTTTCAAAGCACACTGTCTTTTCCCTCACTTCTGGGTTCTTCTTGTTTTTTTGTAGATGGTGGTGATTAATTCTTGTCATCACTTCGACAGGTTAACTCCATATGGGGAAAAAAAAATTGTTCTTCCTTAAAGGAATTTTTGGTAAACCTTCTGTACCTTTTAGATAATGTTTAGTTGATAATATTTTTGACAGAATCTGAATCCTGGCTTCAATATTTGAATGCTAGAGAGAGAACACAGAAATAAACCAATTGTGTTGAAGTAATGGAAAAAAAACCTGGATTTATGGATCTAATTTTCCAAACTCTCCAATAATTCCTTATAAATTAATAGGTTAGGTAGTGCTACTCCTCTCGTCTGCACTTGACTTTATCCTTCTTCTCTAATCCTCTCTCAACTCTCCCTCCCTTCCTTTCTTCTTCTATTCCTAAATGTACCCCATAAACCCTGAAGCTAAAAAAAAATATTGAACCACAGTTGAATCTGAGTCCAGATCTCATAGAAGTTGAAATCTCAGCTTTAGCACCTTCCATCCTTGTGAACTTCTTAAGGTAGCTTTTCTGCCTTGGTTGCCTAATCTTTCAAATGGGGGTAATATTATTACCCTATCACATAGGGCTGTTGGGGAAATTAAAATAGACAATAAATAGCAAGTGATTACAACAATGCCTAATGTACTAAGCACTCAGGAAATGTGAACTTTTGTTATTCTTCAAATAGACTCATACTTAAACAAGAAACTAGAGAAAAGTGTTTTGTAATGATGTCCTTTTGTATAGAAGAAGCTGGAGCTGGGAGAAAAAAATCAAGATAAAGGCCTATCTTCTCTGAGCGAAATCAAGAAAGACTGTGCCAGTTGGTTTCTTTCTTTATTGCTCCTCATCTATGTAGCTCTGCCCTTTAGATGCTATTGAAAGAGCATGCGCTTTGATACCTGCAGGCCTACCACTGGCCTTGAAAGTAACAAAAAACAGTGACTTTGAGTAATTTATTTAACTTCTGGAGTTCTGATTTCTTATATCTAAAATGGGAATAGTAACTTGGAATCACATATACTATGGAAATGTACCTTGAAAACAATACCAAGACTCACCCTGGGTTGGAAGCTTTTTAAGATTCTACTGTAGGTAAATGCGGGCTGGGTATGATTTCACAATGTTCATCTGGTCTTTGCAGACTGACCTAGCCACACAAGTTCTACTGTTTCTAGGGAAATTACTTCAATTAATCCCTGAATGGCAGCTCTCTCCCCTGGCACAGCAGACAGCAGCTGTTCAATACCCCAGAACAGGAGACAGCAGTCTTGGTTTGTGAAAGGGAGGACAAATTTTTTGTTCAGCTGTAATCACAGAGGACTTAAGGAGGGGGTAGAAGCTTTTCCAGAGCGGAATAACTTCCTCTTCTTTATTCGAAACAGAACGCAAAAACAGATGATCGACTCCTAGCTGTGTCATGACAAAAGAAATGCAGTTCAGTCATGGCCCTTCTCTCCCGGTTACCCATCCTTAGGACCCAGGCATTCAGTCTCTGAATCACCAACAGACTAGAATATAATGGCTGTTTTGGAGAAGTTATGATCTATCTTGTCAGAGGCCTTCTGGGGACACTTCAATCCTTGTATTAATATATAATACCCTGGAAATGGTTCTTTGGAAACCATCTGAATATATTACAAAACCCTGAGGTTCAGCAATGCCAACTCAACTGACTGAAAATTCTTTTGATTTTGATAATTATTTCAGGGTACAGACAACAGTACACCTGAAGCACCTTGTTTTTTTTCCCCTGGAACTTGCAGGGAGCCGTACATCTACATTAGAGACCTGTCTCCCACGGGATTTCATTGGAAAAACCAGAGTTATTATATATAATCTCTCGAAGTAGCTAAAACCATAAGCTTTTTTTTTTTTTTTTGATTTTGCAATGCCTCTTAGAAATGGTCAAACTGCTTTATATTTAATTCTTACGAAAACAATTTGCCCTTGGACAGGTCCTTGGTTTTCTCTCTGATGTGTTTGTGTAATTTTTTCCATTAACAGATTCAGGCATTTTGGCATTAAGGGCATTCAGGCATTAAAGGCAGATTAATGGATGTTTAACTCAATAAACAGCATAGGATTAAACCCAGTACCCGAAGTGAGGTGATGTAACATATTTTAGCAAAGGTCTTAGTTTTTCGTCTTTATTCCCAAGCCCCAAATTGGCTTCTACTTTGACGAAATTATCTGTATATTTCTTGGAGCTATTTTCCTGAGCGTGCAGGGTTTGAATCCAAGGTGGCTTATCTGATCCATCTGTGTTTCTGTTGAGGTTGGTTCCTGGCTGAATGGTTTTCTGAAAAGCATTAAGAAAAGTGTTTTATATATAGAAAATTGGTCCTTTTAGCTGGAATAGGTAATGCTCTCCTCACTATTTTTTCCTGTGGTTAGTCAAACAAGTTAGAGAAGGACTAGTAGACGGTGGGAATAAGTTGTATGGGCTGTGCTCTAAGTTGTCAAGATGACTCTCCAGAGGAAGTTAAAATGTAGATCAGAGAACTAACCATGCAGGTCAAAGGAAATGAACAAGGACAAATAAAGCTCAGGAAACATTAGAAGAAAAAAAAGTATCATCTATTTTTATAATAAAGCAGTTAGATCTTATTGTTATCATTAAGTTATTAGCTCATCTAATCAAGAAAAAGAATACCCAAATGCATAATTAGGCACGAGGAATGTGAAATACCTACAATTAGAGAGTATAGCCAAAATTGTATGCAAGAATAGGTGAATTTATGTAGATGAAAAACAACTTTTCAAGGAAAATATGAATTACCAAACCCAAGAAAAGTTAAACCTGACTAGACCAATAATCAGGATGAGAATATTAAAAAAAAAAAAAAACCACAACACTTTAAAGATTTGAACCATATGATTTCACAGAGGAATTCTTTTAAACATTTAAGCAACAAATAATCCCCTATGTTATTTCTACTGTTCTTTTGTTTTATCTGGTTTCCTCCCTACCCCACTTCACCCAGGAAATCTACCTTGACCACATCAATACCCACTACCTACCCACTCCTACTTAAAATAGATTACTCTTACTCACAAATGTTGATAAAACCAACTCTAAATAGAAAAATTTCAAATAGAATTTAAGAAAAAATATTAACTCTAATTAAATAGGGTATATTACAACTTTTGTGAACGACTCGACTGAGATCCTTCAAGATTTCATATTGGTTTATGGAATCAGCAGGCCCAGGCTTCAGTGTGGCTTTAGACATAAAAGTATCCATAGGCTCAAACAATGTGTTCTTTTATTTATCAGTTCTGCTTTTCCCTTTGTGTTAAAGTAATTAAACAAGGAGGCCATTAACCTGGGGTGGTTCTAATGCCTTGGTAACCTAGGTTTTCATTGACTTACATAAACCAGAGTCAGTGCACTCCAATCTAGGAAAATGAAACTTAAGAACAGCCAGCCCAAACAGCCAACTAGGCTTTCCCAAATAAGGCAACTGCCTAAGTGATAGGCAGTCAAATAATGTCTTTGCTTTGCTTCTACATAGTCTCTATAAAAACCTCTCCCTCTCCCCCGCCACCCCCCTTCCTACCCACTTCTTGTTTGGTGCAGTCTGATTGGAATTGGTATATGCTTAAATAAAACTCTTAAAATTTTGATGTGGCACATCAAAATTTATCTTTTAACAGTTGATGACACCTTCCTTTTTCCCTTTGTAGGGAAGGGAAGATGGCTGAAAGCAACTTAATGCTTATGTTTTCTAACCGAGGGGAGAACTCTGACCTTAGTGTCACATGCTTGCTTCTGTTTCATTAAACCCACTTAATTTTTTTCTAGACTTTGTCTCTGTGCCCTTCTCTATTGGCAACAATTGAGGGGGCCAGTAAAATAACATGGAATGGGGGAGAGGTAGCCTCTCAAAGAAAGGGATGCTGGTGCATTAATATGGTCCATTATCAAGGGTTTGTTCTAAGAATACATATCTGGTTAGATATTAAAATGTTTCTTATGACTTTACTATATTATGGTCTTAGCTGAGAACAAACATTAGATCAGCTCTTTAAATGCCAAAAATTCATTTAATATAATTGAATATCTATTCTCAAAGTAATTTTAATTAAAACTAATTGAAAAATTCATTAAAAATAGGTAGTATAGAGCTTAATGGTGAAACGCATGATGAATTGTCAATAGTAAGTAGTTTGAAGAGAGCTTGTTATCGACACTGACTTACCATGTTTAGGGGTTGCTTGCTAATGCACTTAGATACTATAACAACAAAAGGGATGATAATATTTGAAGAAATCAAGTTATTATTGCAAGCCGTTTATTTAACTGAAAAATTAAAAGGATCAAATGAAGATCCGTTGGGTACTATATTATGGCACCCCTCCCATTTCACGCAAGTCTTATCCATCCCAAAGCTTTATATAAGATAGTGATTCTCAAGAGTTTCCCAGGAAACTTTTAGGGGGTCAAAACAGTCTCTATAGAAATACTAGGATTTAACTTGCTTTTTGCTTTGTGTAGACATTTGCACTAATAGTATAAATACAATGGTGGGTAAAGGTGTTGACATCTTAGCACAAACTCAGTGTTATGTACTCATAGTACAAAAAAGGGCTAGTTTGAAGTAATGTCTTGATAAAGCAGTCTAAAGGGTTGACACGTGAATAAACATCTTTGTAATATTCTGTGTGACAAAGTGGGAAGTACACAAACACTTCTGCAAATGAAGTATGATGGTTATCCTGAGGAAGAGACATCTGATTTTTTTTTTTGAGTTGTGAACACCTTTTTTTTGTTTTGTTTTTGTTTTTTTGCTGTGGAGCACAGGGTCCGGACGTGCAGGCTCCGTGGCCATGGCTCACGGGCCCAGCCGCTCCGCGGCACACGGGGGCACTAACCCTTGTCCCCTGCATCGGCAGGCAGACTCCCAGCCACTGCGCCACCAGGGAAGCCCGCCCTTCTTATTTTTAAGAACCATATACTCTTTTATTTGAAAGTGTAACTGACAAACTATGGTTACTTAGACGTAGGTTTATTTTTTTAAATAAAATTTCTGCAAAATACCACTTCAAAGAAAACAACTGACAGTATTGCTGATGATAAAACTTTAAGCTTTCAAATGAAAGTTTTTTTTAAAACTTGAATCTATCACTATGAGCCTGACATTTTTGAAATACTTGATGCTTTTTTCTATCACGTTGTTAATATTAACAAATGTGCTTTCTATTGATAAGGTATAATATGCTAACATTTGGGAGATCTACCTCTGAACGCAGGGATCTAATATTTTCAAAGTGGCCAATGCGTGACTTCCAGAACCTATCAAGTAGATATAAAGGATGCACTCCAAGTGCAAGACAGACAAATGGATTTTCATATAATAAAGCATGAGAAATTAATTTCTATCACTTCAAATTTCCAAATTGCAACTACCACTTGCCAGGTTTTAGTGGGGTATCCAAAAATAATATACACAATTATTTTTCTAATAAGGCTATATTTTCTTACACTTCCATCAAAACGTGTTGAAACAGACTGAATGCAGAAACAAGAAAATACAATAGAAAGCTATCTCTTATTAATGCAGACATTGAAGAAATTTGTAAACAGCAAAGCAATGCCACACTTCTCACTAAATTTTTTCATTTTGAAATATTTTTTATAAAAAGATCTTATTTGTGGTAACATGACAGTTTTATTAAAATTTATGAATAAAAATTTTAAATAGTTTTATTTTCACATATGGTAAATACTGAGAACCCAAGTAAAAATGCTCTTTGAGGAGCCTCAATTTTAAGAATAAAGACAACTCCAGTCCAAGGAGTTTGTGGTATTAGCATGTGCTAGCAGGTCTCAGTTGCAAATCTTCCCTCCCACCTATACCTCTCTAAGCCCTGACTGCATCATTCGGTCTGAAATAAGGTCCCCCACCTCCCAGAGAGAGTTATGCTGCCTAATGAGGAGCTCCCATGAATTCCTGAGTTTCTCCGCCATGTCACATGGACCTCCCTTCAGGCTGCTTTCACCCCTGCTGCCATCTTACTATGTTAAGGATGTCTGTTTCTTGGGCTTCCTAAGTGTTTAAAAGGGCGTTTGAATCTAGTTTTAAAATCTGGAGCAGAGGGCAGTGTTAGGCTTGCTGTTAATTAAGTTTTAGATCCTCTCAGAATACATGGGTTTGGTTTTGGAGTGTAATTCAAATACCAAATTGTGATGATTATAACCGATATGATTCTATTTCAGCTTCACCTTATTCTGTTATTGGTCACAAAGGCTTCTTTCTTCCTTCCTCTCTCTACCGTCAGTAGTAGTGTTATCAAGTGTTGTAGAGTATCACAGCATAAAAAATGAGGTTTAGACTCATGGTGGTTAAGTCAGGCCAATTTGTGTAAGCATCAGGGACTAGAGACTATTGCTTCTTACCTTCTCTACCGTCAAGTGCAGATCACTTAGCAACCTGGAATAGGTACTAAGAGTCTATGGAGAGAAGAGAGCAATTGGTTAGTTTAGTTCTGATGATGAGATTACCATGAGTTAGTGAGGCTCTTACAAGGATTCTCTACCATCATTTTTCTTAATAAGCTTCTTGCATTGTGGATCAGAGGGCTCTCCCACTCTTAATGTACCCTGATAAATGAATTCGGGTGGGTGAGCACATTTCCTCCAGGAATAAAAGTCTCACTTAAAAGTGAAATGAAAACCGACCAATAACAAAGACATGATTAATTTCAAGTAGAAGAAATAATTCACAAAGCTAACATCTGTCACTTCTCATGGGTAAAGTATTTCATTTTATATACTTTGGTAGCCCTAGTATATATTAGTATACAGGAACCAACCAGAATAATTTTTTTTAATGCTCTTAGATTTTCCACACCACCAATCCCATGAGCTGAAAATGCTACAGACTTCAAAGTGTACCCATAGGTACATCATTACTCTTCAAAACACCCTTCCTCAGTAGCCCACAAACTTCCCACCCCCTGAGTAGGTGAGCAGCAGTTACACCATAGATAAGTGCTTGTCCTCTTGGCAAGGTGCCACTTCCTGTGGTTGAAGGAAGAAATATACAAACTTAATATTCGTGAAACTGCATCACTCTGTTTTTTATGTTTTGTATGGAAATGAATCATAACATAGAGTAAATTTTCCCTCAAATTCAAATGATTTGAATGAAATGAAAGAGAATTGTATATGGCACAGATGTAAGCTCCATGTAAATTCTTTCAGTTAGTTTTTATGAAAACTCACCATTGTCTATTTTATACACTCCCCAAGAATAAACTTAGAATATTATTTTTAAAGTCAACCCATAAGACTATTAGTTTTTTTTTTTTTCTTAAGGTCAAGTGTACCGGTGTTTCAAAAACACTTCATTAAAAATCTGAGTATCTTTGTCTTCTGTGTCTTACTTTGCTTTTTCAAAGGGGAAGATTTAGTTCATTGCTGAAAGTTACTTGAAAGTTGATGTTGAAGACCATTCCATGTGGAACTATGTTTTTGCACATATGTTTATGTGCATATGTATATTTAAAGTATGCATATACATATAAATGTATAGTATATATGTATATTTTTCCTTTCTCTTTCATGTTTATTTCAAGGGCTTGATAAACCTTCCAATGTTAACTTCTAAGCGTGAGCTTCCATAAAATGAAATGTCATCATAACAGATTACATACTCAAATCAAGATTTCTTATAAGCTTGTCCTTCTCAGTGTTTAAAGTATTTCTCCAAAGTGTAGTCTGTTTCCAATATGTTTCTTGCAAAGGCTGTAATTAAATGGAATATAACACATAGGGGATCTGAACTCTTTGGCTTATTATTACTCTAAAGGCTTTAAGACCTCCTTTTATACAAGGCAAAATATGCAGCATGGCGAATGGTGAGTGACAGTTTGTGGTCTTGACACGACTTTTCCTTAATCATCAGATTGTGAAATTGCTTTGCCAGAATCCTGAATAGCCCGCCCACCCTTTTTCGTTTAAGCACCATATGGGGGAAGACTGGATGTTCGATACCCGTACTTCTTGTCATCACATTATGTACACTGGGGGAAACTGACTCTGAGGTTGCCTTTTTCCTGGATAGAAATAAGAGCTCACACATCTAGATCACCATCATCTCTCTGCTAGAACTTAGATGGAGGCATATCTCTATATACTGACTTGAAAAGAGAAGACAAACACATATGCTTTTCAGTTAAGTGTTTCTCCTGCACCTGCTTGATGCAGTTCAAATCGTGAATGTATTGTTCGATGTCTTAATCTTAGAATGTTGACATTATGTCTCCTAAGTCAGTGTCAGAACTCCCTCATTACTGAACACGTAGGAAGTTGAACACAAGTCCTGAGAAACTTATGTATTAAAAGGAACTCATCCAAGCGCAAATAAGAATAAGTCATGTGAGTTTCTCTGTGGTTACTGTGGATATCAGGTTTGAATGAAAGGAGTTTTGGTGGCTGGACTGTACAGTAGGAAAAATCGGATCAACTCAAGAAATGAGATCCTGAGAGAAATGGTTCTAAACTACATCACAACAAACAGGGTTGGGTGGGTAGGATACACAGTTGACAATGTTGAAGAGCTTGATTTGGGGACTGTCAGTATTAATACCAAAAGTTACTTTAAAAGAATCAACTTAATACTCTTAAAAAACAAAACAGAAACCCCCCCCAAACTGAAAAGACAGCTCCCTTCTGGCTGTGCTTCAAAGATGGTCTGCTTGATAATTCTTTAATGTTGTTTTGAGCTTGACATATTTCTGGCTAAAGACAGTCTTAAAAGAATATTTATGTGTTTGAAATTTCTCATCCACCCCATTTCTTCCCATTGCATAATTGCTCTCTGCCCAGGGGAGGGTATTCTCAGCTGTGGCTGACAGCTCTCCTCTGTCTTAAAGATGCTCTGGTGTCTCACTCAGGGCTTTGAGCCACTATGTGCAAGAAGGGAAATGCGGGAGGTATATTAATGTGGGAGAAAAGAGATTGTTTCAAAAGCAGCATGCTAGTAATTTATAAAAAGCTACTTAAAGAGCCAGTTTCCTTCAGTGCCTAAAACACTCCCTTGAGTAAGTTAAGAAGCAGCTTTACCCTCTCAGCACTCAGAGCCACGATCGGGAGCATAGTTCTGGTTTTGTGTATGTGGTTTGTTAGCCTGAAAGAGTTAAAGTTTTTGAGGAAAAGCAGGCATGTGTGTGCTCACGTGTGTTTTAGTTATACCAATTGACTGTTTTAATCAAATATAATACTGTCTTAATTTCTACTTGATATCACAGACCTAGTCTTCTCTAACATAATGTTTATAAAAGGTTCACATTTTATCAAGTATCAAGTGTCATGAGAATTTAAACATATTTAAAACCAATTATTTCACTGAACTGATACTTTGATTATCAATGTATTCACTATGTGCTAAGCACATGTGTGTTTTGACAATCTTCCTAACTTTATCTGCAAACTGCCTTATTTTTATAATCAGAACTCAGGTCAGATAAGGTAGAATATGGCTTGAAAAGCATTAACACGTGGAATATGTAGCTTCTTAATAACTTTGAAATGAAAAGCCTGTCTCTTCTATCTTACATGTTGGTTCTAATTGTTCATAACCCCTCTGGCTATAGAATAACAATGTTACCTTCTGCAGATTGATGGAAATAGAAGGTAGGAAATGCCAGTTTTACAATTGCCTTGAAGTGGATTGAAATAGAAGAGGTGTAAACCATCAGCCATGCCTGCCCTTCCTCTCCCTTTGCTAGTGTCCTTTATCTCCCTTTAGTGTCCAGTAAAAGTCCTGTATGTCTTGGAGCTGTCTACTGTAAAGGTGCTGGCTGTGATCCACAGTGGTGAACCCAGCTAACAGGGGGAAGTGTGGAATAAACTTAGGTCTACAAAGTCTTATCCTCTACCTGAGGACATCCTTGTGGGTGCAGGTTGCAGAAAGCATCTTCAGTGAACCTGCTTTAGGTCATTCTGTCTTTTCAGATTTGTTGCCTCCACCGTGCTAATGACTTTTAAAAGCCAAAGAAGATTGTGTTCTCTTGTGTATGAACTAAAGATAGAAGTACGGGCTAAGAAAGCCAGAGAAACTTCAAATATTAGCTGACTTTCTTTTTTTCTTTTTTTTTTTTTTTTCAGAATAGCACTTTCCTTCTGCTTTGGTATCATTTTTGTCTATAGAAGTAGATCTTTCAGGGTCCAGTGACCTGAGAAGTGCTGTTCATTGTGAGGTGGTTGGTGTCTCAGATCTGCCTTGTTGGCATAGAATCGAATGTCCCAGTGACGGCAGCTGTGCTTGTCTCCTTGCTTGGTCTAAACAGTTTTTGCACATGTATCTGGTGATTTATTGCAAGCCCAGCTGCTTTGCTTATTTTTTCATTACTTGAAATTAAAAAATTCATTTGTAATCGAAGCTCAGAGAGAAATAATATTAAATATGACTTTCCCTCAGCCAAGGAGCAGAATGTACAAGTTTGTCTCATGATTTACAGCCATCTGCAGACAGATATATGGTTATTTAGAGTAGACCTCTGGATGCTGGCTGGAATGTATTTTTAGCTGTAGGAGGTGCTTTCTCTTGGGACTTAAACTTAAAAACAACTGTATGGTTTTCTGATTAGCATGACTAGCACTAGCAATCCAGAAATAAAATGAGACTTTAAAACACATGTGCAGACATTTACGCCTACACACCTTCACTCCTGCCTTTACACACACACACACCCCCACACGCACACAGTTACGGTATAGTGTGGATTCAGAACTAGAGTTAAAGAGAAACAAGTAGAAACATTTCCATTAGATCTAAATGAAAGGAACAGCTGAGGTCAAAAGAAAGATGTCTAGGAGAGGAGGGGAAAAGCTCCAGAAGCCTCTCTCTTAGCAGTTTTTACAACTACTGTGTCTTTCACAGTAGAGAATTGGTGTCCCATTGGACTCCAGGCTTTTTTTTTTTTTAAAAGCACCATTCAGTTTCTTCATTCATCCATGATT
The DNA here is from genome assembly GCF_026419965.1 of Kogia breviceps. Classification (NCBI taxonomy): domain Eukaryota; kingdom Metazoa; phylum Chordata; class Mammalia; order Artiodactyla; family Physeteridae; genus Kogia; species Kogia breviceps. The sequence continues at coordinate 95,835,125 of NC_081313.1, forward strand.
TTCATTTGTTTGTGTATTCTACTTTAACAGTTCATTTTAATGAGAGCCTTAGGTGTTCCTTCCTCTTTGCAGGCTCTGTGGTAGTATCTGAATGACCCCAAATTATTAGGACTAAGTCCCTGCTTTGTGTGAGTGTATGTATGAGAGACAGACATAATACATTATTTTGGGGATGACTGCATGTAACTAGGAGAATAAACAAAGTGTTATGGGACCACAGGAAAAAGAGTGACCAGCAGCTTTACGAAAGAGAGCAGTGGGTATGGTTCTTTTCACTGAATTTCCCTGAGAATTCACTTTTTCATACAATTCTAGGTCCTCTTTCCAATTGATCCTAAATAACAGGAGAATCTCTTCTGTTTTCCCGTATCCACTCATTTTCCTTCTTTCCTTCCTTTCTCTAGGCTTTATTTCCTTTTCTCATTCCTTGAAGACTTAAAGACTTAAGAATTGACTATTCTTTTTTGGTGGATATTCTTAATATCAGCTTCCAGTATGACCAACTTCTGGCCATGGTCTGTCTTTTAAAAAAAAAAAAAATTAATTAATTAATGTGGCTGTGTTGGGTCTTTGTGGCACTCGTGATCTTTCATTACAGCAGAAGGGCTTCTTTTTGTGGTGCGTGGGCTCAGTAGTTGCAGCACACGGGCTCTCTAGTTGTGGTTGTATGGGCTCTAGAGTGCACGGACCCAGTAGTTGTTACATGTAGGATCTTAGTTCCCTGAGCAGGGATCAAACCCATGTCCCCTGCATTGGAAGGCAGATTTTTAACCACTGGACCATCAGGGAAGTCCCTCGCCATAGTCTTTCAAACATCTTGTCAGGTTTTAGCCAGGACAACCAGTAAATATCCCTGGCAGAGTATTGAACAAACTCATGGATGCCAGAGGCATCCTTAAAGAGGTACAAAAGATACTACCTCACCAAGATCCAGAGCCACTCCCAGAGATAACCAAAACAAAAAAAATTCTCCTGAGAGCCAGCAACGGTCAGGAGGACCTGAGCCACAAATGGGGTGCAACCCACGTTTCTCTTCACATTTCTGGGGCCCCCTATCTGATGTGCCAGGTCAAGTTCTCAGGACACAGAGTGAGACCAGAAGGCAGTACTGTCCCTGGGAGAGAAAGGATTGATAACCAGTGGGTACCCGAAAGCAAATTCAAAGAACTAATTTTTAATTTTTTTGCCTGCCAATCTGAATTTGGGAAGGTAGGGACAAGTGAATTTTTACTTTCTTCTCCCAACTGAGCTCCCCAGATAAAGATCTGGAGAGAGCTGACTTTGGTAAGAATTTTCACCCTTTGCTAGCTTCTGCAGGTTTTCCCAGGATCCTGTCTACAGCTTTGGAGTGAGTGGCGTGTCCCAGAGGGATTCCTCCTTATCTCCAGAAACTGTAGAGGAGGGAAAAGAATTTCCCTTCTGCTCATTATGGTGGTGAGGGCTTTGCTGAGACTCCTTTTTCTCTAGGGCACCTCATAAATGGATGAATTACCTGGGTTGAAAGTTCTTCACTGTGGCCACTATAGTCCAAGATCATCCTTGGTGAGGTTAATCTGCTTCTTGAGCCTAAAAATTAAGACTCCCTTGTGTTTGGCCCCCTTGTGTCATGCCCTCCTGTGTCAACAAGAAATGCTCCAAGTTTGAAAACTCATAACATAAAAACTGAGAAGTTAGGGTCCATGAGGGACTTGGCCACCACCTCCAGTGGCAGTGAGCAAGCTGTGAGCTCAAGGGTCTCAGCATGTACCTTCACCTGGTTGCTCATTGCTTCTGGGGGCCATTGCGAGTCTGATGTTTCTTCTTAGAAAACTAGAACTGTTCAAAGAAACTGAGGCATATTAAAAATCTTAGGACTTTATTTGAGCAAAAATTAATTCGGTCCAGAAGCATCCCATCTAGTAGGTTGAAAGGAGCACTGACTGGGGAGCAGTATGAAGTGGAAAACTTGTATAGGCAAAAGGAAGTAGGAACAAGGAAGCTGTCATAATCAACCTACTTCTGATGTCTAGGGTGAGGTTACTTTCTTTAGGGGATGGCAGGGGGCTGCGAAGCAGATTACCTAGCTAGTGCTGATCGGGGGATTCCTGAAGGACTCATTTAAGATTCAGTTTCTGGGAGAGACAAAACTGTAATTAAGTCTTGGTTTGGTGACGTGGGGTTTAGCATAAGTGACTCAATTTAGGGCCTGGTATCTTGTTTTTAACAGTATATATTTTGGATATTAACACCTTATCGAATACATGATTTACAGATATTTTCTCCAGTTTCATAGGTTGCCTTTTCATTTTGTTGATTGTTTCTTTTGCTGTGCAGAAGCTTTTTAGTTGGATGTAGTCCAACTTGGTTTTTCGCTTTTCTTTCTTCTTTTTGTGGCATATCCAGGAAATCACTGTGGAGACCAGTGTCGAGGAACATTTTCCCCTTTCATTCTAGGAGTTATATGATTTCAGATCTTAAATTTAAGTGTTTAATCCATTTTGAGTTCATTTTTATGAGAGGTATAATAAGGAGCCAATTTCACTCTTCTGCATGTGGTTATCCAGTTTTCTCAACATCATTTATTGAAGACTATACTTTCCCCCACTGAACAATCTTGGCTCCCTTGTTATATATTAGTTGACCTGAAAAAATTCTGGAAACCTATCACCAAGAGACTGTTGAAATAGGGAAACAAGCAAAACCACTTTTCCCTATAATAAAAATAAGGAAAGGTCTAGAGATACGGGACTCCTTTAGGTTCAAAGGCAGCATCCTTGTCACTGTGTACCTACCCCTTATTAGCTGGCTGCTACCTGAGAATGAGGAATACATTTCTTCAGCCTCAGTTTCTAAATCTCTTAACTAGGGAACTTGACTAAATCAGACTTGGAACTTACCTTTTCTGTAGCAAATGAGAAGTATGATGACCTGCCCAGTGCAAGTCTCAGGGCATTAACTGTACCTGAAGCTCTTTCTCTCCTATAAAAGAAATCTTAGCAGAAAGCAATCAAGTACCACTACTCTTGGATGGCATTGAATTCTCATTAATTTATGTAATTGAATTTTGCGATTTTAATGATTTATTAGTACTAAGTTACTTGGGATCTTCTCACATTTTTACAGACTACTCCTGAAAAGGAGAACTCCAAGAAGCTGAAAGGAACATTCTAGATATTATATTTTATTTTGCCAGTGCAGAAAAAGGTTAACATAGCCAGGCCTGAGATTGCTGTTATTGAAAGGTCTGTTTGTAAGGGTGGCCTTTGGCTGGCATCTGGGAACTTGACTGAGAAAGAGTTCCTTACGCTGATTTAGGAGGACTTTCCTAAATGGTAAGGGTGGCTCAATGTGCCTAGACTGTGCAAACAACACACTTTATGTGGAAAAACTGCTTTCTTTCTGGGTGTCTGGAATTGTGGTCCATGCTAGGTAGAGGGTATCTATGCGACCAGCCTCCAGTAAACCTTGGATGCTGAGTCTCTGAGCTTCCTCGGTAGACAACATTTGGTAGCTGTTGTCACAATTTGTTGCTGGTGGAATTAAACATGTCTTCTGTGATCTTGCTGGAGAATTCTTGGAAGCCTGCACCTAGTTTCCTCTGGACTTTACCCTATGTGCCTTTTCCCTTTGCTGGTTTTGCTTTCTATCCTTTCACTGATGTCTTTGTGCTGGGTCTTGTGAGTCAGCTGAACCTGGGGTGGTCTTGGGGGTCCCTGACACAGGACAACTTAATGATTTCTGTTAAAAACTCATTTCTTGAACAAATAATGCCTACAGAATTTATTTGGGGATGAGAAGGCAGAGTAATGGGAGAAGAACAAAGATGAATAACACATAGACATGCCCTAGTTCAGTGGATGAGATTGACTTATTCAGGGGGACAAATGCAATGGGAGCGATGGGTGGGTGGGCAGATGAGAGGGCCTGAGGGGCTGAATGTGGGCTGAGTATCTTGGAAGCTAATAAGATTTAAGGTGGAAATAAGAGGGCTGTGATAAGTGCTTCTTTTAAACTTCTTTTAAACTGTGCTACAAGGTCTAAGTGATCTAGAAAGCCTGACCTGAGTTTGGGTATAAGGAGAAACCCCAGGAAATGTTAGGGAAGAGTAAAGTTATGTTTGAGAAGGGTTACCCAGGATCGTATTTAGCCTCTTCCTACCCAAAAGAGAAGGTTTTAGCATTTAGTGAGGAATACCTTTGGTTTTTTTTTGGTTTTTTTTTTTTTTTTTTGTGGTTCGCAGGCTTTCACTGTTGTGGCCTCTCCCATTGCGGAGCACAGGCTCTGGACGCACAGGTTCAGCGGCCATGGCTCACGGGCCCAGCCACTCCGCGGCATGTGGGATCTTCCCGGGACGGGGCACGAACCCGTGTCCCCTGCATCGGCAGGCGGACTCTCAACCACTGCGCCACCAGGGAAGCCCAGGAACACCTTTTGAAAGAGTCTTCAGGTTGGGGCTCCAGGAATTTCAAGTCAGCGGGAAAAGAATCTATATCTTTAAGTGCAATAAGCATTAGTTTGATGCTTGTGAAAACAATGACTAAACTTAGTGCTTCCTTTGTGCAGTTACTGTTCTAAGTTTTATACACATTAAATATTTTTAATCATCTCAACAACCTAGGACGTAAATACTTTTATCATCATCCCTATTTTATAGGTGTAGAGTAGAGAACCAAAAGTCGTTTTTCCCTAGGTTATAAAGCCGGTTGACCCCACCTTGTAACTTCTGTGCTCGACTGCTCTGCTGGAAGTTAGCAGAGGGTTCATTCATTGGAGGCAGAACTTGTTTCCTGTCAGCATATGCTTTTCCTTGGAATACTCCAAGAGCCCATGTAGGAGCAATGGAGCACTGGGGAGAAAGAAGCAGTCTCTCCTCCTGCTTAAGACCACGGTGATAGAGCTGTAGGAAAGCAGCCAGTGCACTGTTTAAGTGCCTGGCTTGGAGTCGGAGGAAGCTGGACAGGATCTACTCTGCTGTTACTGGCTGAATGATTTGGGACAGGTTCCTTAGATTTCTCTGTGTCTCAACTTCTTGCCTAAATCGAGGAAACCTAGTGTTGACATTTATGTGGATGATGGGAGGACTAAATGCCATAAAATGATGGCTCTAAGTCCTTGGCACACTGCCTGGTACATAGAAAACAGTCAACAAATGGTAGCTCTTATTAATCCATAGGGGATAGGTTATTCTCACACCAATTTCCATTTCATGGCCACTTTGAATTTACCACTAATTACATTTTGATGGCATTTGCATACAGTATTTAAGTGACAAAAAACCCATTAATACTTCATAACAAAGTACACAAATTATATGGGGAAAACGTTAGGATATTATAAAGGAAGGCCCACTTTTTCCCTTTATTAAACATTTATGTCTCATGAGGATGACTATATCGCCACAGTAACTTTTATTTAGTGGGACCATTAGGTTCCTCATGAGCAAGGGATGCAGTCATTTCATAGCCTTACTCCATTCTTTGTGTACCACCCGGAAAAGTGCAACTCCCCAATTCAACCCCTTCTCTATCCCCACCATTACCATGTCAATCTGCTCCCTCCCCTACGGTGATTTTTTGAGTCACATCTTTGTTCACTTGTCAGCATTACTCTTAGCATTCCGATAGACCATCAGTTCCCATCTTCTGAATCTTAGTCAGTTGCTGGTTACACACACATGAATTGGTTTTCTACCATCTTCATGCTGCTTCTACCAATGTCCTGAATGGTGTTTCTCCACCACATGTCACTGGCTGCCTTCTCCTCCACATCCTCAACCTAGTCTTGAAAAAGGCGAGAAAAATTGTGTGTAGACCCACTCATGGATTTCCAGTTCTTTGTCTTCAGTGGCATTTGGTGACCTAAAATTGTGTGCCCACCCTTGAATCCTTGACATGTGCATCAATATTGCCTGTCACAAGGCTGGAGGGGAGGGATCTGAAATGAACTTGCTAACATTTCCACATAAAGGGACCTTTTGAATATCCATTCTTGCTGTTATTTAAGTCTACTGTATTGCTTAGATATTTTCCACCTGTACTTCTGTAAAGCCCTTATTTCTTAGTCTACTATTTGCACTGCAGGTGTTTGTCTTTAGGTATTACGTTACACTTGTCCTGACTGAAATCTATCAATTGTTATTGACATTTAAAATATTTTCTCTTACAGAGTTCTAACTATAGCACTTTATTAAATATTATATGAAAATTTTATGAGAAACATTGAGAAAATTTTTGGAAAACATTGTCTGTTATTTCATTCATTCATATGCAACATCTTCAAAACTCTTTGCTGTATACACATATCTCCTGTACTATTGCTTAATATGTTTAAAGTCACATGTCCCCGGGTGGGCAGAATTGCTGTTGTGATTCATGCACATGGGAGAGACCCACACAGATCTCCTTGTCTTGATACTTCCTCTTTTAGTTCAAATCTCGGGTTCGTTAGTCACATCAACAAGACTGTAGTTGGATTATCCTTACTTCTTCTGTGATTGAAAAGGTCACGTAAGACGTCAAATCAGACTGCACGTATTGTTTATGGAGGCCGTCATGCTGTCACAGAAGGAAACTAGATAGGTTTGCTAAGATTTATCCTCCTCTTGTTAGCTATGCAGTATTTAAATCAGGGGTCTGTTCTTAGAGGGGCTAAAGAGGAGCTATTCTTTGTCTCACTTGATTGATCACAAACAGAATGGGACCCTGACATGGGGAGGTGCTACCGATTGCCTGATAAGTCATGGGAGGGGTAGACAGATCACAGATCAGCAGATGCTACTGCAGTCCTTACCTTGTTTCTTGGTTCTGCAGCTGTTCCTGTGATAAGGCTGATGCAAGGAAAATAATGCTCTTTCCCTCTCTCTGGTTCGGTATTGGTATAAGAATTTGAAATATCATAAGAGAAACATACTCATCCATACAATTAAACTTTTTTTTTTTTTTGCTTAAGTCACATTTGGAAGTGGATTTGGGAGGTCCCCTGAGGCATCTGTTCTCTAAGTGCTTACTCAGGAATGTCAGTACTGCTGCCTTTTTGACTATGTAGTTAGAGCATCTTGGATCAAGAGCTCTGAGAAGATCATTTGGGGGTATTTCAGGGGCCAGGCTTGGAAGTGGCAGACTTCTCTCCATAATTCATTGTGCAGAATAGTTTACCAAGATGTAATATGGGTAAAAAATACTCTTTTCCTTTCCTCCTCTGGAGGAAAAGAAAATTCTAAATAGATAGCATTGCCTTTACCCTGCTACCTCCATGTAAAGACGTGGTCTTGCCTCTGGGTTTGGGACTGATTACTTTAAAAGTCAGGGGAGAAAGGAGAAAGTGTAGTCTATACGCACGGTATAGACTCAACATGTATCTCATTCTTCTTGTTAGGCTTCTGCCATATGGCTGAGTCCAGGTCCTCACCTTGTAATAATCACAGTGTATTTTCTATTGTCGCTGTAACAAATTACCACAAACTTAGTGCCTTGAAATAGCACAAGTGTATTAGTTTATAGTTCTCTAGGTTCAAAGTCTAACAAAAGTATCACTGGAGACTACAACAAGGTGTTGACAGGGTGGTTCTTTCTGGGGATTCTAGGGTAGAATTAGTCTCCTTCTCCCAGCTTCTAGAGGCCATCCACATTATTTGGCTTGTGGCCCCTTCTGTCTGCATATTCAACAATGTTGTATCTCTCTGACCCTTCTTCCATGGTCACATCTCCCTCCCACCCTGACCTTAGCCAGGAAGGGTTCTTTTGAGGACCCAAATGATTAGGTAGTCTAGGATAATCTTTCCATCTCAAGGTCCTTAACCTTAATAATACCATCAAAGTCCCCTTTTCCATATAAAATAACATATTCACAAGTTTCAGGGATTAGGATGTGGATATCTTTGGGTGGGAGGCTTATTCTGTCTACCACTCCCAGCAAACACTTACATAGTGGTTATTATCTAGCAGGTTCTTAATGTTCTATATATATACTTCTCTCATTTAAACCTCATAACAATTCTGAGGTAGATCCTAATCATATGCCCATTTTCAGGTGGATTTTTAGATGAGTAAACTATGGTTCAAAGAGGTTAACTCATCCAAGTTCATAGAGCTAGGAAGTACAAGAGGTCAGATTCCATCCTAAGTAGCAGACTTCAGAATCCAGGTCACTTAATCATAACCTTATACTATCTATATACTGTAACATAGTAATGTATAGTATATAATGTATACTTCATAGTGAGTATATAATAATATATAATACATAGTGAATCATACTAGAGATCTGGTATATATTCTAATTTATCACTGGAACCCTCCCTGTTACCTCTTCTGCTACTTTGCTTCCATTCTTTTGCAAACCAGCCCCCTCCCTTGTTCTAGAGCCCTGCTTATCTATGGGCCTGGAGTCCTGTTACTGACTTGGCGTGCATGCAGCTTGCTACTTCCTGACACGCTTGTTAATGCTAAGTCTGGAATTTCCCAAGTGTGGATTGGGCAGACTCTTGATGGTCCATGGATGGGCCTTGTCTATTTCAGTTTGCTTTTAACATTTCCATAAACATTTCCATAAATCCAGGAGAAAGTTGCTGCTCAGCTTACGTTTTTCAGACACTCTAAAACCTGTTCATCTCTTGTTCACAAAGAGAGAAGATCTCATTTTGTTAGGGGTCTATAGAGCAGGGTAAAGGCCTACAGAAAAACAGGGTTGGCCAGCATTCAATAACATTGGTTATTTTGGTTACCTACTAATGATGGCAGGTAATTCTGTGTTCTCATTTGCAAAGTTCTTTAAAATTTTATTTCAATAAAGTATACCTATTTCAAGAAAATAGTAAGTACTTACAGTGGAAAAGTAGGTACACGGTGAGGACAGTAATTGTGAGGGAGGCATATGAGTGGATGCCATTTGCCAGATGAAGTGCCTACGGCCTTCCTGCATCCTGGACTGTCCCATGCTTCTAGATGACCATTGCCTGTGGGATCTTCCTGGCTATTCGGATCATAGCCTCTGGGTACCTGTCTGCCTGACAGGACTCCCTGCCGTGTCCTGTGTTGCTTCCCTGAGGTCTGCCCCACCTCAACTCCAAATCCTAGCCCCTCGCGCCCTCTTGACTCAGTTACACAGTCCCTTTTCTGGTCCTCTGTGTGACAAGATACGGCAGCTGTATGGGCTCAAACTGTTCCACTGGGATTATAGTCTGCGATCTCAGACAATGAACCATGACTCCCCAAAGTTACAAGTCCAGACATTTCAACGAGAAGGAATGTTGGAAAATGCCTTCTCATGTCAGATGAGATTTTGTAAATGCGAGAATATACTTTGAGAGAAATGTGAGGTTTTATTTTTAATAGTATGCCTGTTAGAGATGGAGTTATAACTAAAAGAAGGAGATTTTCTCCATCAGCAAAACCCAAAGCCACTCTAGCTATAGTCTGGTCACCCCCAACAAAGATGAAAATGTAAGAACAGTTTTGACTGTTTTCATTATGAGGTTTATAGCCAGGTATTTGCATAACATAGTGGGCTTACTTAAAAACAGTGAAAAACCCAAACAGGCCCACAATTGTTTGTGTGAAGATAAGGCAAAAGAAAATATTAAACTCAAAAGTTACTATCTTCTCTTAGCAGTGTGTTTTTCCTTCATGAAGAGGGCAACAGTTTCTCTGCATCTCTTGTACTCATCATACCTAGAAATACTGTTGTTGATGTTTTATATTTTGATTAGTTTAATCAAATAAAACTTGATGCTAAGCAAAATTGTAAAAGAGGCAAAATCTATATTCTAGCCACCCCATTCCTCTGCTTTTAACTATACGTCCAGGTTCATGTTTCCCTCAGATGCAAATATTCTAGAGCTGTTTTTGTAGGATGAGGATGCTGTCAATCAAAGGTAATGGGTGTGGTTTCTTTGTAATCCTCCAGTTTGTCTAACCAGGGGTTTTAAAGATTGGGGTGCGAGCAATAAATGTTGGTCCCATTGATGCCTGCTTATCCCTTGCCTATTGGCTTTGTTTTTACTGCCATTCAGGGAAAAAAATTATCCAGTGAACCAGATATACATCAAGGTATTAGGGGACTAATATATTGCTTCTCTTAGGAGAAAATTTTTATGTCCTTTACAGAACTAGGATGTTATATTTCATGTTAAGCTATTTAGAAGAAAAAGCAACTGAAAACTTTAATTCCATATATGTATTCGAAACTGAGATGGCTTGGAGCGCACCAGCTTATGGAGGTTAATAAAAGACTAGCAGCAATCATAAGAAAACTTGAAGAAAAATTTTTTTTTTGTGGCAGGGAGGCACTTAGCCCTCTCATCTTTGTATTCAGTAACTTTGGGGGTCCTCAGGGGAATCCTTCCAATCTTTGTCCTCATGGTCACTAGGCCTGTTGTTTATCTTGTTTCTGGAGCCAGTAAGGTCCTCTAAGGCCCAATATCCAATACCCTTATCTTCTGATTTTAGAGGTTTTCTGTCCATGTTTTCACATGTTCCAATCACAAGCCCCAAGCAAGAGTCCTGTTCTTCCTCAGTCCTCTGAGCTTTGGAATGCTGTTCTTTAGTGAAACAGATGCTGTAGTGAGTTGAACGGTGGCCCCTGCAAAAGATATGCCTATGTCCTGATTTCTATAAGCTGTGAACGTGACCTTACTTTGGAAAAGAGGATTTGTTAAGGATCTTGAGATGAGACCATTCTGAATTACCCAAGTGGGCCCTAAGTCCAATGACAGTATCCTTATAAGAGACAGAAGAAAAGACACAGACAAAAAAGAAAGGCCATGTGAAGACAGAGGCAGAAATCAGGATTTTGCTGCCACAACACAAGGAATATCTGGAGCTGTTGGAATCTGGAAGAGTTTCAAGAATGTTCTCCCTTAGAGCCTTTGGAGGGAGTGTGACCCTGCGGACACCTTGATTTCAGACTTGTGGCCTCCAGACACCTTGATTTCAGACTTGTGGCCTCCAGAACTGAGAGAATCAACTTCTCTTTCAAGCCACCGAGTTGGTGAAAATTTGTTAAAGCAGCCCTAGGAAAGTAATACAGGTGGACTTTTCAGACATTATTTATTTCAACCTCTTGGCTCCATTCCTGGGGATTGGGTTTAGGATATGGTATATGACAGTCTCAAAATCAGTCCTCTGTCAGATGCTGACTCCTTGACCTGGAGCCATACTATATGTCTCAGTTTTCTCTTCTTCCTTTAGGTTCAAGTTTTTGTGATTTCCCTTCAGGTACTTCCCTAGAACCTGTGAGGGACTCTGGGTGTCCGTACAGGGGGTGTGTCCCTAGCAGCCATGGTCACTTACCCTGCCTTAATAGAGAAGTTAAGAGGTAGACACCTTACTCTCACTTAGCCAATGCACTGAGATGGGGGAATTGGGACCCAGAGCAGTGGGCAGATGGGGTAGTCACGTGTAAATTCAGAAGTGGGTAGGACCACGTCGCATGGAGTAAACTGAGGCACAAAGGAAGTGTCTGCAGATTAAAAAAAAAAAAAGTGGACCCACAGATAGGAGAATGAAGCATGTTCCCAACGCTGTCCACTTTCTGGTCCTTCCTGAGGCCTGTATTTTGGCTCTTTGTTCCCAATCATGAATGTAACAAGTTCCCTTTTTTTTTTTTTTTGCTTACAGAAGCTTGATTTGGTTAATATTTGTCATGAAAGAGTCCTACAGACCCGAACTCTGGGTTCTTCAGTCAAGCCTAGGAACATGAGGCTCAGACTGGTTCCCTCTTGGCTAGCATTTGCAACCTGCAAAATATTTTTATCCCATCATCTCATTCCAACCTTGCATGGGAGGATGAGGTGCGAGGCCCCGGGGACCAGGAACTTTGACCCATACTTGGCATACGAAGACACTGAACTTAAGAGAGTGGTAGCAGCTCAGGATTCCCGGTGCATTCTGCTCAGTACAATTCTGTTATATAAAACAAACGTCCACAACAAAACTAAACAACCCCAGTAGGGCCGGGTTATGAAAGCTGCTTCACCATAGAAGGTTCTCAGCAAGAGAAATAACGGGACCCAGTGCATTTTGTGACTAAATTTAGGTCATACAGTGGGAAGGAAGGGGTTGGAGCAGGACAGAGAATGGCCCAGGCTGAGAGCTGTTAAGAGCTCTCAGCCCCGCCCGAGAAAGGATGACGGGGAGCACTAAAGAGGTAATTAGGCCCCTGATGTGAGAAGCAGCCACAAATAAGCCGACAAAGCCATAAGTAAGTCAGAGGCATCCAGCAAGGATTAACTACCATTAGCTAACCTGTTAGCTTAGAAGTATCTGGCTTTTAGAAGACAGTTTTACTTTAAATCATGCGTTGACCTATACCAGTTAATTCTAAAATGGAAAGCAAGCTTTGTGGTTACATGTTTCAGGTTTTAACATTTTAAAAAGTCTTTGGGAGCACAAATGATGAATGCCAGAGGCTCCTGCAATTTCTGTCCTACTCACTCTCAAACCTACCTCAAATTCTTTTTTTCTTTTCTTTTTTTACAATATAATTATCAGTCACTACTCTTTTTGCCACAGCCTGTTTTTCCTCTCTGAGCTTTAGATTTTCTAGCTGTTCGCCCAGCAGGAACAAGGCAAGTACAATGAAGAATCCTCCCAGTGGTCTGGTCATTCATTCAACCAACTATGTGCCAAGCATTGTTCTAACAGCTTGGGATATATCAGTGAAGAAAGACTGCTGCCTTTTTGGAGCTTACATTAAAAAGTTTGGTAAAAAGGAAGAGTGCAACAGAGCAGAAAAAGGGATGGGAGAATGGGTTGGAGTTTTCCGTAGGGTAGGTTATTTCTATTTTGACCCACACCTACTCTGCTAATCTTATGTAAGATCTCCTTTGTTTGGCCCTTTGATCTGCTCCTCTACAGCCCTTAATGTTTTACGATGGAACCATGCTCCTGATTTTAGGTTTCCTACTTAAATCTATTGTAATTGAGGTAACGCTTGCTAAGGGCTCAGGATTTGGGCTATGTGGCAAGTAAAGAAATTCTCAGCAATGAGGCTCATGTAATATTGTGTCCATGTGTTACCTACCAGCATTATAATTATTCCAAAGGCTTAGAAAAGAAAAGGACAACCTTCTTTCCTCTTTATCATATTACAGTTGACATTAATTATGCTGCCTATTTGTCCTCCATTCACCTTATTAGGAAAATAATTCAGAGTAGAAGAGAAGTCTGTCTTAAATAATCAGTCTGGCTATTTCTGACATGTTTAACAGGAACAAAATAACTAAATTATCTATTTATCAGAAATAAAAAGAATTTTCCATTTGTTTTACCTTCTTGCCTTCTCCACTTTCTGAAGAATTGACACTAGTAGGGAGCTTCCTTTGAAGTCAAGCAAATGAATGCTTGAGATTTCAGAGTGTGAACTTTATTAAACTTCATTATTTGGAAAGCCTTTCTACCTTTGAGTTCTTAGCTTGCCCTGGAGGACCAGCTACATAATTTTCAGGGCCCAGGGCAAAATGAGTACTTGGAGCTGGTGTTCAAAATTAAGAATTTCAAGATGGCGATAGCAGGGCATTAAACCAAATGTGGGACCCTGCTGACCTGGCCATCAAGCTGGCTGTACCAATTTGTATTACTACCAACAGTACACAAGGGTTCCCTTTTCTCCACATCCTTTCCAACACTTGTTAGAATGGCTATTACTAAAAAGACAAGAGGTGTGGGGTGATACTTCATTGTGGTTTTGATTTGTTTTTCCCTGATGATTAGTAATGTTGAATGCCTTTTCATGTACCTCCTGGCCATTTATACATCATCTTTGGAAAAATGTCTGTTCAAATCCTCTGCTCATTTTAAAGTTTGATCACTTGGGTGGTTTTGCTATTGAGTTGTATGAGTTCTTTATGTATTTTGGATATTAACTCTTTATCAGATACATGACTTATAAATATTTTGTTCTATTCAGTGAGTCGCCTTTTCATTTTATTGATGGCTTCCTTTGCTGTGCAGAAGCTTTTTAGTTTGATGTAGTTCCACCTGTTGAGTTTTGTGTTTGGTGTCAAATCCAAAAAATCATTTCCAAGACTGTAATCAAGGAGTTAACTGCCTGTGTTTCGTTCTAGAAGTTTTATGGTTTCACATCTTACATTCAAGTCTTTAATCCATCTTGAGTTAATTTTTCTGTATGGTGTAAGATAGTGGTCCTATTCACTCTTTTGCATGTAGCTACTCAGTTTTCCCAGCACCATGTATTGAAGAGATTGTCCTTTCCCCACTGTATGTTCTTGGATCCTTTGTCATATTAATTACCCACATATGTATGGGTTTGTTTCTTGGCTTTCTATTCTGTTCCATTGGTCTATATATCTGTTTTTATGCCAGTATCACGCGTTTTGGATTACTATAATTTTGTAGTGTATTTTGAAATCAGGTAGTGTTGTGTTGTGCCTCTCACTTTGTCCGTTTTGCTCAAGATTGCTTTGTCTAGTTAGTTTTTTGGTTTCATTTGAATTTTCAGGTTTTTCCTTACTTTTGTGAAAAATGCATTAGGATTTTGATAGGGATTGCGTTGAATATAAAGATGACTTTAGGTAATAAGGACATTTTAACTGTGTTCTTTCAGTCCATGAACGTGGGATAGCTCTTCATTTATTTGTGTTTTCTTCATTTCTTTCATCAATGATTTCAAGTTTTTAGTATAGAGATCTCTCACCTCTTCAGTTAAGTTTATCCCAAGTAATATTTTATTTTTTGATGCTATTGTAAGTTAGATTTTTTTCTTAGTTTGTTTTGTATAATTCATTGTTAGTGTATGGAAATAGATCTGATTTTTGCTTGTAGATTGTGTATCTTTCTATTTTTAAAAAATTATTTATTTATTTTTGGCTGTGTTGGGTCTTCATTTCTGTGTGAGGGCTTTCTCCAGTTGTGGCAAGGGGGGGGCACTCTTCATCACGGTGCACGGGCCTCTCACTGTCGTGGCCTCTCTTGTTGTGGAGCACAGGCTCCAGATGCGCAGGCTCAGTAGTTGTGGCTCATGGGCCCAGTTGCTCCGCGGCATGTGGGATCCTCCCAGACTAGGGCTCGAACCTGTATCCCCCAGCATTGGCAGGCAGACTCACAACCACTGTGCCACCAGGGAAGCCCTGTGTCTTTCAACCTTAGTGAATTTATTAGTTCTAAAGAGTTTTTTGGTGGAGTCTTTAGGGTCTTTCTATATATAAGATCACACCATCTTCTTCCTTTCCAATTTGGATGTTTTTATTTCTTTTTCTTGCCTAATTACTTGTTATGACTACCAATACCATGTTTAATAAAAGTGGCAGGAGTGGACATCCTTGTCTTATCTCTAGTCTCAGAGGAAAAGCTCAGCTTTTCCCTTTGGGTATAATGTTAGCTGTGGACTTATAATATATGTCCTTTACCTACGTTGAGGTACATTCTCTTTATACTCCCTGAGAGTATAGTATTTGTTTATACCCAATGAGAATTTTTATCATGAATGAATGTTGAATTCTGTCACATGCTTTTTCTGCATCTATGAGATGACTGTATGATTTTTATCCTTCGTTTTGTTACTGTGATAAAGCTCATTGATAATGCAAATGTTAAACCATTCTTGCATTCCTAGAATAAACCTACTTAATCATGGTATGTGATCCTTTTAATGTACTGTTGAGTTGAGAATTCAACGATTAAAGAACTGAACCTTTTTGTTTAACCCTGCCTAGGTGTTGGTTGTCTCTCCAACATTTGTGATGACCCAAGCAGCCTACTTTGTTGCTAGTAGTTGAGGGTGTGCCAAGACCTATCAGTATTCCTCAGGAGAGGATCTCAGTAAGCAGATAGATTCAAGCTAATTGGTTGTTGGATCCTCAGGCTGCAGCTTATAAAGTTTGCAAATATATCTATTTCAGGGCAAGACTGGGAGACGGGTGTTTCTGTCTGTTCCTTCTGCACTGAACCCTGGTCTGATAGCTGGTTAAGAACTGTTCCCTTGTTTGCTCCCATCTCAATGAACCCAAGTCCTGCTGGCCACCAAAGCCAGGCTTTCAAGGAGTGTGTCTTTTGGATGGCAGCCACAAAAGCTAGGGTGCCAGATATGTGTACAAGCTCCCTTTTTGGAGATTCCACTGATCTGGGGTAAGGCAGAGGAAGAGTGCAAAGGTGGTACTTGCTAACCTCTGCTCTTTTGGAGAGTATTTTAGTAGGCCCCTAGTTGTGTGTTGAATTGGATGCCTGCAACTTGGGCCAAAGTGTTGAGATAAGCAAATAGTCTTCTTTCACAGAAAGACGGCACATTTCAGTTTGCTGCCTCTGTGCTGGGCCCTGAGGGGTAGCCAGGTGAGCCCGTGCAAGCCCCTTAAGAACTGTTTCTCAGTAGATGACACATTCAGTTCTCTCATAGCATGTGCCTTTGATGTCATGTTGATATCACTTTTATTTAACTTTATTTAAAATAATTACTTAAAACTAGTTCACACTTATTTAAATTTAATTTTTAAATAAAATTAAAAATTTTTTTTTGGTAATCTAAGCATTTAACATTACTTAAAACTACATTATTCAAGTTTTAAAATTAGTATCTACTAGGTCTGTCAAATGTGTATAGGGATCTGCTAAAGATTGCTTTCTCTAACTTTGTTCTTATATTTTGGGGCAAAACTATTCAAAATACGAATTTTCATGGCTTATAAATTTTTTTAAACAAATCGTCATAGATGTGTACACCTGTGTAACTACAACCTCAGTCAAGATATAGGGCATTTTAATCATCCCAGGGAGTCCCTTTATTCTCCCTTGAAGTTGATCCTCACTTTCATAGTTAACTATTTCTTTACTCTATCACTATAAATTAGTTTTGTCTAATTTTTTTTTGTTCAGCATGTCTTTAAGAACCATTCATATTCATATTGTGGTGTGTATAAGTAGTTTCGTTTTATTGCTGAGTAGTATTCCTTTATATGAATACCATAAAGTGCTTATCCGATCTCCTATTGATAGACATTTGGGTTATTTTCAGTTTTTTGCCGTTACAAAAAAATCTGGTGTAAACATTCTTCTACAAGACTTCTTACAGACATGAGTTTTCATTTCTCTTGAGTTAATACCTATGAGTGAAATTCTGAGTTTCAGGAAAATATTAACTTTACAAGAAACTAACAAAGATTGTTTTAAAGTTTTCACAGCAATTTAAAATCCCCACCAGCAATGTATGAAGGTTACTCTACATGCTTGTAGGTAAAAGACGCTTGATTCTGGTTGCCCTCAGAAATGATTCTCAGTGTTTTTTGTGTAAGCTGGTTCTTTTCATGAACTCAACAGAGATAGGTTCTTGGTAAATTACGGAAGAGGGAACACAGTCAACACTCTAAGTGGCTCAAAGAAGCAGTGGGGTTGAAATGAGCCACAGTAACAGGCTGATGGGAGGAGCCATCAACTGATGGAAGGGATGGAAATTCCAACCACCCTCGAAGATAGAAATACCAGGCAAGAGTATGTAATTTATCTTAATTGAGTCATAACTTGCCTCTTGGCTAGGGACCAGCAGGGCCGCCAAACACATTTTCTGCCATGAAGGTATTAATTCCTCAAATGTTAAGGGGATCTGTTAAGGAGAGGAATTAGATCTTTGGTAGTCAAACCTAACAAATAGCCATTATAATCTGCTGAATATTCAGGATGATATTTCTCTCGTTGTCCTAATGTATATTTTCTTAAGTATCTTCTTATTTTTGCTCTTTTCTTGCTTATTCATCCTGGAATGAGGGAGAATCTCTGCAGACCCAGTGTTTGCCAGTGGACATAATAACAACTTTCCTTCCCATGTTAATACCAGTTCTTTGGCAGTCTCATCCAGCAGAGCATCTGAAAATACATCATCTCAGGAATGTCCTGCTGTGAGGCTTAAAAAAAAAAAACTCTTGACTTTCCAATTCTTTGAGTACTCTTCAGGAATTAAACCTGTGCACACATAAGGGGACATGACCCCATCCTCCCTTTGCTTCCTATTATTATGGGATTGTTGAAACTGTCCAGTGGCTATAAGAGGGATTTCTGTTAGATGGTACTTCTCTAGCCACCTCTTGGCTGTGGGACAGTGGCTGAACTGACTGGTACAGAGCTGGTTTACCTAGTTAGGGGACAGGCAAAAGAATAGCCCAACCAAAAGAGTCTCCCTGACTGCTTTCAAGCTGCTGAATCAGATTGCTTTCTGCTTGGGAAGCCTGTGTCTGTTGCCAATAACTAATCCAAATTCACTCCATAGATTTTATAGCTCTTTCTTCTAATTTTTCCTAGTTTTTCCCCCAATGTTAAGAGTTTGATCTGTCTCAATGATTTTATACCTGTTATATCAGAAAATTGGAAGGGATAGCAGTAGCTGACAACCATTTTGGACTGAATATGCATTTATCACAGATTGTGTATATTAATAGCACAATTAAACATAGTTTAAATAGTCTTTTGTATCAATTAGTGGTACCTTCAGTATTGCAAAGAAAAGTTGAAAACTAAAACGTTTCTATATGGGAATCTTCTAGAGTGTGTCGACTACTTCCCTGGAGAGTGCATTCAAGGGTTCATTCACCAGACATGTATCATGACAGGCCTGTGATCAGCTTTCCTAGAGGCATGAGAACCAACAAACTATAACAGATTTTGGACGCTAGTTTTGGAGAGATGGTTATTTTCTCAAGAATAACAATTTATTTTAGGTACATTTGTACAACTACCTCAGTCAAATGGTGTGTTTATATCATTGTCTTCCTTGTAGCGGTATTTAAATCTGTTCTATTTAATAATAGAAGTCTGGCTATGTGTAAATTACATGTAAATTGCTGTAGAGGTTTATCAAAATAAGTAGGGCTTCTTCTGAAATGGATATAAGAAGGACAAAACCTAGACAAACTCATAGCGTGATGGATGAGAGAGCAGCAAATGAACAAAGTGGAAAAAGCAGGTTTCTCTGTTTTCCCTGACTATTCATAAGTAGCTAATACAATTTGTTCCAGTGCTGAGGATAATCAGAATCTATATCCCTAAACTCTTTGACTGAAGTAAGCGCTAAGCAAAGAAAAAGAGACAAGATATAACTCAGAGAAATTTAATCCATTCATCAAAATTAATCCACATGAATAAGTAAAGCTAGGCATAAAGAAGAGAGAATACATGTCATGTTTATCTTTTTTTCCAAGTTTGAAGTCAAATGCATGGGAAGAAACTCGGTGCATTTCATTTGTGATGCTTTTGAAGTCTTTGCTTGAAACTGCAAATTATTGCTTTGCTTCTTAACATCAAGCTCTACAAGTGATTGTTGTTAATTTTGAAAATATTTTGTTTTCTTTTGTCAAAGAATAAATCCTGATTGACAGACGATAAGAACTACTGCTCCTTCCTATAGAGACAGGTACCAACATGCTTCTGAGTAACCAAGTGACCTCCAAAGGGAACTGATTAAAAACGTTCCATTATGGCATCCAACATACCACACTGGAGAGCTAGTTTGGTAGGAACCGTATTGGATATCTAGCATTTTTTTCTGCACAATAACAAATAGTGAAAATTATCTCATGTTTTCCACTGGAAGAACTAGAACTGAAGGTTTTTCTGAGAGTTGAATGACATCTGACAGGGACTCCCTAATCCCTTCCCTCTAAATAATTTCTTGTGAATTCAGGGTTTTGACCTAGCATTTGTCTGCTTTGTGTGAGCTTCTGAATAGAAAGATGATATCAGGTAAGTATGTGATAGGGGAATTAGCTCACAAAGACAAGGTTGCACAGGATTTTTGTAGCCATTTATTACCATAAAATCTACAACTGAAGAGCCCAGGCATAGAAAGTTGATCTTTTTTTAAAAAAAACATCTTTATTGGAGTATAATTGCTTCACAATACTGTGTTAGTTTCTGTTGTACACCAAAGTGAATCAGCCATATGCATACATATGTCCCCATATCCCCTCTCTTGAGCCTCCCTCCCACCCTCCCTCTAGGTGGTCACAAAGCACCGAGCTGATCTCCCTGTGCTATGCGGCTGCTTTCCACTAACTGTTTTACATTCAGTAGTGTATATATGTCGATGCTACTCTCACTTTGCCCCAGCTTCCCCCTCCCACCTCATGTCCTCAAGTCCATTCTCTAGGTCTACAGCTTTATTCCTGCCCTGCAACTATATTCATCAGTACCATTTTTTTTCTTAGATTCCATATATATGTGTTACGATACAGTATTTGTTTTCCTTTTTTTTTTTTTTAAAAAAAGAATGTCTCATTATTTTGGATACACTCTTGGGAATCTGAGTACCAAGGTCAAGTTCAAGAAATACTTTTTACTTTGGTTCTGTTTTTTCTTCAGTTATTTCAAATGACTTTTGAAAACCCTCTGCTCCATTTGAAAGGATTCCTTTGACCATGTGC
The DNA here is from genome assembly GCF_026419965.1 of Kogia breviceps. NCBI lineage: Eukaryota > Metazoa > Chordata > Mammalia > Artiodactyla > Physeteridae > Kogia > Kogia breviceps. Next base: position 95,855,460 of record NC_081313.1, read on the forward strand.
ATGGGAAAAGGGGGAAGTTCTATTCCGAAAGGGAATAAATTGAAAGTACTTAATCCTAATTCATAAAACGTTAGACTAGAAGCAACCTTTGAGATCATGAGTCTTATCTCTTTCTGCACGTAATCATTTGGTCTCACTTAAGCATTTCTGGTGATTGGAAACTCATTATGTTTTAGAGGGTCTTTATGAGGAAATGACTACAAGTTCTTACCTTGAGATTAAATCTGCATACCTGTAATTTCTACATCTCAGAGCAATACAAAAGATGATTAAGCTGTTCCTATAAAACAGCAGTTATTTTAGGGCTCTTCAAATATTTGAAGAAAGCTTGTGTCCTCATGTAAGTGTGAGAACACAGCTAGCTAATAAATATATGACCAGGACTAGATGAGTCTTGAAAAAGCGTATTAAACATTTTAGGAGAAGGTAGTATTTACCGTTTGTAAGAGGCGTATTCGGTGCTTGGCATCAAGCTAAGTATGAATTCACTTAAATATAAAACTTAGTTACTTTGAGCCTCAGGTTCTTATTCCTAAGTGACACGATCAAGGTGATATTACCAGGAACAAAGAGGCAAGGAGCTTCCACACCAGGCTCTGTGGCCCTTGAACTAACCTCCCTCTTGATCACTTGGCTGTGATCTAATTTGTATTTAGCACAGTTCTAGCCACTTAGACTCTTTCACTGTAAGCTCCTTTATGTTATACTCTACGTATTCTAGTTAAAACATAATCCATGTTAAAAATAGGTATATGTGGGGCTTCCCTGGTGGCGCACTGGTTGAGAGTCCGCCTGCCGATGCGGGGTACACGGGTTCGTGCCCTGGTCTGGGAGGATCCCACATGCCGCGGAGCGGCTGGGCCCGTGAGCCATGGCCGCTGAGCCTGCGCGTCTGGAGCTTGTGCTCCACGACAGAGAGGCCACAACAATGAGGCCCGCATACCGAAAAAAAAAAAAAAAAAAAAAGAAAGGTATATGTGGGGAGCGCATGTCACTATTTTGCCAGATAAAACAGCTACAAATTCTTTGGTGCTCCTCCCATTGAGAGGTGGGGTCTTTGTTTCCTGCCCTTGGTTCTGGTTGGGCTCTGTGACTAAGGTACTGGCAGCTTGCCTTTCCTATCTGGGAAGACTTACACTTGCAGTGTACCCTCTGGGCAGCCCATCTGCCGTGATGTGGGAATCTCAGTTCACCTAGTGAGCCTATGTACAGGTGTTCTCATCACCAGCTACAGCTGAACTCCCATGTGACAGCCAGAATTAGCTGTTGGTCACGAGAAAGAGCTATAATAAAAACAATCTTGTTTTAAACCACTAGAAGTTCCAGTGTGGTTGTTATGCTAAAATAGATAACTAATCTACTTATTCAAGTTTTAGGGAAGGTTTCTTAGTTAAAGGTATATCGCTTAACATGACCTTCTTCTATGTAAGTTGGTCACTTATTTTGAGTTAGAAGATGAGTTTGAGTTATCCTTAGAAAGTCAAGGGAATTGGTAGGAGCAAAAGTACAGAGGTATAAACATTCTGATATGTTTAGGAAAATATAAGCAGTTTAGTTTTGTTAAGACTAAAATGATAAAGAAGGCTAGAGGAGTAGAAAGTTGATCATGGAGGTACCTACGTACTTGTCGAGGACCCATGTCTGTGACCTAAATTGTCCTCAAGAAGCTAACGGTCTTAGGTCATCAGTTAATTGGGTAATAAACCTATGGGCTCATTCCAAATTATCTACAAGTATATTAATTAGCAATGAATAAGGCTCATTCATCCAGCCATCCAAAGATTTATAGAGCATTACTTTGTACTAGTTGTTAAAGGGTTTAGGAAAACAAAAACTCATGCTTCCTTGAAAAAGCTTGGAGTGTCTTTGAGATCTAAATGTTGAAGTGAAAACATACAGAACAGCAAATGATAGATGGAAAAATAAACATAAATGATCTAGGAGTTGAGAGAAGAAATCATGACTGTGAACTCCAGCCCAGGAGGGATTGTGGTTATTTATATCTTAGGAAGGAACTACCACTACCACCCCAACCCAATACTACAGCAGTACTCATCTCCAAAAAAGACTGACTTCCTCAATATTTTATGAAATAACAATGAAAGCCAATACTTAAATAGCATTAATAAGCACCATTCTAAGTGTTTCAAATTAACTCATTTAAAGATAATTCATATCAAAGCAATTCTGTAGGGTAGTACTAGTATTATTGTCCCAATTTTAGAGAGAGGCCCCAGAGAGTCATTACCTCACCTAAGGTCACATAGCAGTAAGTGTCAAAGCTGGGATTTGAACCCAGGTTGCCATTACTAACCAGTACAGTACTGCCTCTCATTAAAATGCAATGGGTCTATCTAAATGTTTTATGAAAGATTACTTTTGAAGGACAAGTTGGTGACCCACTTTTGCTTCCTTTATATATTACCTATGAATAATCTTAAACAATAATAAAAATGTTACTTGGTCAAAATATCAGTCTGACTTATTTATACCATTATTACCTCGTACTTTAATGCAGCACTAAATTGATTTTCATTGCTAAGAATACCTTGTTAAGCAAAAGAGAATTGGGACTTTGTTTTATCATTGAGAGCATTTGACCCAGCGCATATGTCCATTTGTTCATCAAACACTTCTTATAAAAAGCCAGAACTTTGATTAAGCTCTGAAGGCTTAAATGCATAAATGCTGAGGGTTGAAAGCGTGTCTATGCCACGGTTTTAATCTTTCCTTGATCCTTTTGTTTGAACATACCCATCAAGTTGGACGATTTGGCCAAAGAAAGCAGCTGCAGTGAGAAGAATGTGATTGAGGGGAGAGCACACAGAGTGAGAAGGGATTGAGATTACTTTTGCTTGTGTAGTAACGGTCAGCAGAGGCTGTTCCCAGAGACCTATGCACACACGACTGGCTTTCTGAGTTCTTTTATTTTGTTCTGATTTTTTCCCCAAAGCTACATTCAACTTAGTGGTCTTCAGAAAATCACTGCCTCATTAGCTTCCAAGGATAACTGGGAATAAGTAGGCCACCAGTACTTTAACTTGTCATATGTACATAGATTAGACCTAGAGGGATGAATTGTTTGGAACATACTGACAGAAATAATAATAAGCTGAGATTTACTGAGCATACACTATAGGCCAGGCCCTGTTCTAAGCATTACCTCATACCAACCCTATGAGATAAGAACTGCTACAATCCCATCGTAAACAATGTGTTCAGAGGCCGTTAGTAACTTGCAAGGGCCGTGTAATTGGTGTGTGTTCGAGCCAGGTCTTGAACTGGTGGGGTTCTAAGAGGAGTGCTTTGTGACTCTCTGAGGACAAAGTGCCCATTAGAGTTAGGTCAGCCCGCCTATTCTCTTGTTTGATGCTGGGAACATCCTCTTCTCTCTGAATGAGGCAATGCCACACTCACAGTTAACCTTACAGGCATTTTTACCTCCCGTCTCTGGAGGCTCCTCTTGGGAATTTTTTTTGGAAGTCACCGTCTGGTGATAATTGAATAATCCCTGTCTGCCTCAGAGTCTTTGTACTGGCATACCATCCTCTAGATTTTAAGCAGCCTATTCTTTTTTTTTTTTTTAACATCTTTATTTGAGTATAACTGTTTTACAATAGTGTGTTAGTTTCTCCTTTACAACAAAGTGAATCAGTTATACATATACATATGTTCCCATAACTCTTCCCTCTTGTGTCACCCTCCCTCCCACCCTCCCTATCCCACCCCTCTAGGTGGTCACAAAGCACAGAGGTGAACTCCCTGTGCTATGCTGCAGCTTCCCACTAGCTATCTAATTTACATTTGGTAGTGTGTATATGTCCCTGCCACTCTCTCACATCGTCACAGCTTACCCTTCCCCCTCCCCATATCCTCAAGTCCATGCTCTAGTAGGTCTGTGTTTTATTCCCATCCTACCACTAATCTCTTCATGACATTTTTTTTTTTTTTTTTTAGATTCCATATATATGTGTTAGCATACGGTATTTGTTTTTTTCTTTCTGACTTACTTCACTCTGTATGACAGACTCCAGGTCTATCCACCTCATTACAAATAATTCTTTAGGGTCTTCCAGCCCCTGCTAGATTTAAAGGATAGAGCACGGCGTGCCCTTTCCCGGAAGAGTGCTTGAAAGTGGATCCGGCTGACCAAAAGCAAAGAAAAACACAAGAAAACAACAAGTGTCAACAGATCGGCAGGGTTCACTGAAACCAGGATAAATTTAGAGAATTAGACAATGGAAATCTAATCACAGAATTCAATGAGAAATCTTAGAACCCTTGCTGAAAATGTAGATACAAGTGATTAAAAAATGACATATAAAAGTAAACTGGATTCTATAACCCTGAATTAAGAACTTGGAATTGGAAAAAAGAGTAGGCTGCTTGAGGAGTGGTGATCAGAGCAGCTCAGGAGAACCCAAGGGCTGAACTGGCAGCCCTGTGCATCATTGTGGGTGGAGGTGGAACCAGCGCTCCTAGCAGAACACAAAGCAATAGGATAAATGGCTATTTTGCAGGCTTGGGTACGATCCCCTTCTGAGATTTTCTTTATCCATCATTGCCACGTGATGCTTTAATTGGGACAAACAGATCAGCCTTTGAAGGTGCTCAGGTTTTAGAGCATACCATCTTCCCTGCTGTCCATCCTCTGATTCCTTCTCTTGGCATTTCAGAATCCAGTGGGCATCCTCTTGATCTCAGACACTGAACGTGTGTATTGTTGGCAGCTGCCAAGGGAATAAACAGGAGGTGGCAGATGTGGCAACAGCTGCAATGAACTCAGTTCATTTTGAAACTGCTTTGCAAGTGAGGCTCAGCCAAACAGCTCCCGGACCTATTCATGTGTGTTCCTTTGGTTAGTTAAAAGTGTAAGACATTTATACTTGAATTAGGAAGTCTTAGAAAATGTTTTAAAATGGAACGTTTTGATCTTAAGAACTAGATGGAAAAGTCAGGGCTTCCTAGCATGCCTAGCTCCCGAGGTGTATGTAATTGTCTATGTAGTCATTGACCCTGGTAAAGCTTTCTCTAGAGGGGTTTTCCTAGTTAGAAAGTAAACTAATCTTTGACATCTTCAGTCTTCATATCACTTCACCTGGGGCTCTGAGAGCTAAACCTGGGTTCCGTTCGAGCAGAGGCAGGAGAGAGTCTCATTTAATTGGGCTGGGGTTTAGCCTAGCCATCTGGATTTTCAGAGGCTCTGCAAGTGGTTCTTACGTCCAACCAGGTGTGAGAACCACTGATCTAGAAAGAATTGTTGGAGGCAATCATGATGCCCTGTTGGTGGGGAAATTTGTAATCCTCTCCCCTTTGATGGTTAGGTTTATTGACATCAGCGTGAGTTGGAAGCTAAGGAAAAGTCTTAGAGAGAAAGAGAGACTTGGGATCCAAGGGCGTCTCCATCACTTTCTCTCTGTGTGATTTTGGGAAAAGTAACCTCTGGTTTTGTGTCCTCCTTTTAAAATGATGGTATTAGCACTTTCCTGTAGGGCTGCTGCTAAACTAAATGAGATAATTCATAGAAAGTGTTAAGCACCAAACCTGGCACTTGGTATATGCTCGATACATGTGGGCTTCCCCCTTGGAGAGCCACATTCTAAAACACATGTGTATCTGTGTTTGTTTATATTTAATATTTAGATTAACTGTTTTCTAGAACATGGGTTTGCTCTAGGCAAAATAATAACTCAGTAAATATTTGTCGATCTGAAGTGGATAATGAAGTTGATATATAACCCCAGGTGGAAATTATGGCTGGAAGTAACATAGAACGGAAGTACTGCCTGGCATTTTCCCTACTGTTTCTTCTATACCTGCTTCTCTCTTATTAACAGAATTCCAACATGTTTCCTCAAAAATCAGCAAAAATAGTACTTTGCAGCATTAATACACAGCCCTCTGATTTTGGTGTCACGGTGTGTTTTTTGTGGGATAAGTGGGCGCTTGACTTGGAACTGTCTTCCACATTCAGGTTTCATGTCAGACTCTGAGTCAGCGTTCTTCTGTTATGGAATTCTGATGAACATTTCTAGTCAATCTTACTCTATTGATGAGGACACTGAGGCCCTATCAAGTTAAATGATTTTCCAAGTTCTCTCTGCAAATAAGTGAATGAACCGGGTAGTGAATTCAGCTCTCCTGTCTCCTCCCATGTGCACCCACCCACTCCCACTCCACACTTCCCAGTTGTCAGTGGTCCATAGGGACCCTTAGCAGACTTGAGTGTGTGTAAGGATGCCCTGTGGATTTTGTGCAAATGCAGATCCAGATTCATTAGGTCTGGGACAAGGCCCGAGTGTCTCCATTTCTAACCGGCTTTCGGATGTCAGAATGCAGCAGCCCTTTGACTGTGTGACAGTGACATCCAGGTGCTCCACTTAGGTGCTCCGAGGAGTGAATGCTACGCCTCCACCCCACATGTACTCATCTCTTACCTTTTCTAAGCAGGCAGCTCTCATTTGGAAAAGTGTCTGCTCCTTTTGCTCCATGCATCAGAATTCCACTGTCCATCCCGGCCTCGCTCACTATTCCAGGCTTGTGCATCTTCTTTCCTCTCCACTCTCACAATAATTATCTTGATGTTTCCTGGATTATTTCCCATATAGTAGTATCTTTATAACATCATCATGAACCCCTTTCGATGGGAATTCTGTCCTGATTTTTCACAATTCTGCCTGTGTATAAAATGACCAGTAAACATGTGTAGGCTAAGAAAACGTACCCGGGTCAGCTTGACTGGCACCTGTTAGTGGGCAGGTGCAGACTTCCTTTTTCATAAGTGTATCCTGAAGTAGACCCTACTGTCATTATTATTCTCATGAGCATTGCTTTATTATTGTTTTCTTTCCTCAGATGGTTGGCTAGGTCTCTGCACAACAATGCTTTTCTGTAAAATTCGGACACGCCATTCGCTTCACTCAGGCAGGGTCAGTTCTAGCCAGTTGTTGCTTAGCGATGATAATGACATGTGGAGAATCGTCTGATGGGCTTTGAACACCCTGAGCAGAGGCTAGCCAAGGGCAGCTGGTTGGTTAACTGTGGCCTCCAGTCATCACCAGGGGACCAGCACTGATGAGGGGAGAAAAGTGCTGAAACCCCTGCAGAATGCATTTGGAATCAGATTGCTGGTACAAATACACATTTTGAAAAATTAAATAGTAATAAAATCCTTAATACATAGTAGATAATCTTCACGTGCCTGAAACAATGGAGATCTGGCCTGAAATCACATGTTCTCCGCAACAGCCCAAGAGGTGATTTGCCAGTGTGTGTGGCTCCTGCTTTCCAGAATTCTCTGTGGGTGATGGATGGTGATGGCCATGGCGCTGATGGCAGAATGGTCACCTGAGGAATAGTCACTTGTAAAATGTCACTTTTAAACAGTGCCATTTATGAACGATTGGAGTTTATGTTTGGTGCTCCGTTGTTTTTTAATAAAACTCAGAGTGAGCTGATTATATTCCTATGCCTGGGGCCTTTCAAGTTTAAGTCGACAGTGGATCACAAGTGCCAAGTTATAAAATCCTGAAAATAGGGCTTCTATTGGGAACTTTGGAACTGCACGCTAGCAATTAGAGAGACTGACGAATGCTCTGGATGACCTCATCCTCTCTTTCCTCTTTCAAGCCCCAGAGCTTTGCAATCATGTTGCAGTTAGTGATGTGTAGTGATAGTGTGTGTACAGAACAGTTGTCATTACTGATGACTGTTTCTGTTGTCATCCTGACAGTATTGTTACTACTTCTTGGAACATTGAGACCCTGCAATGTCACAGGCATAGGACAGAACAAGTCTAGGAGTCTGAAAGATACTTGAAATAAAAGGGAAGATGGACAAAATCCCAGAGAGAAAGACATCGGGGACTGATGGGAATTCCAGCAGGTGATCATCAGATGCAACATACAATGCGGGGATGAGGATATGTTTGTTTGTTTGTTTGTTTGTTTTTAATAAAAATATTCTGGGCTTCCCTGGTGGTGCCGTGGTTAAGAATCTGCCTGCCAATGCAGGGGACACAGGTTCGAGCCCTGGTCCGGGAAGATCCCACATGCCACAGAGCAACTAAGCCCGTGTGCCACAACTACTGAAGCCTGCGTGCCTAGAGCCCGTGCTCCGCAACAAGAGAAGCCACCGTGATGAGAGGCCTGTGCACCGCAACAAAGAGTAGCCCCTGCTTGTCGTAGCTAGAGAAAGCCCAGGCTCAGTAATGAAGACCCAACGCAGCCAAAAATAAATAAGTAAATAAATAAATTTAAAAAATATTTTCTCAAGAGACTCAAGTGGTACAGAAGATGGCCAGTGACATTACATTTTGTGAGGTCTATTGCTTGGTTCTCTAGAGAAGTATCCTAATGAGAATGTAGTTTTCTCACACTTGGGTTAGCGTCACTGCAGAGAATCTTTCTTGTGATTCTCTGGCTTCCCTTATTCTTACAACAAGGGATAAAATGTTTTAAGGTTACTTCTGGGCATTTGCTCATTAGTGGCTAGGGTCCCTGAACTTTGAAAATGAGATGTGAAGAGTCACAGATTCTGTCTACCTCTAGCAAATCCCTAAATAAGTTTGAAGTTTGTTTTCAACCGTGGCTCTACTTGGCTACAGAATATTTGTTACTGCTGTCATCACATCTGCAGCTTTTATTACTATATTCCTTTCTGGAACACCAAGGCCCTATGATGCTGGAATGCTATGTGTATGACAGGGCAGAGCCTGGAATCTCTAAGAAAACACCAAAGGAAAGATAGAAAAGCCCAAAAGGGGGGAAGAGAAATTGTGCTTAAAAAATACATCTTTAGAAAACATGCCTGTCTCTCCATACCCAATACAATCAGACCCATCCCTTTAAAACATAACATTTGTGAAGTCACTCGCATGCTCAAAAACTTCAATGGTTCCCCCAAATCTATAGGATAAAATATAAATACTGCATTCAGCCTTCAAGACTTGCCCCAGCTAATCTTCCTCGCCAAATCAAAATGCATGTCGCCCCATTTTCGCTACGTGTAAGGTTTTAAATTTCTGCTGCGTATGTCTTTTCTATTTAGATTGTGATTACCTGGTCAGGGATCTGTTTTTATATACCTTTATGTCATTTACAGTGTCAATGTTTGCCTTCCTTTGCCCCTACTGGGAGAAATCACTTATGACTCCCTCCCTTCCTCCGCTGACCAAAGATGAACCCATCCCTTTTCCTTGCCTGAGATGTGCCTCAGGCCATAGACTTTTCCTGTCCCAGAGTGTTCATGTGTACTTTATACCCAGGCGTCAGTCTTGGTTTCTTTCCCAGTGTCCTGACGAATCACCTGGTGGCTCAGAATTGTCAAGTTCCTTAGGTCCTTTAGCCTGCTGCCACCCCTTCCGCCCCCATACACTTAACGTTGTCAACTTGTTTTGACTTTGTAAACACTAAGTCTTGTCTAGACCTGGTCCAGCTGGACACTGTGATTTGAGCTGCTCTTCCTTTGAAACTACACCCTGAGGTAAAGATATGTCTTTGCAAGCTGCTGAACTCTTTCAGGCTTCTAGAGTTTTGTTTTCCAAGGGTATTCATGTACTTCCCTCCTGTGAAGTGTGTAGCAGAAAGTAAGACTCTAGTCTACCAAAGAAAGTTTTAACTTGAGTTTGGCCTGGAGGCAGGATAGGCATAATGCCTTGAATATGCTCTGTGTAGCTATGGCTTAGTGACTGAATCCAAAAGGATCCCTGAGGTGTGAAATCATGAGCAGACTTTATAACATTCAAAGGTTTTGGACAATAAGGGAATTGTGTGTAATGTGGGAAAATTTGTTATAATGTGCTGTTATTAGAATTGGAAATTTTTTTCTTTTTTAAAATTGAAGTATAGTTGATTTACAATGTTATCACAGTGATTCAGTTACACACACACACATATATACATTCTTTTTTATATTTTTTTCCATTATGGTTTATCATAATATTGTATAGTATAATATTGTATAGTTCCCTGTGCTATATGGTAAGACCTTGTTGTTTATCCATTCTATATATACTAGTTTGCATCTGCTAATCCCGAACTCCCAGTCCATCCCTCCCCCACCCCTTAGAACTGGAAAATTTTAAGAGGAAAAATAATGATTCATTGTACTTAGGGTGCTCATAATGGTGAGAGTCAATACAGAGACTCTAAATATTCTGAAAGTCAGAAAATTCCTACACAATTTGGTGTTTGCTTAAATTATATACATGCTCAGATAAATGCCTTACTTCTGATTCATGTCTCCAAACGAAGAATTATACACCTGAGGTTATTCCTATTTATTGACATTTGTTTTTACAATTATAATAAAACTTTTAGAAGACTTGAGAACAAAAACTATGGGCCAAAAGAACAAAATTGCTTACCATCACATAGCCCAGTGATAACTTTGATCATTTTGGTCTCTTACTTTCCCTTTCTCATTACCATATACATAATTTTTACCAACATTAGATCCTTCTCTCTATACTTTTTTGTAACCAGCCTTCTTAATAGACAAAAATTCATGAACGTATTTTCACACCAATAAATACGTACACATATCATCTCTTTTAATGGCCAGTAGAGTTCCTTGAATTGATGCCCTGTAGCAGGACTAGTTTCCTGTGGCTGGGTATTATAGCTGTTCTTCATCTTGCTATTTTTAAAATGCTGCAAAATATCCTTCAGCTCACATCTTTGAAATCTTGTTCTTTAGTATAAATATACAGAAATTGATGGCTGGCACAGAAGAATATGCAGTTTTCAGCTTTTAAATACTTATTGCCAAATTGCCCTCAAGAAAGTTTGTCATTTTGACTTCTCTCCAGCAGTATGGCACTGCTCTTTTCTTTATGTTCCACTGTGTTCTTTAGATTAGTAGAGTTCTTTTAAATTTTTGTCAAGCTGATAGGCAAAACACATTGTGTATTTTATTGTGTTTATTTGTTCATTCATTAAATAGATATTTATGAAATGCCTACTATATACCAGGGACTGTTCAAGGGATGGGGGTGTCAGAGTAAAACAAGACAGAAAGTTCCCTTCTTACGTGAGGTAAGGATATAATTCCAGTCGGAAGGGGGAACTGAAATGCATGCGAAGTAATCTTAGATAGTGAGAAGTGCTATGTTGAGATTGGGACAGCAAATGATTGGGAAGCTGTATTGGAAAGGTGATCAGGAAAGACTCCTTTAAAGAGATAACATTTATGCTGAGACCTGAATGACAAGGAGCTGGCTTTGTAGTGATCTTGGAGAAGAGTATTCCAGATAGTGCAACAGCTAGTGCTAAATTGCTGAGGTCAAAAAGGGAGAAATAATCCAATTGTTCATCACCTGGTGAATGGGGAAACAAAATGTGGTGTATCTCTACATTGGAATATTATTCAGCCATAAAAAGGAATGAAGTACTGATACATACTACAATGTGGATGAACCTTGAAAACATTAGGCTAAGTAAAGGAAGACAGACACAAAAAAGGCTACATAGTGTAAGATTCCATTTATATAAAATACCAATAATAGATAAATCCAAAGAGACAGAAAGCAGATTAATGGTGGCTAGGGTGATGGAGAGTGACTGCTTAATGGGTACAGAGCTTTTTTGGGAGGTTGATGAAGATGTTGTGGAATAAGATAAGGGTATTTCTGCAGAACATTGTAAATGTGCTGAATGCCACTGAACTGTATACATTAAAATGGTTAATTTTATGTATGTGAACATAAAAGGCCAGGGTGGGTACATGTGATAGTGGTAAGGAGGGCGTTGAGTTCTCTGTGCCTCTCCCAGGGCAGAACATTTTGCTTCTATGCCTTGTCCAATGGCAATAGATTCTTGGCAATATCCTGTGGGAAGAAGGGCTTCCTGACCCTCCTGGAAAGCAGTGGATGACTGCCTGGGCCTTGAGGATGGGAGGGACAAAGGTTTGTGCACTCTGCCAGCTTTCAGTTCTTAGGAGAAAAGGGACAGGGGAAGTAGGTAGTATTTTGTGCCTCTCCTCCAGCAGCTGTGGATCACCTCCCACAGGCTGGCCTCACACTGGTGGTGGGAGTTCTTTTGTCTCCCCCGCCCTGCATCCAGGCTTCTTTGTGGGAAAGGAGCTAGCCAGAGAATGCAGCTTCCCATGAGTCTGCAGTTTCCAGCTATTTCATCTTGAATTCTAGTCCATAGTTGGCCTTTATGAATTTTTAGCAATATCAGATGGTTTCTTCTTACCTGCTTGTATGCTGACTATTTCTTACTCTGTCAAAGCTGAAACAGTTGATATGTTTTGCCTCTCCTAGGAAGGGCTTATTACTTTTTGGAACTTTTTGTTCATTTATTTGCCTAACATGTTCAGCTCCAGAAAAGTTACTGGTTTGTAGATTATCTGTCTTTTTCTCACTGTTTAGTTGGGAGTGATGTTCACGTACAGCTTTCTACATTCTAAGTGGAAATGAAACTCTGTGTGTGTGTGTATATTTAGTTTGTGCATAGTCAAATGAGTTCATTTTTTTCCTTAAAGATTTCTGCTTATGGTCACATTTTTAGGAAAGAAAAAAATACTTTGTCACCAAATATTATATAAATATTTATCTGTATGTTTTAAAATAGTTCATAGTTTTCTTTTCATACTGAGATTGTTAATCTATCTGGAATTTACTCTAGGGTAAGATTTAAAGTAAATAATCTTTTTTCCCCCAAATAATTAGACAGTATTTTAAAGCATAACTTATTAAATAATCTGTCATTTTCTCTTTTTACTTGAAATAGTACTTTCATATATATACTTTTGCCCTGTTTATTGGTTTTCCATTCTGAGCTATCGATATGTCTTCTACTTCTTTTTTTTTTTTTTTTTTGGAATGTGTCACTGAGTTTTAATTACTGTAGCTTTATAATATGTTTTAACCAATGGGATAATTACCCCCTCATTTCTCATCTTTAAAAAAAATCTAGTTTATTTTTGCATTTCTTTTTTGTAGATGATCATGAATATTATCTTTCATGTTCTTCAGAAGTTCCCATTGGAATTGTGATTCTGTTAAACTTTAAAGCAGTTTAGTGAGAAAATAACATTTTAAAACAATGTCTTTCTGTTCAGGAGTGTGCAACATTTATTCCGCTTTCTTTTACACCTTTCAGCAAAACTTTAATATTTATTTATATATTTTTTGTTACTTATGTATTTTTTTGTTACCCCCATATTTTCTACCTATTTATTGTGGCATATAGGAAATTATTAATATTAGTAAGAGCTAACATATTGAACTCAGGTGGACTCTACTATGGCAAGGAATTTTGTACAATTATATAATTTAATTCTGACAGCACTCTTGAGTTGGGTACAAATTTAGATCTCTTTTGCATGTAAAGAAACTAAAGTTTGAAAAGATTAAATTGTCTGATGTTAGAGATAAGTATATAACAGACTTTGGATTTGAAAAAGCAGTCTGACTTTAGTGTTATATTTTAAATCAGTCACTTGTTCTAATATTTTACTATGATGATGGTGATTAATTCTATGAGTTTTTTAAGGATACATCATATATGAGAATACTACCAATTTTATATTATTTTTATAAAGGCTATAATTTCCTTTACCTTAGTTTCTAATTTCAGTGGCTAGTACTTTTAGCATTATATGAGATAATACTAGAAATGATAGGCAGTGTTGCTTTGTTTCTTCTTTTCAGATAAATAAAAAAGGAATAGGATAAGGTGGAAAAGGGCAAAACAAATATGTATGAACACATTTTTCCTCAGAGATGCAATGAGCCATTCACTTTGCTGACACAGATCTTTTAGTTAGCTCAGGAAATTTTCTTCTATTATATCTGTGAATATTGTTTTTGTTCCACTCTTTCCCTTCTATTCTCTAGGAACCCAAATTATCCAGTCATTTTTATTTCTCTTTTATGTCTATAAACGTTTTTCCTATTATTTTTCTCTGAATTTGGGAAACATAATTGGGGTTTTCTGTTTATGTCTCAGATTTGAATTTTCACAAGCTCTTTTTCTACTTGTTGACTCCAAAGTGAACTTCAGTGTTTTTCTTTTAAGACATTAGTTCCTTAGGAAAACATTCCTTTTAAAAAATACTTAAAAAAATTTTAATTAAAAGCATTTGTTGGGCTTCCCTGGTGGCGCAGTGGTTGAGAGTCCGCCTGCCGATGCAGGGGACACGGGTTCGTGCCCCGGTCTGGGAAGATCCCACATGCCGCGGAGCGGCTGGGCCCGTGAGCCATGGCCGCTGAGCCTGTGCATCCGGAGCCTGCGCTCCGCAAAGGGAGAGGCCACAACAGTGAGAGGCCCGTGTACCACAAAAAAAAAAAAAAAAAGCATTTGTTAAAAAAAGTTTTTTTTAGCCCCATTCCTATCATCTCCTCATAGGGCGCCAGGACCATATTGCCTGTGCCCAGCTCTCTGCCCCACACTAAGGGCTTCTCAGGCAGCCCCAGAGCCCAGCCCACCACATACTCAAAGCATTCTTTTTTCATGTATCTGTTATATCTCTCAAAGTTTTATTCTCAGCTTTATTTTGCATTATTGTGAGCCAGACAGTTTTTAGAAATTTTTATGTCCATGATACAGACCATTTTTTCAAAGACACTTTTTTCCTTTTGAATCTTCAGAATATTATTTCTTCTTTCATGGCTTGTACCTTATTTGAATAGACCCAATTCTTTATTTTGTCCTTATTGAGCTACACCTGAGTAAAACAGATTTTGGTGTTTGTGAACACACAACATCTGTGTACTACCTACTTTGTGTTTATGATGGTCTCCTAAGCTTATTAAGCATTAACTGGAGAACAGGTTGATGTGCAAAACTTCTGGCCCAGTCCCTGCATTCACATGGGAACCTGTGCACCACTGAGGTACCACCTATCCAGCCTCCCACCCTCAAATTGAGTGTGTGCAATAGAATTGTTTTTTTTTTAATAGTGTCAGCACAACTCACACCTTTTGATTTCCACTCTAAAAGATACACTATTTTTCATTCTACTGAGTGTTCATGGATAGTAGGCTACTCCCTAGTGTGTCTGCATAATTCTGCTCCCTCCTGATTATACTTATTAATAATCAATTGTGCTTGCTCCCAAACCTGTTTATTCTAGTTGTTTGTGATTCAACTTATGTAATGTAATGGAATATTATATAAACCAATACAAATGTTTGGAAATACAGGCAATATTTTCTATGAAATATAATTTTGGAAAGGAAAATTGCTAATAAATAAAGCTGCCAAAATAGATATTGGCAAGAAAATTGTGAAAGGTTGAAACAGGAAAAATCTATAAAGATTTTATGCTTAACACTGTTTTCCAAGGGTATTAAGTTTTTCAATGTTCCTTAAAGAACTAAAACTTGAAATTATAGGTAATGTAATTATTCCAAGGTAGAAGATAGGGAACTCTAATCAGTGGGCTCGTTATCAAAGGAAAGGCTTTGGTCTCATATTAATATTTGTGAATTACTTTGTAAAAACTTGTTTAAATTAAAAATGCTCATATGTTCAACTTTTCTGATTTTCTTCTCTAACCAAGGAATAGACCTGATTTTATCAAATGCATGAGCTTCTACACATAATAGCTGTTTACTATCCTTGGCTTCTACTAAGGATCTTACTGATTTTTCCCTTTGTGTAGCACTACTCTTGGGAGTATACCCTTCAGTTTACAAAGCGCCACCACTAATACTCTACACTCTTTTCTCGTCTTTGTTTTCTGGGAGCTGCTAGAGCTTAATAAATGTCACATGACATGTAAAGAAAAAAGGTTAAAAGCATTAATACACATGTGTACACACACACAGGGAGACTCTTGTAAGCATTTCTGCCAGCTCTGTAAGGAAAAAGGAAAGGTATGACCCAGATTTTCTTGGGGAGAGAAGTTTTAGAGGCAAACTTTCTGTGATATGCAAAATAAATGAACTCAGACAAACTGCAATGCAGTGGGAGTTCTGCTTTCATGCTGTAAACTCATTTGTCAAAATAATAGATGCTATGTCTACATGCATGACCTATATGGCTTCTCATTAACTTGGTTTGATTAGACAGCTAAACTATTGAGTTGAGTCTGAGGAAGATTGTAAATAAAATCGGGGGCTAAATGTTGAATGCATGCAGAGAGACCAAAACTGAGTGTAAGAATGTAAATGCACTGTTCAAATAATTTCAGATATGTAGAGCCACAGAAGAAATCAGAATTATCTCTGGACATCTTTGTGCTACATTAATAACCACTTATCTGTGTATATCGATAAACAGCTAAAACATTGGAGGGTACAGTGTATTTAATAACACTGTGTTAGAAGTTGCTCATAACAGCTGATCATATCTGTTTAATAATCTTGGTTATTTTAGGAACCAACTTAATAAGTGTTGATTGCTATAAAGCATTAGGGATAAAATCATATATATACACTTACAAATACTTTGTTGTTCTAATTATTGAGGCTGACTTGAATTGCATCTTCTTTTTGGCAAATGGCAGTTGGATTCATTGTAGAGAATACTCACATCTTTTCCTTGTTAAAAAAAAAAAATAATGACAATGGGCCTGTTTTCAGTTTGTCTCTGTTGGTTGCCGTAGTTTCCTAGGATACAATGACTCCCAGTTTCCATGGGCACACCACTGGCTAGGGCTGAAATGCTCTCTATCACGATGCAAGGGCAAATCTGAGAGTATAGTCTGCTTAAAACCACTTTATTGAAAGTTTCAAAATGGAAGCATTGGTCGAGGGGGAAGCAGGACTCATTTTTTCCCCCCAAAAGGCATAATGTTAAAGAAACAGCTGCTAATTGGAGGCAAGTAGAAATAGCACCAAAATTCATAGAGAAAGCAAAAGGAGAGGGAGATGGACAAAGAAGGAAGGAGACACAGACCAGGAGAGTCAGGAACTAAGGAGAGAAAAAAATCAAAACACATGGTTAAATAATGTGGGTCACATGAGTTAAATGGAATTTTTTAAGAGACAGTTTATTATATATGCTTTAACAGTAACAGCACTGAGTATATCCTTTTGCGTTATATTGACTCTAGCTTTTGGCACCTTTTTACCTCTTCTTTTTCAGTGTGTGTCAATTAAAAATAAACTATTACCTGAAAAATTCATGAGTATGAAGTCGGTTTCCTCTAGTTTTAAATCAAGTCCTTGTCTTTTCTATGAATTCCCAAGCTCACATTTTTTGTTTCATATGTGGATTTCCTTTGCTTCTTCTTTCCCTGTGTTTTCCAGTTTTGTCTGTCTTTCCTTTGAGTTTGTTTCTAGTGACACTATTTTCCACCACTGTTCTAAAAAATAGTAGCTTATGTTGTTAGATAAGAGAAATAGGGTGTAAAATATTTGAAATGAAGAGAAAAGAAATGATTATTTGCAGAGATATTATTTACATGGAACACACCGAAATAGAGTGGGGAAATATTTATAACATTAAGAGACATCAGTAAATTAACAGTTCTAAAAATCAATCTAAAAATAAATTGCTTTCTGATATATAAACAATTAGTTAGAAAATATAGCTGAAAGATCTCATTTCTAAAAACAACCTAAAAGTTAAAATATTACGATGTAATCATAACAAAAATTGTGAAGAGCTATGTGGAAAACTGCTTTGAACCTCTATTAAGAGTGTCAACTTTGTCTCAATGAATTTATACATCAATCTAATCCCTATGAAAATATCAATAGTGTTTTTTCAGAACCTGAAACAATGCTAAAATTTATCTTGAAGTATAATAAGACCAGCTAGAAAAATTCTGAGAAGAAAATAGAGGAGAATAACCTGAAAGATACTTCAAAAAAGAGACTATAACTATATATTTGACCATATGGAAGAAATAGATAAATAGATCAAGGAAAATCAGAGTGCATTAACTGGAATAGGCTAGGTTAAAAAACAAAACAAACAAAAAAATAACCTGTAATCCTAGGCACTTACACAATGAGATTTCTTTCTTTCTCGTGCTCTTAGTTTGTTTTCCGTCAGTGGAGCAGTAGGTGGCTCAGCGGTAGGCTTCTCTCAGGGACCCAATCTCATGCGGACTCCTGTAGGTTCTAGCAGCATTAGTTGCAAAATAAAGCTTTTCTTCAGTCTTCACAGCAGGATGAGCAAGTCTGAGGAATGGCACGTATTCTCCTTGTCTCAGCCTGGAAAGGAAGTCCTTAGGCCTAACTTCAGGGAGTTGAAAAGCATTGGTTAGCAATGTCATGGATACTAGGGATGTCTGTGATGGAGAGGTCAGATGTAGTTCCAAATATGTATGGGAATATTGTTTGCAATACAGGTGCCACTTCAGATCTTCAGGAAAAGATATTACTCAATGGTTTGGTTAGAAAGCATTAAGTGCTTGTGTAGATAGAGGAGAATCGAACAACATTCCTTCCTCACTCCTATACCAACATAAATTCCAAATGGAACAAAGTTAGAAAAGAAATGACTCTGGAAGGAAGATGGGACAAAGAACTTGCTAAGCAGGACATCAAATTTAACCCAATAGAAAATGGTGAGAGATTTGAACTGGCAATTTGGTGTCGGGGGCAGGGGGGAAATGTGAATCTCAAACTCATTCAGGATTAATTGCAAATCTAAGCAAGAATAAAATGTCACTTTTTTCCTTTCCAAAAAAATGCAAAATTTGATGATACCAAGTACTAGTGAGGATTTGGAGAAATGTGCAGGTTCATGTTCCATTGTCAGGAGTATATGTAGGTAAAACCATATATATTAAAAATAAAAATGTACATTGATACAAAATTTACCCTATGGATATATTTACAAAAATTATCGCAGTGAACAATGTTAATTGAAGGATTGTTTAGAGTATCAATAAGACTGATACAATTAAAGTGTCCTTCAGAGGGAACTGGATGAATGAATTATGCTTCACTATTCATGTAAAGGTGTACCAGATACTTCTTTTAAAAAGGAAGTAGATCTGTATGTGCTGGTTTGTAAGTATCTTCAAAGTACATCATAAAATGGAAACATAAGATACAGAAAATTATGAATAATATACATACTTTTATTTTGTGTGTGAAAATACATACATTTATACATATACACATATATAGATTATTTATCTATGTTTACTCCCCCCCCACCCCCTAGATTTCACCTAGAAGAATTTATAAGAATCTTACAGTGGTTATTTTTTGGAGAAGGTCCTATCAGAACTGTGTTTGTGAGAGGAAGGTTTTCCTTTTTAAAAAAAATGAATTTACTAATCATATATACATATTTTTTTACATCAAAACAAAGTTTATATGGTAATTTTGTGGGTTTTTAATTAATGTTTAATAGACACAATTAGAAATTTTATATGTATGTATATGAAACAAGCGATAAACTTTTTCTCCAATGTCATTGTTTTTCAAATATTAAATGGAAATAGGAAGAAAGTAAAAAGTGAAATTAGAAAATGACAGGTTACACTTAAACGATTAAAATCCTGAATCTCATTTCTCCCTGGGAATTTTTTCTTTCTTTTCCTGTCTTTTATTCTCCAGCTCTATTGGTAAATAATTAACAAAAAAAATTGTATATATTTCAAGTGTACAACGTGATGGTATGTCATACATATAATACAAGTGAAATGATTACTACTATGAAGTAAACACGTCCATCACCTTGCATAGTTACCATTTTTTTGATGTGTGTGGTATGAACACTTAAGGTCTACTATCTTTGATTTCAAGTGTACAATATGCTATTATTAACTATAGTCACCATGCTGTACCTGAGATCCCTAGGACTTTATCTTGTAACTGGGAACTTGTGCTCTTTGATCAATATCTCTCCCTTCCCTCACCTCCAGCCCCTGGCAACCACTGTTCTATCTGTTTATATGAATTTGACTTATTTTCTTTTACACTACATTTCTTATCAACTTTAAGAAGTCTCAATAAATAAAGGCTGTATTGCAAGGTCAGAATTCTTTGGGTTTGCATACTTAACACTGATTTTAAAAATAAATAAATAAATATATATATATATAATTTACTATCATAATTCCAGGGTATCCTCATACTTACACAAAAATGTCTACATAAAGATTTATTGATGCATTATTTGTAATAGCACAATGGCAGAAATATCACAAATGTTGCTTTGCTAGGTATAGGTTCAATAAAACATGGTACAGCCCGTAAAATAGAAACCTTGTAGAGCTTAAGAGAAAGAAGCAGGTTTATATACTAAAGTGAAAACTATCTAGGCTCTATTGCTTTGTGAAAAAACAAGGTGAAGAAAACAGTGTGTAGTGTGCTACCTTTTGTTTGAAATAAAATGATGCCCTCCATACATTTAGGTTGTGTGTGTGTGTGTGTGTGTGTGTGTGTGTGTGTATGATCTTATTCTGTTTGGATATGTAATTATAAGACGCATTGCTCTGATGAGAGTGAGAATGAGGATAGAAGACTTATTTTCCTTTGTTTAGCTTTTTTATACTGTTTGGTTTGTTTTGCCATCTAAACTATTTCTTTTTAAAAAAGTGAACCAATCAGGCAATCAAAGAAACACATTATGTTCTGTGTTTATTACCTTAGGCATATGAGTAAACAAAATTAACATAAATAACACCTTAGTTGGTTTTTTTGGGGGGTCCAAATTATTTAATTAATTTATTTAAACATATTTATTGGAGTATGATTGCTTTCCAATGGTGTGTTAGTTTCTGCTTTATAACAAAGTGGATCAGTTATAACATATGTTCCCATATCTCTTCCCTCTTGCGTCTCCCTACCACCCTCCCTATCCCACCCCTCTAGGTGGTCACAAAGCACCAAGCTGATCTCCCTGTGCTATGCGGATGCTTCCCACTAGCTATTTTACATTTGGGAGTGTATATATGTCCATGCCACTCTCTCACTTTGTCACAGCTTACCATTCCCCCTCCCCATATCCTCAAGTCCATTCTCTAGTAGGTCTGTGTCTTTATTCCCATCTTACTCCTAGGGTCTTCATGACTTTTTATATTTTTATTAGATTCCATAAATATGTGTTAGCATATGGTACTTGTGTTTCTCTTTCTGACTTACTTCACTCTGTATGACAGACTTTAGGTCCATCCATGTCACTACAAATAACTCAATTTCATTTCTTTTTATGGCTGAGTAATATTCCATTGTATATATGTGCCACATCTTTTTTATCCATTCATCTGATGATGGACACATAGGTTGCTTCCATGTCCTGGCTATTGTAAATAGAGCTGCAAGGAACTTTTTGGTACATGACTCTTATTGAATTATGGTTTTCTCAGGGTAATATGCCCAGTAGTGTGATTGCTGGGTTGTATGGTAGTTCTATTTTCAGTTTTTTAAGGAACCTCCATACTGTTCTCCATAGTGGCTATATCCATTTACATTCCCACCAGCAGTGCAAGAGTGTTCCATTTTCTCCACACGCTCTGCAGCATTTATTGTTTGTAGATTTTTTGATGATGGCCATTCTGAACGGTGTGAGATGGTATCTCATTGTAGTTTTGATTTGCATTTCTCTAATGATTAAAGATGTTGAGCATTCTTTCATGTGTTTGTTGGCAATCTGTATATCTTCTTTGGAGAAATGTCTATGTAGGTCTTCTGCCCATTTTTGGATTGGTTTGTTTGTTTTCTTGTTATTGAGCTGCATGAGTTGCTTATAAATTTTGGAGATTAATCCTTTGCCAGTTGCTTCATTTGCAACTATTTTCTCCCATTCTCAGGGTTGTCTTTTGATCTTGTTTATGGTATCCTTTGCTGTGCAAAAGCTTTTAAGTTTCATTAGGTCCCATTTGTTTATTTTTGTTTTTATTTCAATTTCTCTAGGAGGTGGGTCAAAAATGATCTTGCTGTGATTTATGTTATAGAGTGTTCTGCCTATGTTTTCCTCTAAGAGTCTGATAGTGTCTGGCCTTACATTTAGGTCTTTAATCCATTTTGAGTTTATTTTTGTGTATGGTGTTAGGGAGTGTTCTAATCTCATACTTTTACAGGTAGCTGTCCAGTTTTCCCAGCACCACTTATTGAAGAGGCTGTCTTTTCTCCACTGTATATTCTTGCCTCCTTTATCAAAGATAAGGTGACCATGTGTGCGTGGGTTTATCTCTGAGCTTTCTATCCTGTTCCATTGATCTATATTTCTGTTTTGGTGCCAGTACCATACTGTCTTGATTACTGTAGCTTTGTAGTATAGTCTGAAGTCAGGGAGCCTGATTCCTCCAGCTCCATTTTTCTTTCTCAAGATTGCTTTGGCTATTCGGGGTCTTTTGTGTTTCCATACAGATTGTGCAATTTTTTTGTTCTAGTTCTGTGAAAAATGCCAGTGGTAGTTTGATAGGGATTGCATTGAATCTGTAGATTACTTTGGGCAGTAGAGTCATTTTCACAATGTTGATTCTTCCCATCCAAGAACATGGTATATCTCTCCATCTGTTTGTATCATCTTTAATTTCTTTCATCAGTGTCTTATAATTTTCTGCATACAGGTCTTTTGTCTCCTTAGGTAGGTTTATTCCTAGATATTTTATTCTTCTTGTTGCAGTGGTAAATGGGAGTGTTTTCTTAATTTCACTTTCAGATTTTTCATCATTAGTGTATAAGAATGCCAGAGATTTCTGTGCATTAATTTTGTACCCTGCTACTTTACCAAAATCATTAATTAGCTCTAGGAGTTTTCTGGTAGCATCTTTAGGATTCTCTATGTATAGTATCATGCCATCTGCAAACAGTGACAGCTTTACTTCTTCTTTTCTGATTTGGATTCCTTTTATTTCTTTATCTTGTCTGATTACTGTGGCTAAAACTTCCAAAACTATGTTGAATAAGAGTGGTGAGAGTGGGCAACCATGTCTTGTTCCTGATCTTAGTGGAAATGGTTTCAGTTTTTCACCGTTGAGGATGATGTTGGCTGTGGGTTTGTCATATATTGCCTTTATTATGTTGAGAAAAGTTTCCTATGCCTGCTCTCTGCAGGGTTTTTATCATAAATTTGTGTTGAATTTTGTCAAAAGCTTTCTCTGCATCTATTGAGGGAATCATGGTTTTTCTCCTTCAGTTTGTTAATATGGTGTATCACGTTGATTGATTTACATGTATTGAAGAATCCTTGCATTCTTGGAATAAACCCCACTTGATCATGGTGTATGATCCTTTTAATGTGCTGTTGGATTCTGTTTGCTAGTATTTTGAGGATTTTTGCATCTATGTTTATCAGTAATACTGGCCTGTAGTTTTCTTTCTTTGTGACATCTTTGTCTGGTTTTGGTATCAGGGTGATGTTAGCCTTGTAGAATGAGTTTGGGAGTGTACCTCCCTCTGCTATATTTTGGAAGAGTTTGATAAAGATAGGTGTTAGCTGTTCTCTAAATGTTTGATAGAATTCACCTGTGAAGCCATCTGGTCCTGGGCTTTTGTTTGTTGGAAGATTTTTAATCACAGTTTCAGTTTCAGTGCTTGTGATTGGTCTGTTCATATCTTCTATTTCTTCCTGGTTCAGTCTCGGCAGGCTGTGCATTTCTAAGAATTTGTCCATTTCTTCCAGGTTGTCCATTTTATTGGCATAGGGTTGCTTTTAGTGTTCTCTCATGATCTTTTGTATTTCTGCAGTGTCAGTTGTTACTTCTCCTTTTTCATTTCTAATTCTATTGATTTGAGTCTTCTCCCTTTTTTTCTTGATGAGTTTGGCTAATGGTTCAGTTTGGTTTATCTTCTCAAAGAACCAGCTTTTAGTTTTATTGATCTTTGCTATCATTTCCTTCATTTCTTTTTCATTTATTTCTGATCTGATCTTTATGATTTCTTTCCTTCTACTAACTTGGGGTTTTTTTTGTTTTTCTTTCTCTAATTGCTTTAGGTGAAAGGTTAGGTTGTTCGAGATGTTTCCTGTTTGTTAAGGTAGGATTTTACTGCTATAAATTTCCCTCTTAGAACTGCTTTTGCTGAATCCCATAGGTTTTGGGTCGTCGTGTCTCCGTTGTCATTTGTTTCTAGGTATTTTTTGATTTCCTCTTTGATTTCTTCAGTGATCACTTCATTATTGAGTAGTGTATTGTTTAGCCTCCATGTGTTTGTATTTTTACATATCTTTTCCTGTAATCGATATCTAGTCTCATAGCATTGTGGTTGAAAAAGATACTTGATAAGATTTCAGTTTTCTTAAATATACCAAGGCTTGATTTGTGATCCAAGATATGATCTATCCTGGAGAATGTTCCTTGATCACTTGAGAAAAATGTGTATTCTGTTGTTTTTGGATGGAATGTGCTATAAATATCAATTAAGTCCATCTTTTTTAATGTATCATTTAAATCTAGTGTTTCCTTATTTATTTTCATTTTGGGTGATCTGTCCATTGGTGAAAGTGGGCTGTTGAAGTCCCCTACTCTGTATGTGTTACTGTCGATTTCCCCTTTTATGGCTGTTAATATTTGCCTTATGTATTGAGGTGCTCCTTTGGTGGGTACAGAAATATTTACAATTGTTATATCTTCTTCTTGGATCGATCCCTTGATCATTACGTAGTGTCCTTCTTTGTCTCTTGTAGTAGTCTTTATTTTAAAGTCTATTTTGTTTGATATGAGAATTGCTACTCCAATTTTTCTTTTGATTTCCATTTGCATGCAATATCTTTTTCCATCCCCTCACTTTCAGTCTGTAATTATCCCTACATCTGAAGGGGGTCTCTCGTAGACAGCATATATATGGGTCTTGGTTTTGTATCCATTCAGCCAGTCTGTGTCTTTTGGTGCGAGCATTTAATCCATTTACATTTAAGGTAGTTATCGATATGTATGTTCCTATTCCCATTTTCTTAATTGTTTTGGGTTTGTTATTGTAGGTCTTTTCCTTCTCCTGTTTTTTTGCCTAGAGGAGTTCCTTTAGCATTTATTGTAAAGCTGTTTCGGTGGTGCTGAACTCTCTCAGTTTTTGCTTGTCTGTAAAGGTTTTAATTTCTCCATCAAATCTGTATGAGATCCTTGCTGGGTAGAGTAATCTTGGTTGTAGGTTTTTCTCCTTCATCACTTTAAATATGTCCTGCCACTCCCTTCTGGCTTGCAGAGTTTCTGCTGAATCATCAGCTGTTAACCTTATGGGGAATCCCTTGTGTGTTATTTGTTGTTTTGCCCTTGCTGCTTTTAATATGTTTTCTTTGTATTTAATTTTTGATAGTTTGATTAATATGTGTCTTGGCATGTTTCTCCTTGGGTTTATCCTGTATGGGACTCTCTGCGCTTCCTGGACTTGATTAACTATTTCCTTTCCCATATTAGGGAAGTTTTCAACTATAATCTTTACATATATTGTCTCAGTCCCTTTCTTTTTCTCTTCTTTTGGGACACCTATAATTCGAATGTTGGTGCATTTAATGTTGTCCCAGAGGTCTCTGAGACTGTCCTCAGTTCTTTTCATTATTTCTTCTTTATTCTGCTCTGTGGTAGTTATTTCCACTATTTTATCTTCCAGGTCACTTATCCGTCCTTCTGCCTCAGTTATTCTACTACTGATCCCTTCTAGAGTATTTTTAATTTCATTTATTGTGTTGTTCATCTTTGCTTGTTTCCTCTTTAGTTATTCTAGGTCCTTGTTAAATGTTTCTTGCATTTTCTCTATTCTATTTCCAAGATTTGCGATCATCTTTACTATCATTAATCTGAATTCTTTTTCGGGTAGACTGCCTATTTCCTCTTCATTTGTTAGGTCTGGTGGGTTTTTGCCTTGCTCCTTCATCTGCTGTGTGTTTTTCTGTCTTTTCATTTTGCTTATCTTACTGTGTTTGGTGTCTCCTTTTTGCAGGCTGCAGGTTCGTAGTTCCCGTTGTTTTTGGTGTCTGTCCCCAGTGGCTAAGGTTGGTTCAGTGGGTTGTGTGCGCTTCCTGGTGGAGGGGACTAGTGCCTGTGTTCTGGTGGATGGGGCTGGATCTTGTCTTTCTGGTGGGCAGGTCTACGTCTGGTGATGTGTTTTCGGGTGTCTGTGGCCTTATTATGATTTTAGGCAGCCTCTCTGCTAATGGATGGGGTTGTGTTCCTGTCTTGTTAGTTTTTTGGCATAGGGTGTCCAGCAGTGTAGCTTGTTGTTCGTTGAGTGAAGCTGGGTGTTTACATTGAGATGGAGATCTCTGGAAGATTTTTGCCGTTTGACATTACGTGGAGCTGGGAGGTCTCTTGTGGACCAGTGTCCTGAATTTGGCTCTCCCACCTCAGAGGCACAGCACTGACTCCTGGCTGGAGCACCAAGAGCCTTTCATCCACACAGCTCAGAATAAAAGGGAGAAAAAGTAGAAAGAAAGAAAGAAAGAGGATAAAATAAAATAAAGTAAAATAAAAAAATAAAGTTATTAAAATAAAAAATAACTATTAAGAAAAAAATTTTTAAGTTAAAAAAACACAAAAAATGGATGGACAGAACCCTAGGACAAATGGTGAAAGCAAAGCTATACAGACAAAATCTCTCACAGAAGCACACACATACACACTCACAAAAAGAGGAAAAGGGGAAAAAATAAAATATCTTGCTCTCAAAGTCCACCTCCTCAATTTGGGATGATTCGTTGTCTATTCCGGTATTCCACAAATGCAGGGTACATCAAGTTCACTGTGAAGATTTAATTTGCTGCTCCTGAGGGTGCTGGGAGAGATTTCCTTTTCTCTTCTTTCTTTGCACAGCTACTGGGCTTCAGCTTTGGATTTGTACCCGCCTCTATGTGTAGGTCGCCTGAGGGCGTCTGTTCTTTGCTCAGACAGGACAGGGTTAAAGGAGCAGCTGATTCGGGGGCTCTGGCTCAGGCTGTGGGGAGGGAGGGGTATGGATGTGGAGCGAGCCTGTGGAGGCAGAGGCTGGCATGATGTTTCACCAGCCTGAGGCGTGCCGTGTGTTCTCCCGGGGAAGTTGTCTCTGGATCACGGGACCCTGGCAGTGGCGGGCTGCACAGGCTCCAGGGAGGGGAGGTGTGGATAGTGATCTGTCCTCGCACACAGGCTTCTTGGTGGCTGCAGCAGCGGCCTTAGCATCTCATGCCCGTCTCTGGTGTCTGCGCTCATAGCCGCCGCTCGCGCCCATCTCTGGAGCTCCTTTAAGCGATGCCCTTGATCCCAAAGAGGGAAGAAAAGGTCTCTTGCCTCTTCGGCAGCTCCAGACTTTTTCCCGGACTCCCTCCCGGCTAGCCGTGGTGCACTAACCCCTTCAGGCTGTGTTTGTGCCGCCAACCCCAGTCCTCTCTCTGGCATCTGACCTCCGAAGCCCCAGCCTCAGCTCCCAGCCCCCGCCCGTCCCGGGGTGTGAGCAGACAAGTCTCTCAGGCTGGTGAGTGCTGATCGGCACTGATCCTCCGTGCGGGAATCTCTCCGCTTTGCCCTCCGCACCCCTGTTGCTGTGTTCTCCTTCTGCTTCGAAGGTTCCCCACTCTGCCACCGCAGTCTCCGCCCGTGAAGGGCCTCTAGTGTGTGGAAACCTTTCCTCCTTCACAGCTCCCTCCCACTGGTGCAGGTCCTGTCCCTATTCTTTTGTCTCTGTTTATTATTATTATTTTTTTGCCCTACCCATGTACGTGGGGAGTTTCTTGACTTCTGCGAGGTCTCCTGCCAGCGTTCAGTGGTGTTCTATAGGAGCAGTTCCACGTGTAGATGTATTTCTGATGTATCTGTGGGGAGGGAGCTGATCTCCACGTCTTACTCTTCTGCCATCTTCCTCCTCCCCCGCTAGGTATGATGATTTCATGTGCCTCTAGGTAAGTGGCCTCAGTTCCTTGCCACATGGATCTCTCCTTAGGGCTGCTTGAGTGTCCTCAGGACATGGCAGCTGGCTTACCCCAGGATGAGTGATCCAGCCCGCTGTCCCCAGGACTGTTGCTGCTTTGGCCACCTGGGCCCCTCCAGAGCCAGCAGCCTCAGTGAGGCCGCCCTCCCCTTGGGCTCCGGGGCAGTTCCTTGACCACACCTTAGTTTTTGAAATCGTGTCTTTCATTAACTTTCTGTAAATAGTGACATCTTCTGTCATCATGATAAAGGATCTTATCCAGTCACATTTCTTTTTCTTTAAACTCAATTTTCAATGACATAAATATGGTGCACAAATAAAAACCGTGAAATATCCAAGGTACACCCCTCGCTGACTGTCTTGGGTTAGGCACACCAAGTAGGTTGAGATTTAGTCTGTCTTGCCTCTGAAGTGGGCATGTAACACCCATGCTGCCCTGTTGGATTCAGGTCTGCTATCTGTCAAATGTGATAGAAACCTTCGTGAAGGGGCTTCACATAACATGATGTTGTTAGTGTAAGTTCATGTGCCCGATGCACAGTGAGGCCAAAGAAACGAAACATGGGAGTTTGTAGCAGGGAAAGGTGTATTGCAGGGCCATGCAAAGAGAGCGGTGGCTCATGCTCTAAAAAACTCAAGCTCCCAGAAGGGTTTTGGCCAAGCATTTTTAAAAGTCAGGTTAGTGTGGGTAGTGGTTACTCCGGGTGTGTGATCAGCTCCTGCATAATTCTGATTGGTTGGTGGTCAGGTAACAGGGCAGTGTCAGTGTCACAAGGATTAACCCAGTTCTTAGGCTCCAGGAAGCATGGGGCCATGTGCTCATGGTCATCAAGTAGTTAACATCTTCCATTTGGTATTGGTGGGTGGACGGTGTTTCCCATCGATAAAACAACTCAGGAAATGTGCGTGAAATACTGTTATCTAGGTACTTCAGAGAGGAGCTAAAGCAGAGCATATGGGGGAAGGCCTGTCCAAGGAAGGCCCCATAGGGCTCTGCTCAGTTGTAATTCCCCCCTTTTCTTTGATACTCCTCAATATTGAGGAGAACAAGTTGTGCCAGAGAATACAAAATTTAAACAGATCTAATCTGGAGTCAGATATGTTATTCTCTATTACAGTGTTCAGTTTCAACGTAATGAGGTGGTGCTGATCTTCTTTTAATGGTAGTAGGATGGATGCTCTAGAAATGTGCATAGAACATGGATGTGTAACATTAGGCTGCAAGTTGTGACTTAGGATACGGTAGTCCTGTACTCTGTTATTCCACAGCAAGAGAGATTGAATGGCTACTTCGTAAGAGGCCAGGGAGTAGAGTGGCCTTAGAGAAGTTAGAAATCTGACTGCTAGAGGCTGAGATAAAAAGTTCCTTGGCAGCAAGGTGTTCATTCATAAGTCGCCTCCACACTGATGTAAGATCCAGGCATAGATCCAGAGAGGAAACACTCTCCATTAGAATTCAGTTACTGTTTATTTTGTTTAACTTCATAACCCTCTGCTATTTAATTTCAGTTTTAATTACAGTAGAAACAACAAAAGGCAACATAAATTAGCTTTTAAAAACTATATATAAATATATATACATGCACACTTTTCTATTACCCAAGAGTTGGCAAGAAAGAGATAATGATGCTAATTACCTTTTTACCGTTCATGTCACATTGTGTTTAGCTTTCCCTTTTGCAATGACCTTTTGTTCAATAGCTCTGGAAAATGAGGGGATCCAGTCTACTTTAACATCCCTGGCATCTTACGAGCAAACGATGAATGATATTTTGGGTGACTGCTGGGGTAATTACAAATATGGTGATAATATATGCAAATTCTGTGTGAGAGAAATTATAGGTCACTGCTGTTTGTATCATGCCATTTCTGTGGTGATGAAAGAAATTGCTGTTAACTACCAGATTATTACCATCCTTAATTTTGATAATTCTAGGCTATCAAAGAATGTTGTGAAACACAAGTCATATTTAATTTTTCCAGCAAGATGGCAGCACTTGGTTCCTCAGTCATGATCCCTGCAAATTTTTGTGTGTGTGTGCATTTGATAAATTCATAGCTATTATGGGGTAAACAAAGATTATTCATGAATCTTGGGAAGAGAGTTTCCTTTTCACCGGCCAACATGCATAGTTCATTCCCTGGAAGTTTCACTCCTGAATTCTTCTGCATAAATATTGCTTTTCTTGTAAGCTTCCCCGTCCCCTGGGGAGAAGTGAAATAAGAAACCAATGAGAGTGCATTTTGGCACATTGAAAAACATAACAGATTCTCAAAGCTAAAACTTGTCTGTGCAGTGGACTTGACCACTGGTGTAACCACAATCACTTTCTCATTAAATGTTGGTCAGTAACATTTCTACTACCTTAGTAAGTGAGTCAGACATCACTCAGCCTGTGGCCTGCTTTTAAAGCACTTATCCATGGAAGGTTTTTTACTATCTAGGGCCCTGGAATGACACGGATCCTTCTCACGATGTCACTGTTTGTTTATAAAGATGAAATCCTATGTTCATCATTTTAAGTGATGAGATAAAAGACATTATATACAAGGATTGGCAGCTCTATTTGATTGGTTTTGGTAATCACTTTAGCATTTAAGTTCATGTCTTTTCTTGTCTGAATATAATTATTGAAATAATTTTTAGTGTTCACGGGAGAAAATCTCACTCAAGACTCAGTGACTGAGGTTTAGTTGTCCTGTTCCTAACAGATAAAGCCGAAAAGCAAAAATCTGCATAACTCTTTTGTAGAATATTATATGTGTAAGTCAAACCACCTGATCTATACGTAGCAACTGCATTTGTGATGTCACTCATGAAAAAAGCATTTTAGTGTTTACAGAAGCTACAGTTCAGTCTTCCATGAATCTCTCAAAAGTAAACTTTCTTACACTCATAAAGACAGCCTGGCTAGTCTATAAATTCAACTTGTTTTCAAAACTCAGTTATTTACTCTTTATGGTAAAGTGATATTGTTCAGGGGAAGATTTAACTTCTGTATTGTTTATCAGAAATGTGACACATGCCTACGTGCCTTTATATTCCAAGAACAGGAGAGAAGATCTTCATGTTTCCAAAGTGCCATCTTACTTACCTGTGTCCTCAACTATGTTTACTTACAGTGTGCATTTATTTTTGAATTTTATATATTTCTTACTTTACAGGAATGTACCATACCCCTACTAACACGTTAGATGGGAAACATTTCCGAGATGGAAATCTTTGGATTCAGATTCTTTGGAGGCAGTCCTTATGGGTTCACTGATGATATGTATCTTGGAAGATTTTCTCATGTCAAGTGTTGTCCCTTTTCAGTCTTTACCACTGGTGAGAACTTTTCAAGAGTCCCTCCTTTCTCCCCTAAGAGACCTCGAAGTTGACTGATTTGAGACTGAATTTTTGACAGTCTGAATTTTTAATGCCACTGCAATTTATAGTGTAAATAGAAACAACTTAAACTATTGCAGGTTGTGTAGGACACATGATGTTCTGCAACAGCCGCATTTCCTTTCTGTAATTTGAAATCCCATTTATATAAAGAAAAATTTGAAATCCCATTTATATAAAGAGAAATTTGATTTGCATGTCACGTTTCTGGGGGCATTCACACCTGTCTTTCTATAAGCAGTGGAAGGAACAGCATGGTATTCACAAACCTGTTTTTTTTTTTTTTTTTTCCCTTCAAACCTGGGTCTTCAACTATGTCCTGATCCAAATGAGTTTCCTTATTCCCATTTTTGAAGACTTTTGCTAGCTATACATGGTCAGGTTGTCTGAGAAATCATGCAATTGAAGGAAGGAAATTTGTGTATCATTTTGCAACTTGAACTAGACAAGTCAGTTAGTATAGTCAGAAAGCAAAGGCTAAAGAAAAACCAAGTTTTCTTCAAAGAATGTTTGTAGACAAATGTCTCCCTAGAAGTAGAATTTTCTGCTAGATTTTCACTGAAGTTTACTCAGTCATACAGAGAATTATGGAAGATTTGAGTGTGAAGGCTGTAAATTTAATACATTTTAATGTAGTTCTACTTATTTTAAATATTCTTGAAATCGGTATTAGTAGGAAAATATCAATCAAGAGCTCTGTCTCCCTAGAAGGCGAAGACTATATTTACCATCAAAGGTTGATGGATGAAACTTGAGTGCAATCAATAAAAAGGGTGTAACCTCACAAACAACCCAATCAAAAAATGGGCAGAAGACCTAAATAGACATTTCTTCAAAGAAGATATACAGATGGCCAAGAGGCACATGAAAAGCTGCTCAATATCACTAATTATTAGAGAAATGCAAATCAAAACTACAATGAGGGATCACCTCACACCAGTTAGAATGGGCATCATCAGAAAATCTGCAAACAAATTCTGGAGAGGGTGTGGAGAAAAGGGAACCCTCTTGCACTGTTGGTGGGAATGTAAATTGATACAGCCACTATGGAGAACAGTATGGAGGTTCCTTCAAAAACTACAAATAGAACTACCATATGTCCCAGCAATCCCACTACTGGGCATATACCCAGAGAAAACCACAGTTCAAAAAGACACATGCATCCCAATGTTCATTGCAGCACTATTTACAATAGCCAGGTCATGGAAGCAACCTAAATGCCCATCAACAGAGGAATGTGGTACATATATACAATGGAATATTACTCAGCCATAAAAAGCAACAAAATTAGGTTATTTGTAGAGACACGGATGGACCTAGAGACTGTCATACAGAGTGAAGTAAGTCAGAAACAGGACAAGAAATATCATATATTTACACATGTATGTGGAATCCAGAAAAATGGTACAGATGACCAGTTTGCAAGGCAGAAATAGAGACACAGATGTAGAGAACAAATATATGGACACCAAGGGAGGAAAGTGGGGGGTGTTCGTGGGATGAACTGGGAGACTGGGATTGACATATATACACTGACATGTATAAAATAGGTAACTAATAAGAACCTACTGTATAAAAATAAAAAAATCAAATTAAAAAAAACTTACAACCTCCAAGACATTGTCAAGCTTTAGTGTACAGAACAATCACTACAGAGTAGCTCCATTAAAATGCAGATTCCCAGGTTCTGGGCCTCAGGCTCTATTCAGTGAATCTGGACTAGGGCCTAGGAACTTGGATTTCTAATTCATCCCCCAGGTGATTGTGATGAGATGATTCCTCAAATACTCTTTAGAAACACCACTCTAAGATCAATATATATTTCAATTTTCCTGACTAACTGTGGTAGAAACACATGTGTGCACTCCTCATCCAACTGCTCATATATGTATATACCCATTATAAAAACAAATGAAGAGGGCTTCCCTGGTGGCGCCGTGGTTGAGAATCTGCCTGCTAATGCAGGGGACACAGGTTCGAGCCCTGGTCTGGGAGGATCCCACATGCCATGGAGCAACTAGGCCCGTGAGCCACAACTACTGAGCCTGCACGTCTGGAGCCTGTGCTCTGCAGCAAGAGAGGCCGCGATAGTGAGAGGCCCGCGCACCGCGGTGAAGAGTGGCCCCCGCTTGCCACAACTAGAGAAAGCCCTCGCACAGAAACGAAGACCCAACACAGCAAAAATATATAATTTAAAAAACAAATGAAGAAATTAAGGAAGTTTAGCACCTTTTATAATCTCAATAACATACCCCTGGTCTCCATCCCAAGATTAGAACACATGAGGTGAAGTTACTTCCTTCCATCCCCTAGATACCTTCTGAAGATATATGTCCTTACAAGATTTCTTTCTTACCAAGTCTAGTTTGGTTCTTTGAAATGATGATTTTAATTCAAGTCTCCTAGTTTTAAAAAAGATTACCCTTGTTAGGCATCTGATAGTATTTTGAACTCCCAACATTTGATAGTTCTGCTTTTTTTCCTTTCCTTGGGAAAGGAGAGCAGAGCAGAGATCATGATTATGGGAGCCTTGGGTAGTTCATGGTCAGAAATATTCTTCAGTCAAGTGTGGTGCAAACATGGAAAGTCCTAAATCTACATCTGTAGATTCCAGGGATCTGCTAAACTGTTTCCTAACAGTCCCAGTGGGCAATCATCTGAGACTTCTTATAGAGTATTTGTAAGGTGAAACATTTCTTCACTAAGGCAATTCCCGTTTTGATGATCTTAGAGATGTTCTTGTCAGAGACCTAACAGTGGATTAAAATGTAATATTTTATAGACCCAACTCTCCCCTGTGTCTTTCCATTCCCCCCATAAAAGAAAAAGTGAACAGATGAAAAAATTAGTCCAGGAATATCTTGTATGTCTTCCTAAAGTCCCAGAAGAAATGGGCACTGAGTATCTGTCCCTGTGTGTGAGCAGGTTCTATGGGACCTTACAGAAATTGATTTTACAAAAGGGAGGCATGTATCTTCCATTTGAATGATGGCTGTGTCTTAATTTTCGCAATGGATGCCTGTTGTGTAGTTTCTGCATCAACCATGACCATGATTCTGGCTGGAGTTCTCCAGTTTATTCTTCTTCAGCCTGGCCAAGGGAAGGAAAAAAGGGTTAAAAGAGACACTAAAGAAACTTTGAACATGTGATTCTTATAAACCTGACAGGAAAAGCAAATCCTAAAGATGTACTGTATCTTGTTCAAAGTTAACCATTGGGTCTGAGTCAGATTTGGAGTAAAAATTTCAATAACTTTTGCTTCCCAAACTAGGACTGGAGCTGTCTAAAAAATCACATGACCCTATGAACTTAATGAGAAAATTCAATAGAAAGTAGTTCTCGTTCAGTAGACCACTTAACAGTGGTATAAACTAGAGATTTTAATTGTTGAAAACTGTTGTATCTTGGATTGAAAAATTGATTTATAGTAGATTTTAATGCTCACGGCAGGAGATTTTTGGCATTTTATATCGTACTGTTTGTCATGCTTCGGTACTGACACAGCTGTACATCTTGATTATAGCTCCACTTCCAGTTAATATAGACTTTATACATGTAATCTTCATCTTTTTTTATTGTGAAAAGTGAGAGCATATTAAAACTAATCTTAAAGTTTTTGTAAAGCAAAAATATCTAAAGTAATCATAATGACATATCCTGTGTGATGAAGGACAAAATAGTATTTAAAGAAATACCTAGATTTGTAGAAGTCACAGTGAATATAAAAGAATACATGGTTCCATGAAAAGTTGACCCTTACATTTCTAGTTAACTTGGCCTTATGTATTTTCTGCTCTGTAAGAAAGTACAATTTTTCCATTAAACTTTTAATTTAGAGATAATCATAGATTCACATGTTGATCAAAGAAGTAACACAGAGATCCTATGTGTCCTTTTCTCAATTTTCCACAGTGAGGTATCTTGTAAACCTATAGTACAGTATCATGACTTGATAGTGACTTTACATTTAAAATACAAACATTTTTATCACCACAAAGATCCCTTACACTGCCCTTTTGTAGACACAACAATTTTCTTTCTGCCCTCACCCATGCCTTAACTAATGGAAATCACTAATCTTTGCCTGTTTCCATAAGTTTGTCATTTCAAGAATGCTTTGTGAATGGAATCATGTGGTATGTAACTTTTTGGAATGGGGTTTTTTACTAAGCATATTTTTTGGGAAATTCACCCACATTTTGTGTATTAATAGGTCATTCCCTTTTATTGAGTAATATTCTGTGGTATGGATATAAACCAGAATGTTGAATTCACTCACTGAGGGGTGTCTGCATCATTTCCAGTTTTTTAGTTGTGACAAAGCTGCTAAAATATGCAAAAAGTAAAAATTTCATGTGCACATAAATTCTCCTTGCTATGAGATAAATGAGCAGGAGTGCCATTGCTTCATCGTATTGTAGTTGTGTGTTGAGTTTTAAAGAAATGGTCAAACTGTTTTCTATAGTGACTGCACACTTTTACATTCCCATCTTCTTTACTTCTGGCTGGGGTTGGGAGTGCAGGCTCTCCACTAGGCTTCACTGATAACACCCCCCCCTCCCCCCGCCGCCACTGGTAGGACAGGAGTGTCTTGTTACTGCTTCCCACATGGTGTCCACTGACCAAAAGGGGCATTTGATGGGGTGCAAGTGGCCTCATTACTATTAGGCAGTGATGAAAATCCTTACTCCTTCTTAGATTTGTCTGATACCACCCAAACGGGGAAAGGGATGGCCACTTTACTGCTGCTGGATGGGGATGTAAGTCCAGGCTCTCTATTCAACCTTACTTAATGCCACTCTGGCAGGGGAATTGCAGTGCTTCGTTGTTTCCGAACCAGGTCCATTTATTCCACGTGCAGAAAGCCACGTGCTGAGATGCCAAAGCCTGCATCCCAGAAAAGTTTATTCACAAGGCAGCCAAGCAAGGAGATGGGTGAAACACATCTTTGATCTGCCTCCCTGAAGGTGAGGCTGTTGGAATATTTATAGCATAAGCAGGGAGGGTGGTCTTAGGAATGGGGAAAGGTTATGGGAGGCAAGGGGAAAGGTAAGGTAATTGGAGTTCTGTGCAAGTGTATCTAGGTGACATGCATAAGCAAAAATGGAGGCACTTAGCATGATCTGAGGGTGGAGTTTTCCGGCCCTCTAACATCAGAAGGCCATTCACTGGACACCTGCACTGGCCCAGTTTTACGGTTGGTGGTCCCAAGGAGCTTTAGCCAGCTCACTCTGAACAAGAGCTGATTTTACGTTCCTGTAAAATAATTGTGCTGTGTGAAGCCAGGAAGGTATACAATTAAAGAGAGGGAAAAACAAAATTAAGCTAAAGGAAGCATACAAGGCAGTTTACAAGCAGAGGGGTTCTAACAAGCAGTTCCTCTGTCTGTTGCTCTGCAAGACAAACTGAAGAATTTGTGTTAGCCATCAGCTTTGTTAACTCTGTGGGGCGTGGTTTTAATTATGACCTGGCCAGAGTGTAATCTCAGTGCCCTGCTCAGCCTTTTCTGGCCTAGGTGTGGATCAGGACATAGTTTCCTGTGGTGTTTGACTAGAGTAAAACCGTTGCTGTCTAAAAGTTTCCTACGTTGTTAGGCTGTCCCTTTCTGGTCCTTTGGCTTGATAGAGCAAGCATTATGTTGGAACTTGATTTGTCTGTGCCTGTTGGCATTACCAGCCATCTGGCTTCTTCAGCTCCAAGTCTGGGATATATGAAGGGGGGAAAAAAAAACCTTGGAAATCACCATCACAACTTTCCTTGGGTCTCTGAGTTCTCTGGGCTGTCTATCTTCTTCCTACTTTTCAGAATTTTACTATGTTTGTTCTCTAACAAAGATAAAGGTATTTTAGTTGTACTTGGTGAGAGGCATAAGGAAAAATACATCTCCTCCATTTCCCTGGAAGTGAAAATCCTCATACATTTTTAACACAAATGTTTCTTCAATTTTCTATAAGATCCTTGGGTAACTAGTTTGATACCTTCATTCACCCAATTAACAAGCATTTATTGAGTTGCAAGTCTGTACCAGGTACTAGGCTACCCAAGGGAATAAGAATAAGATGCCTTCCAGACCTCATGGAGCTCAGAGTCGAGTAGGAGAACAAGAAATACTTCAAAAAAAAACCAAAACCAAAAAGCAAAACAAAACCGGATTACAACAAGGCGATAACCACAGTAATAGTGATGTGTACCAGACGTTATTTTGAGTGACATACCTTTGCAAAACCTCTAAACCCTCAGCTTATGTCTGCTACACCCAAGCAATCTTGGGACAATCTAATACATGGAGAAGACAAGGTCTATGAAATTTTCTTTTTAGATCTCTTACCAGATGATTAAATGGAAAAAAATCAACATAAAAATAACAGGCAATTTAAGCAGATTGTGGCATATGGAAGGTAAAAATGCCACTTCTTGCTGGCAACATTCCGATCATTCAAACAACCTTCTAGTCACTAAGGATAGCCAACAAGTGTTTCTATTATGAAATTCCTCCGAATTTTTTTTTTTTTTTCCTGAGCTTTCTGTTGCAATTTTCCTGCTTTTCTTGTCTCTTCCCAGATAGCACATGTGGGCATCATCATCTGCTCTAGGTGGTCCTCAAGCACCTACTTAGTTAGCCTGTGAATTATTCTGAAATTGATTACTTACATATTTCTGTAAGATCTGAAGCAGAAATACTGACGTTTCTGGTCTCTGGGTTGCTTTTTGCTGAAGGTAACTTAACCCCTGTATGACTCCCTCCAACCCCACCCTTTCCTTCAAGACTTACCCATTCCCCTTCAACATCCATCCCTCTCTCTTCTGCTATCCTTTGTTATCGTAAACCAGGGTCCTCTCTGGTGACAGTGGCCCTTATTTTATTCTAATTAGCTTGTTCTCTCATACCTACTTACATGTATTTCTTATCAATTCTCTTAATCCTGCACATTGTACTTGTGGTGTCTCTGCAAATCAGTACCTCCTCCAGAACAGTTTTTTAAAATACATGTTTTCTTCTTAATACCAGCATCTCTAGCTCTTCTTTCAACCTCATAAAAATTTATTTCTTTACAATTGAAAATCATTTTTCTTGAATGGACATAGCAATTCTGCTTCTCTGAGTTTGTTGCAGAGCCAGGAGCCTAGAATTGGGAGTGTCCTAATGGGCTTCCTGCCCAGTATCCCCCCAGTTCACTAACTCCATATACAGTAGCCTTGATAAATGGCATCGAATATTATAGAAGCAATGCTTTCTCTCTGCCTTTCCCATGTTTTGGCAGACTGTAGTTTTACTATCTCCAGTCCTTGTCTCTGGAAAATATGCCAGGTCTGAGTGTTTTTCTGTCTCTTAGTACTTAACATTTGCACCCAATTAAGTGCTTAGCAAGCAAACACAAGGGGGAAAAAAAGGAAGAGCTGATAGCTGCAAGGAGAGACGTGAGAAGGAAAAGGGCAAAGAAGGAAATTAGGACTAGTGAATTGCCGTGGCACATCACTTAACTAAAGTGGCACTACTTGAGAGGAAGCTTTGACTACTCAGAAAGGTCTTCTTAGAATTTTCTCTTCGCATGAAGATCATTTCAGATAAATGCAGTTTTCATCAGAATGAATAACTTGACCTCTGAATGGGCACTTGCTGAAAGCGGATTTGTTTTGCATCTTTTCCTAGTAGGTTAACAGAAAATAATATTTAGGTGTTTTGCAAAGCAGTTTGGAAAGAAAATAACTATACTTAAGTTACCAATAACAACGTGCTTTATTTTACAGTGTTTACTTTGTGAAAGTCATGAACTCTTCAGCTCTCTGCAATGAGACACTGCAGTCATATGTGCTTTAGCATGATATGTAAACTAAGCCTGCAGAAACCAGGTCCTCACTGGTATTGCTAACAGAATGATGAATCTGCCTTTGTGAACTGTTAGTTCTTTGTTAGTGCTTGAGGAAACTGGAGTCGTCATTTTAATTTTGGGATGGTATTTTGTAATGGCTTGCATTTTGACCCAAGTTTTTAGGTCTGTCCCAGTTACTCTCTTTCATTCCTGCTGTTACTATTTCTTGGCTATTTAAAAAATACCTTATAAACTAAACTGCCATAACAAATATATCCCCAACTCTATAATGGCTCAACACAATAGAAATTTAATTCTTGCTTGTGTCCAAGGTAGGTGTTCATGGTTACAAGGTGGCTTTTCTCTACTCAGTGATTTAGGAATCTAAGTTTCTTCTAACTTGCATCACTGCCCTCTACTAGAGCCTGACTAAAATTTGCAACTAGTTGAAAAGTACCTTCCCTCTTAAAGCCCCTACCCTGAAGGGGTACTCACCATTTACACTTTCATTCCCTTTGAACAAAGACATTTGTCTTACTCTAAGAGAGACTGGGAAATGTAGGCTAGCAATGTGCCCCAGACATACTCCTACTAAAATGGAAGCAGGAAACAGTGGTCTTTGCTACATTTCTATGGATTTTTCCTTTTCTAAAGAATAATTAACTATACCTCTGGAGATGAGTCCTTTTGCTGTATACATCTAGTTGAAAGTCAGTAGGGTTTTTCTATGTTCATAGTTTGACACTGCAGAAATTTCTCTTCGGAAATTATCTGATTCCTTTCAGAATTGTGGTCTAATTTTATATCTGGATAAAAATTACTACAAAAGATATCAAATCTAAGGTGTCTGTATTTGTAATTTTACTCTCTTCACATTTTTTGGTGCTGCTCTGAACATTTTCTCTGAGAAAAACCCATGGAATCATATATTTGAAAGAACTAAAAATTAGATGTGTAACATGAGCTTGATTTTTACTGCACGTGGAACCAATATTGTCAACAATTAATTTGTTATTTTTTAATTTAAGAAACTATTAGGTGGTTAGCACTGTGCAAGGTGCTAATGGAAATAAAAGGCTCATCTTTTGCTTTGAAAATCCTTGAATGGGTCAGAATTTGTGTAAATAGTGGAAGAGAAAACCAAAAACAGACTGTTTCCATGGGCAGGCCTAGCATTAAAAATTGCTTCAGACTTAATAAACCAACATACCCACTAACCTCACACTACGTATGACATGGAGTATTAAGATTCACAGGTATGTCACAGGTATTGACCAGTTCTGGGAGGTCTGACGCTAGAATACTAAGCATGTGAAAAATATCGGACTCACCTGGATTGAGTTAGTTTCTCAAGAGTCAAATAGCGGTAAAGGAAAGTTATCACGTCAAAAGTGATTTTCAAATAAATCTGGCAATAAAAAATCTCCACCATTAACAGTAGGTATTTCAGGTAAACATCTTAGACATTTGTGTTTGTTGTATTAAAAACTTCAAACTGTTCTGCAGACCTCTTGAGTGGCACCATTCCTTTTTGGTGGATCTATAGTTCATCAGAGGCAGCTGCAGGTGGTATATTAAACTCTGGGTCACCAAAAAAGCCTTTGCCCAGTGACATGACCAGGATTATGGATTTAATTGTCGGTGACTTAATCCTCAGTGACTGTGTACAGCTCCATTGTTTTTAAAAATACATCTTTATTCATTAATGTGTTGTACTATAATGAAAGTAAAAACCATGCTGTAATAGATGGATTTTCTTTAATCGAGGTGAAATTCAAGTAACATACAATTAACCATTTTAACGTGTATGATTCAGTGACATTTAGTACAATTGCAATTTGTGTAACCACCACTTCTCTCTAGTTTCAAAACGTTTCCATCGCCTCAGAACAACACACCCCATCCCCTTTGAGAAATCAGTCCCCATGTCCTTCTACCCCAGCGCCTGACAACACTAATTTGCCTTCTGTCTCCATGCATTTGCCTATTCTAGATATTTTCTATAAAAGAAATCATATAGTATGTGACATTTGTGTCTGGCTTCTTTCACTTAGTATAATGTTTTGGGGGCTCATCCATGCA
Source organism: Kogia breviceps (assembly GCF_026419965.1). Lineage (NCBI taxonomy): Eukaryota > Metazoa > Chordata > Mammalia > Artiodactyla > Physeteridae > Kogia > Kogia breviceps. The sequence continues at coordinate 95,896,441 of NC_081313.1, forward strand.
TAGCATGTATCATACTCCGATTTTTTTCATGGCTGAATAATACTCCATTTCATATATATATCACAATTTGTTTATCCATTTATCTGCTTATGGCACTGTTTCACTGCTGAGGCTTTATTAGTTCTATATAGGTTGGCTTAACTTTAAAAAAGATTCTGTGCAGTGTAATCCAATTTTTTAAAAAAGTACATACATATAGAGGGAAAAGAGGGAATGAGGGAGAAACAGAAAGAAGAAACACACTTGGATAGATCTACAAGTAAGCCTTGAACATCGTGGGGGCTTAGGGTCACCAGCTCTCTGTGTTGTCAACAAACCACATGCAACATAGTCAGACCGCATCCATGGTTCCCCTGCATCTGTGGATTCGACCAACTGCGGATCATGTAGCGCTGTAGTATATCCTACTGGCAAAAATGCATGTAAGTGGATTCATACAGTTCAAACCTGTGTTGTTCAAGGATCAGCTGTATTTCAAAATTCTTCTCTGAATTTTCTGAATGTAATCAGCATATATTAATTTTATATTCAAAACAATTTAAATCTATTTTGTAACCACCAAAAAAAATAAACTAAACCCAAGACAAGAATATGTTTTAGGGGCCTTTTCTAAAAGTCGACAGATTTTATTCACATAGTTTTGCTTTTGCTGTCCTGTTTATTATGCATTCTGAAATTGGAAGTAAGTCGCTATATATTTTTGGAATTGGGGTTTAAATTATAAACCAATTAATACAGAATGCAAGCAGAATAAACATTTAAAGGACATTTGATCTGAATATGGGTTTAAAAATTGCAGCGAAAGTTATGTGCTTTTAAAGTCTTCTCACATCCTCCTTAGGACTTCAACATTTTTCTTGCCTGTCGTGAAAATATAGTTAACTATATAGCCTATCATCTCTGAGTGTCAGAGGCAGATAATGAACTTTTTGGAATTTGAATAGGGAATATCTGTGGAACATACTATTTTAATTTGAAGGAGTAAGTAATAATATAACAGCAGTTAACATTTATTATTTAAGCATGTGCTGGAGACAAATTCTAAGAAGTAGGAGTATGTTAGCCCTAGGCTAAAGACAACCCCAGATACTCTCAAAACAAAGAATAAAAGGAAGCCTAGAAAGGAGTCAATTTATATCAAGTAACTGCATCTCAGAAAAATTCTAACACTATTTAAAGTAACACAAGAAAATCCAGCAACCAAAACTAGAAAATGGAACCTGTACAACATCAAATTAAACATTTCCATGTGTTGTGTGTGTGTGTATGTATGTGTGTGTGTGTGTGTGTGTGTGTGTTGTGGATTTACTGGGCTGCTTATGTCTCTGCATTATTATTTTTAAAAATCATGTGTGAGACTATTTTGACTTTTTTCTTTAAATTTTTTTCTATCTCATTTTTTTTCTTGTTTCTCAATGCCAATTGCATGTATGTTAAACTATTACTTGGCATTGTTTTTCATGTCACTGACACTCTGCTTATTTTTTCTTTCTGTACTTAAGTTTGGATAGTTTTTTTGATCTGCCTTCAAGTTGACTGATTTTTTTCTTCTGGCGTCTTCCATCTGCACTCAAGTGAATTTTCCCCTTGAGATATTTTTCAGTTGTAGAATTTACATTTGTTTGTTTCTTTTAAAAAGAAATAATTTCTGTTTCTCTTTTGAGGTCCGTTATCTTTTCTCTTGGCATGTTCATCTTTTCCCTTAAATCTTTGAACACAGTCATAATAATTTTTAAATTGCCTTTATCTGCTAATTTCAACATCTGTGTCATCTCTAGAATTGTTTTTGTGGATTGATATTTTCTCCCTAGTTTTAGGTTATATTTTTGGCCTCATTTGTCTAATAATTTCATTTTTTATTATCATATCCTCTTTGTTATAGATGCTATGTTATTGAGAATCTTGATTGTGTGATCTTTGTTTAATGTTTGTTGGGTCTTACTGTGGATAGCAGTAAATTTATTGGAGGCTTAACTTGAACTTGTCAAGACTTGATTTTAGGTTCATTTTATGGCAGTTCTAGAATAGCATTTACTCTAGGATGAGGGCAACTCTATTCAAAAAGTACATCCTCTTTGGGGTCTGAATTACATGTTTGATTTGTTCAGCAAGGTTTTTCCACCATGGCTGGTCAGAACTCCCACGTCTTAGTGCTGTGAAACCTCCAGAATCTCTTTTAAGCTCCTCAACCCCAGTAGTAGTTGTTTTTAGCTGCTATGACTTACGGAGTATTGCCTACATGTGCATACATAGCTTAGTATTTAAGCCTAAGACTCAAGGGGACTCTTAGGCAGATTTCTGTGCAGCTTCTTTCTCTTCAACTTCCTGTCCACAAACTCCAGCCTTCTCAGTAGCACTGAACTCAGAACTCTAAGTCCTCTGCCTAGCCAGACCACTCCTGTCTCCTTCTCTGTGCTATGATTTGGAGAGTGTCCCTGGCTGAGAAACAGGATGAAGATGGAGCTCAACTCACATGCACTCAAGGATCACACACAAGTGCTGTCCATTGTGCAATGACTGAAAAGTTGTTTTACATAGTTCTGTCAAATTTTATAGTTACTTACAATGGGAGTTTTAAGTCTCATACCCATTAGAACTTTATAGCCAAAATTGGAGGTTGCTTATTTAATCTTTTCAAGCATGCTAAATTTGTATCAAGTCCCTTTCTACTAAGTATTATTTCTAGAATGCTTTTGCCTCTGTATCCTTTTTTGGGGGGGTGGGGAGTGTGGTGTTCCTTATCATTATTCAGATCTCCTTTCAAATGTCACCTTCTGTGATCACTGGATCTAAAGTACTCTGAGACCCTCTAGTAACTCTCTATTTCAGTACAGTTTTATTTCTTCATGGCCTTCATTACCACCTGCAATTATCTCATTTGTTTATTCATTGTCTCCCCGTTCTCACAAGAAGTTCAACTCCTTGAGAGATGTGACCCTCTCAGTGTGGTTTGCCACTATACTTGGCTAGCACAGTGACTAGCACTGAAGTACTTAAACAATATTGCTTAAATGAATAAAAAGGGATGAAAGTTGCTAAGGTCCTTAAACCCTGGGTTAAACACCTATCTATTAAATGATACTGGCTAATGTGCTACAGAGCAGCTCACCTGAAATGGCTTCAGGTTGTAAATATAGAAAAGGTTATTTCAACCGAATCTTCGAGTGTTTGCCTTTGTATTGGCCTTGGAAAAATGTGCTTACCTTATTTTGTAGAAATTGAACATAAAATGCTTACCCTCAGTTTATTTAGTTGTACTTCATTTAGTAATTAACCTTTTAACTCTGTATTATGAAAACAGAGTATATCAGAAAACCACATTCTATAACTTGATGTGTTAGGAGAAATTTTTTGAAGACTTCCACATGATTCAATGATTATTTCTGCATTCTGAATGAATATTTGGTAATTACATAATTAATTTTTGACAAAATGAATTTTGTTACTGAAACTTCTTTCTAATGTTTGAAGAATAAGGAGACAATTCGTAGAAATATTTTAAAAGAAATGTAAAAAAATGAAAATGTAGATAAAAATTCAAAATTTATTTTACTGTTTCTTGCTATTATAACTGAATTATCCATTGAGTCAAAATCTGTTTTACCCTTTTCAAAAATTTTAATTTATCCCTTCATAAAGTCATAGATTTTGTTTCCTTATATGTCTGATTGTTTCAATTTTCTTTCCAAATGAATCTTCCTGTTTTAAATAACTTGTACACCTATTTAGTCACTTAAAACATTTCTTTCAAATTTACAACACTTATTTCACTCTTTTAGGACTAAGAACTTGAAATGAATAAAAATCAAATAAAGGTAAGTAATTTTAGCACATGCTGTACATTTGACTTAATATAAATACAGAAGATATTGAAAATATCTAAATGTATTTTTTTAGATCTAATTCTTAAAAAATGGTATAAATGAACCTACTTAAAAAACAGAAATAGAAGGCTTCCCTGGTGGCTCAGTGGTTAAGAGTCCGCCTGCCGATGCAGGGCACATGGGTTCGTGCCCCGGTCCGGGAGGATCCCACATGCCACGGAGCGGCTGGGCCCGTGAGCCATGGCCGCTGAGCCTGGGCGTCCAGAGCCTGTGCTCCGCAGCGGGAGAGGCCACAACAGTGAGAGGCCTGCGTGCCGCAAAATAGCAAAAACAACAACAACAACAAAAAAAACAGAAATAGAGTCACAGATGTAAGAAACAAACTTATGGTTACCAAGGGGGAAAGGTAGGGGGAGGGATAAATTGGGAGATTGGGATCGACATACACACACTACTATAAATAGCATAGATAACTAAAAAGAACCTACTGTATAGCACAGGGAGCTATACTGAATACTCTGTAATGACCTATATGGGAATAGAATCTAAAAAAGGAGTAGATATATGTATATGTATAACTGATTCACTTTGCTGTACAGCAGAAATGAACACAACGTTGTAAATCAATTATGCTCCAATAAAAAGTAATTAAAAAAAGAAAATAACTTTTAGTCACAAAAAAGATCTCAAAAAGGTAGGAATATGTTGTAATATTAGAGTGTATAGAGAACTATTCCATGTAAGTTTCTAGCCCATGATTTTTCTTGTAGTAGATTTACAGTTGAGAAATACACTTTTCAGGGCAGTAAAATGGAGGAGCCTATAAACAGCTATGTAAACTAAGGATTTAAAAATGTACGATTACAGGCAAAATTTTGGCTTTCTTCTATGTACTAAATACCTTGGAGATCAGTGCATGCTTTTGTAGCATCTGTTGAATAATGGTGTGCTCTACTTGAGACATACTGAAGAAAGTGGAACGGTGTTTTTTTAGGTCTCTTGTATGTCCTGACGAGAAACCACAAGAAAAACAATACAGTGTGCATCCCAGGATAACATGATGGTTTTAAGGGTTTGGAAATATTGACATGAGCTGTCCTTGGATGTGTTTAGTGAAGCAAGAGCATCTCAAAAGTTTTAATGTTGGGGCATTGAGAAGGTATAGATTCTCCTCACAGCATGCTGAATGGGACCAGATGTACTTATTGTACAAATTTGCTTAATGCACATTGCAAGGAAAACAATTTTCAGAATTTAAAGCTTTCTTTCATGAAGCCTCCATTTCAGTAAGATAAAAACAGAGTCAGATTTGGCAGTGATTCATCGAATGAGAGCTAACTTTGCTTTCAGTGGGGACCTAGTGCAAGAACACTGGAATTGAGGTTTTATTAAGACCTACACTCTTTGCCTATCACCTTTTGTTTCTCTCTCTGAAATTTTTTTGAGGGAGAGACCTAGTTGATATCAGTTTAATAGATACAAGTCTCATTAGAGAGGCTGAAAATATATGTATATGGCATGTAAGAGGCAAATGAAAAATTTTGTACTTAGATCTATCTTCTGAAGTCACAGTGAAAAATACCCCAAGCTCATTGATTTGTCATGGGATGACAGGTTTGTGTTTGAGAAAACTGGATCATGCCTGTCAGTATATTACAGACATTAAACTCACCACCTAATCAATATTCTAAAGTTCCTCATAACTGATGAGACACATCTACATGACCTTCATGGTGGAAGGATAGGGAGTTGTTTGTGCTGTGTCTGTTTTGTTGTGTACCTTCTGCCTCCAGATCAGCTTGCTAGAAAATTGTGTAGTGATGCCAAGGTTGTCTGGTTCAGAAGCATCAGTAGAGCTATTAGTCAGCCTTTTGGTCGTTCTTTGCTTTTTTCTGTTGTTTGGTTAATTATCGATAAAATATCCAGTGAGGCCCCACTGAGAAGTGATATATGAGCAAGAACCTTAAAGAACTCAGGGCACTGGTCTCATAGTTATGTGGGAGAACAGCATTCCAGGCTGGGGAAGTGGCAAATGCAAAGGCCCTAAATCTAGTAAATATCACAGATGTTAGATTATGCATCATTCATTCATTCATTAGTTCATTCATTCATTCATATATCCACTTATCTTTAGGTACCTCTTGAGCACTTAATATTTATAAAGCTTTGAGTTATGTTCTAAAGGAAACTATGGTGAACCTTGGATACTAATTGTACTAAAGTATACAAGCTTTTAGGCTTGAAAATAAGCAACATGTGAATTTAAATACCAGTAGGTCACTTGTTTACTCTGCTACAACCACAGTAAGTTCTGTACTATTCCTAGAACCCACCAGGCACAATCCTGCTTCAGCCCTTTGCCTTTGTTCCCTCTGTCTGAAATGCTGTTTCCCCAGAGAGCATATGCTTAGTACCCTAACTTTCTTTAGGATGCTATTTAAAAAGTACCTTTTCAGTGAGGCCTTTATTTGTCACCTTATCTAAAATGTTACCCCTGTAATACTTATTTTCCTTTATCTGCTTTATTATTACTGTTAAATTTAGCACTTGGCATCTAACATACTGTATATCATATGTGTCTTGTTCCTTGTCTGTCTCCCTCATTAGAATAGTAGCTCCTTGAGAGTGGAATTCTTTTCATTTATTTCAGTTTTTCCAGTACCCAGAACAGTTCCTGATAAACAGTATGTGCTTTGTCAGTGTGTGTGGTTCAAGGGTAAATGTATTAAGTGAAAAACGCAAATGCAGAGCACAGTATACAGTACGACACGAGTTGTCTGAAAGGTGGGGAAAGTAAACATGTGTCTCCTTGTACATACATAAAACATCCCTGAAAGGGATCATAAGGGAAAAAAATCACGGGTTGATAGAGGAATGAACAGGCTGGCTGGAGGGAGAGTTTGTTCACTGTATCTTGAAAAATACATTTTGACTTTGAACTATGGGAATTCGTTGTTTAAAACGTGAGTTAAAATGAAAATAATTCCAGAAAACACTGGGCAAAAAGTTACACATGTAAAGAAAAAAGCACATAAAGTGTTGTTTTCCTCTACTTAGAGTCATGGCATTGTCGTTGGCTTTGAAGGATGGGTGGTGTCTGTGTGGATGTGGGGTGATGCCAGAGGAAATGCGTTTTGTGAAGAGAGCAGTATGAGCTGTCCAGATGCTGAAAAAAGAAGGCTACAGTTTTAGGAATAGATGTAGTTTTGCTCAATTGGAATCAAGCTTATAAGGAACTGGAAAAAATGTGTTGATAGTTTAGAATAAAACTGTGGCCGGCTCTGTCTCCAGGTTAAGGAGTTTGGATTTGAATTTGTCAAATAATTTGACTCCTAGTAATAATAAAATTATGTACACTCTGGAATTCTGTGGTATTTTTAAGCTAAAGATGAAAAAAATGTACAGAAATTAAAGATAGAATTAGATAAGGCCATCTTGAAGGAAGGGTAGGAAAGAGACAAAATCAGACATTTAATAAACATTTTTTTCCAGATTTGCATTTTTCTTACACAAGTTATACATATTTATTGTAAATGTATTAGTTTCACAGAGGTAAACATGTCCTTGTAGGCACATGTTTAGTTTTTTTTCTCTGAATTTATAAATATATATTCCTTTAAAAAATGAGATCCACATTGTGCACACTGTTTTGCAATTTAATTTATTATATTGGCATCATTCCATATCAATTTTTATAAGCTAAAACATTCTTTTTATAGTAAATAATGTTCCACTGGGGGGATACCGTAATTTTGTTTTGACTAGTTCAGCATAAGTGGATACTGATATTTTTTTTCTGTTTTTATTTAAAGGCAATATTTTCAATTAAAGAGATCTTTAGATATTGCTCTACTTTTATTGCTGTTGCCTTTGCAGTCTCGTTTTGTTTTTGTAAAGTTGCTAGATGACTTAGTACTTGAAAGGTAGTTTAGAAGTTCTAATAATGCTGGAGAAGACTGAAAACAAAATTATGTGTTTCAGTTATCTATTGTGGTATACCACCCCTACCCTCCAAATTCTGGTCCTTGAATAGCAATCTTTTACTCTTTCTCTGGCTCTGTGTGTTGACTGGGCACTGGTGGGTTGTCACTTGGGATCCTTTGTGCCATGTGGACAGATGGTACCCGTGGCTGCAGTCATCTGAAAGCTCACCTGGACTGGTGTCTAAGATGAGTTTTTTGTTTTAAACTGAAGAATGTATATAGAGGAATCACTTTCCTGTAGAGCAGAAATTAACACACCATTGTAAATAGTTGATTTACAATGGTGTGTTAATTTCTGCTCTACAGGAAAGTGATTCTTCTATATATATTCCTTTTTAATATTCTCTTGCATTATGGTTTATCACAGGATATTGAATATAGTTCCTTTTGCTATACACTAGGACCTTGTTTATCTGTTCTATATATAATAGTTTGCCTCTGCTAACCCCAAACTCCCACTCCATTCCTCCCCCCGACCCCACCGGCAACCACAAGTCTGTTCTCTATGTCTGTGAGTCTGTTTCTGTTTCATAGATAAGTTCATTTGTGTCATACTTTAGATTCCACATATAAGTGATATCATATGATATTTGTCTTTGTCTGACTTACTTCACTTAGTATGATAATCTCGAGTTCTATCCATGTTGCTGCAGATGGCATTATTTCATTCTTTTTTATGGCTGAGTAGTATTCTATTGTATATATATATATATATATATATATATATACACCATATAAGATGACTCCTTCATTCACTTGTCAAGCGCCTCAGTGCTCCTGGCCCTCACACTATTTATTTCCTCATCATGTGGATTGGACTTCTTAATGGTGGTCTAGCGGTTATGCTTCATGTAAGGTAGCTGCTTCTAAGAAGCAAGAAACAGAAATTTCCAGGCCAGTTAAGGGCTATACTCAGAATTGGCACAGCATTAAATCTGTTGTATTCTTTGGGTCAAACCAGTCATGGGGCCCACCCAGGTTTAAAGACTTAGACATTCCAATTCTTGACAGAGGAGTGACAAGGTCACAATGCAGAAGGCCATGCGGGATGGGAGAGAGATTTAGTAACATTTTTGGAAAATACTGTCTGCTATAGTATGTTACTTGTGTTATCTTTTGGGAGTGAAGGTTCTACCCCACTCTCTGTTAAGACATCACCCGTGTCACCCTATTGTGCTATGGCTACGAAATGAACTCGGCACTGTTGCTTACTCTGTCACTGTATTGTTCATGCTCAAGTTGCTCGACGGTTTCTCCTTCTACATCATGTATACAAGCTGTATAAATGCAATATATTTTCAATAAATACTTTTTAAACACCTACCATGCATTTAGCCCTTGGGTTTACAGAGATGAATATAACATATTTCATGTCCTTAGAATGATTACAATTTAACAAATGGGGTAGGGAAAACAGATATCCAGACATACATAGTGGAGTGTAAAGACACAATGAAAGAAGAAGTCATTTCAGGGTGGTTTGGTACAAAAGCAAGGACGGGGTGTGGTCACCAAAAGGTTAACAGTAGAAATGTCAAGAGATGAGGTGTGGAAATAAGTGAGATTATCCAATGGTTAAAGTGTGGCAGGGTATTTGAGATAGAGGGAAAAAAGCCATGGTGACATGAAACCAAATGGACATAGGGGACATGAACAATTTTGCATTTTAGAAAAACCAAATACCATGGCAGTGATGTGGAGAATGAATTGGAGGAATTTGAGATTAGAGCAGCAGATTATATTAGAATCCATTTCTTGGTGAGAGCTAATGGTCTATATTAAAACTAAAAGGCATGCACAGGAATAGAGATGTGAGGTTAGATATGCAAAAGGCTTAGAACGTAGAATTTACAAGATCTGCTCACTGACTCCTTGGGTGTTAGGCTGAGAAAAAGCAAGTTGAGAATGACTCCTAAATGTCTGGCTAAGACACAGAGTGGATGGAAGTGCTAGTCACAAAGAAAGGAATGAAGCAGAAGAAGCAGGATTAGAAGAATCTGTTTAAAACATCTCTGGGAAATCCAGGGGGAGGTGCCCTTGACTCCATTCAAAAATCTTAGACTGCATGTAAAGATTTGGGACTAAGCAGACCAGCAACTAAGTAGCAACGGAATGCATGAGCTCAATTAGCTCTTAAGATATTCAAGAAGACTGAGGAATAAAGACTTGGGAGAAGAGAACCAGGTAAAAGTGAATGAGGAACTGGGGGTGGACAAAGTTGCAAGGTGGGAGTAACCTATGTAGAAGCTCCAGATTGGTTAGGCAAGTTAGATCATTGCAGTGTAGTTACATCAGTTTCGGGTAGTCCGTCGTGGGTTAAATGGGTGAGGGAAAGATGAGGCAGGACAAACAATTTCTAAATGATTAGTTTCCTTCAATATTTATCTCAGGATTTTAGTATACGTTTGTTTCTTTGGCGTTCTTTTCATTTCTAAATGTACAACATACTTTATAATTCTAAGACTTGTGGCTTTAGTTATTTAATTCAGTCAAATTATTTCCTGCTAAATATTTTTCTCTAAACCTAAAGTTCTTAGGTGTTTGTGACTTGTTTGGTGACCTACTTCTCTTTCTTCACAGTCTGTCTTAACATCTAGGTGAGTTTCATTGCCTGTTCCAAAACACTTGCCCCAATTATGCTTAAAATGTCAACTTTAGGAAATTACTCTTATAGGTTTAAATGTTTCTATTTTAAGTGATCCTCCTTAAAATAGAAACTGCCTTGGTAGATGTAACACCTTGTGAATAAAACTACATTGAATAGGAATAGGGACAGTTGTAATGGTGAAGGATATCATTTTTGAGCATGATCATGGGAAGATGGGCTATGCTGGGAATAGAATATAACTTGAATTTCCAGAGGCTGTGTAAGGATATTGGCAACGGCACTTCTGGAAGGGAATGAGGAAGGGAAATCATTTTTGATAAGCACTGAGCAATGTGCTTACATACATATTATCTCATTTTATAGTCATCAATATCCTGTAGGGTAGGTACTATTCTCCCTACTTACAGATGGGAACATTGAGGACCTAAAAGGTTGAATTATTTGCTGAAGGTTACATTGCTAACTAAAGTGCCAGAAACAAACAAACAAACAAACAAAAAAACCCTTTCCCCAAACCCTTAAACTTTCAAATCCCTGAGCTTATCTTCTTTCTACCAACATGCGAGTCTTTCCTACATTCCTAGATTTTATGGCCCAGTGCCTCAGATTAGAGCTCAAAGTCCTCTATCATCAGGTTTCCCTCATCTCATGTATATATTTCATTGTATCAGTCAGGATAATCTGGGTTGGTAGTAACAGAAACTCAATTCAAATTGGCTTAAACAGAAAAGGCAGTTTATCGGCTCACATAATCGAAAGATCTGGGGGATATTGGAATACAGGCATAGTCTAATCCAGGGTGTTTGAGGAAAGCTGTCAGGAAACTGCCTCTTTCTATGCATGGTTATTATTTTAATTTGTATTGGCCTCCTTCTTGGGCAGGCTGTCCCCTTGTAGTGCACAGGTCAACACTAGTAGCTCCAGGTTTATGCATAACAAGATGAAAGAGTGTGTGTATCCCCAAACTTTCCACTTCTTCCTGGTATTATTCTTATGGGTTGGTTTCAGTCCCGTGCTCATCCCTGAACTAATCTCTGGGATTTGGGGGGTGTGTCATTCCCATTGGCCAGGACTGAGTCACATGCTAACTTTTTGAGGCTTAGCCTTAACCAAACCATGTCAATTACAAGTGGAGGAAGGGTGTTTGTCCACTGGAAAATCAGGAAGCTATTAGAAAGAAGAAAAGAATCCTGGACAGTCACAAACAACAGATGTCCACTATCATTTTCACATTATTATCCTACTTGGGCCTTCTGCTCTAGTCAGTAATGCAGACATGATTATTAGATGGTTTTCTCATTTGCACTTGCCTACCTGCTGTTTCCTTTGCCCTTGCTATTCCATCCCACCAATCCTTCTATCCTTTCAAATACTTTCTCTTAGGAGTGCTCCCTGCATTCTGGAAGCATTGAGATCTGCTCATTTCCCTGAAGTGTATGTTGGTCAATCTTAGTTTTTTTAATATGTATAATTTTTGCCATATATCCTTGTGGAGGGTGTATCTTACTTCATTTATGTAACAATTCAGAGCCCAGGGATAGGGATAGGAATCTATGGACAAAATGGGTTAAAATTTAACTGGAAAACTATTATCCTTCCACCAGGCCGTCCAATGAAAGTGAAAGGCTGAATTTAGGGAAGTCCCTTAGTAAAATTCTTTGTGGTTACATTGAAAGAAAATATTTCAAACCCAGTAGGAAGACATGAATGCTGGTTCCCTGTGGGAAGATGAGCACAGCATACCCCTACTGCCATGTTTTCATCCTGATTCCATTAAGGTCTTTATGTATGTATGTGTGTATATGCCTGTATTTATGCTTTGTTTTGCTAAAGATACTTTGGACCACTCCTTGGGATGTTTCATCTCCCTAATTGATGAAATACAATTCCACATATTTTGAGCTTGACTCCAACTTCTCCTGACTTGTCTCTCCTCTTTCCTCCTCTACCTTTCTCCCATGAATTATCATTCTTCTTCTTTTTTTATTTTTTGTCTCTTTTTGTTCTTACCTCATCACTCTTCTCCCTTTGTAGCATTCCTTCTCCATTTCTTGAGCCAAATAGTACTATAATTGAATCCTGTTGGACTACACAGGTTTTAACCAGTCCCTAACCACAGATTGGAATGAAAATTATTAAAATCCCTACGTTCTTTCTTTTTCCAGGATATATTGTGATCACTGAGAGTAAGTAGAAAATAAGTATTGCTAAGGCTCTTTGTAGAAAGAGAATCCAAAGAAAACAAGTGAATTAGTGTAGAAATTCTCAAGAGCACCTACTTGATGGTTCTCTATCTCAGGGTAAATATAAAAAAATGCTTCCAACAGGACATTTCCAGGGGTAATTTTAAAAAATATTGTTGAAAAAAATCTTCCTTATGAAATCTTCACTCCAGAAAAAATTTCCCTCAAATAATTACAAAATGTTATGGATTTTAATGTAATTTGTTGGAAGTCATAATGAGTATGACTTCTTTATTTGTTAATACCAACAAAATTGGCCTGAAAAATTAAAATTGCTGGTGTTACAGCAAATCTAAATAAAATTGAATGGCCTAGGTTTTTCTCTACCTCATGTGAATGTTAATCTGGTAAAGTCTGTGTCCTAACACTCTTCTTTGATTAACACTGGGCCTATTTATTTAGTTAGTTAGTTAAAGAGAAATAAGAAAGCTATTTTATCTGTAAGTAGTACCTTAGTTGCCAACAAAACCCAGTTGGCTTCCTATTCCTAAATGGTTCCATATTTTAATGCATCTCTCTGCAAAGTATGGTGAAGACAAATCTATGTTAAAAGAAAAATGAACAAAATGAATATATTATAAGGCAAGGCAAGGTTGAGAACAAAATCCAAAGAGAAACGCTTTTTCCTATTCTTTCTACAATAAGGAAGCGGAGTAGGAACTGAACAAAATAACACTGCTGTGATGGTGTGGCAATACCCATGGTAATGCTTTTAGTGGTGAATTGAGAGCATTCATTTTGTAGACAGGATATTTAGCCTTTCCTGACATTATAGAATGCTTCATAAAGAGATTTACCTGTACTTAGTCTCTGATATTTCATACCTAATATCACTGAGTGCCATGTCTATGTAGGGCATAATAAGAAAGATGAGAATGGGAGACAGAACATGTGTGAAACAAAGTTTACCGTTGTGTGGGAGCTATAAAGACTTTTTCTTTATGATTTTTTCTTCTGCTCTGCCTTGACAAAATCCGAGCTAGCTAAGATAAAAAGCAAAGCAAAATAGAAGAAAACTCTATCTCATTTCTGTTACTTGGTTGAAAAAATGAGTATTTTAAAAGTTATTTTCTTCTTTTTCTCTTAATATTGTTATATTCTAATTAAGACTCATTTACTTGCAAAGATCTTCTTATAGTTGAGACTGGTGATACAAAGATACAATGTAATGTGGCCTACAAGATGATACATAATCATATGTCAAAACAATAGGAGCAAGCATATTTCCTATAAACTGAAAAGTGGTCTTGCATTATCTGTGCTGAGATCAGGAATAATTCATATATGAAAGGTGCCCAGAACACACACACACACACACACACACACACACACACACACACACACACACACACACATATCACTTAAAGAGATCACTGGAAAGAATACTTTCTTGCTTCAAGCATTTACAAATGATGACCTAAAATGCCAGTGACCATCTCAGTGGCCATGCTGCCCAGTCTGAAAATGCCCAGAGGTGTCATAGATTTCTGGACAGGTCACAAGAGATCAACAACATTGGCTACAGGATTGAAAAGTGCATGGAGAGTCTCAAAGAACATAGCGTAGAGCTCTTTGTCACGAAGAATGAGTCATTCTTCTGAGGCACACTATTATAGGTTTCTGCTGAGAGTGGTGTAAATTTTTACCTACCATTGGAAACTTTCTAAATTTTTTTCCGGTAATTTTTCATTATTACACAACTGCTTTAGAAATGAATCAAAGTTTTCCCAACATTCCATGGGTACCTTCATGTACTAAGAAACTTTTATAAAAGCAAATAAGTATATGCATGGAAAATGAACATAGTTAGACATCACCTTCAACAAATGAGTACAATCGGGTTGCCATTTAAAAAACTCCTCTTACATGTAAAGAAATCTATAATTCACATTGTACAGATTTATTTTTACCAGCAGATTTGAGATAAATCTGAATTGCTGATGCATCTGCTGTTCTGCCTTCATGCCCCACACTTCCCCTACTGGTCTGAAAAAAATGAAAACAGACCTTCCTAGAGAGCCTGTCATATGACCAGGGACTTAAACACAGGCAGCATCTTTCTGAATCTCTAGTAATTAATTATCATCAGTTGTCTCACTGACAGCTGGGGGCCACATTTAGCCACCCAGCTGCCCTGTGTTGCACAATGCTGTGTTTGTTCTAAGCCCCTTGGGTGATTCTTGCTGTATGTAAAATAGCAGCAGTTGGAGTACCATTTGCTTCCACATAGATGCTTTATGACTTGGGTGTCAGGACTATGGCAACCCTTCAGGATCAGTGAATGCCTGGTAAATACCATGAGATGCTTCCTTGGATGGGAGTGGAGAAAACAGGAAATGATTAAACTATGAGTGGAAGTAAAATAGAAGACTCAATGAAATGGCATTAAAGTGTGAAGTAGGTTCACAACTGACTTAATGACTTTGGTTATTAGGAATTTTTTGTGGGGATCTTAGGTGGAAGATCAGACCCTCAACAAGGACCCCTGTGGATGTTTTTGCTCAGTTGTAGCAAATTGTTTGGTGCAAAACAGGTCTTACCAGACTGTGACAAACATAATTAAGAGTCTAGCCTGTTCATAGATCTTACTGATCTATGAATTAGCAGATGATACTCTGCAGGCAATATCCAGTACCCTTATCTGTTTCCTTAAATATCAGCAGCATACTCTTTAATAATACATCAGAATAAATCTGAGCTTTGGAAGAAGCAGAGTGAAGTAAGAAAATCCTGAATTTGGTCTGTTATCCAAGCAACAGTTCTCAGACTTAAGAAGCCAAGGGCTAATATATTCATCATCTTAAAGGAAGTTCAGGAAACTGGATGCTGCTTTTGTCCTAAATTTCCTTTTGGTGTTTTCCACATTGCCTATAAGATGACTAAATATTTTGAAATTTTAGCACTGACTATTTTTCTATTAATAGAATGTTCTTCAGATAAACTCCTTTGTTTGTCTCTTTGCCTGTTTCCTATCTTGTTAAGAGTTGTTCCTTATGAATTTAGAATTAATTCAAATGAATGCAGACTGGGGGAGGGAAGAGTCTAAGGGGTCAGTTCTGAGCTCACACCAGCTCTATCATGTCCACACTTTTTTAAACTTGATCAGACATATGATCAAGTTTAAAGGCAAGATCAGAGGCAAGATCGGGCAGTGTTTCTTCTGAGACTGGCCAGTTGCTGCTAGTTTCTTTTTGAAAAGATTGCTGTCATGGATGTCGAGATTTATTAAAGCTTAATCCTTGACAACTTTGTGATTAACATTAAAATTTTTTTTTGAAATCCACAAACGTGTGCACAAGTACCTGTAATCTTGATGTGTGGTGTGTGTGTGTGTGTGTGTGTGTGTGTGTGTGTATAGGTTTATGTGTGTGTTTACCAGTTGTATAGCTCTAAGCTTGGTTTTAAGCTTGGATGTGTAAAGTTGGATTATATTCATGAAGACTTCTTTGAATTATTAGTCACTTAGGATTTTAGTTGAAAAAAGACATGTCACACTAAGCAAATCCTAGCAAACATTTCAATTTTGCTCATCTTTTAGTATTTCTTTTCCTTGTTTCAATTTGACATTATTCTGACATGAATTTGAGAAGTATTTCTCAGCTTTGTGAAATTCACATCAACATCTGTTCACCACTATAAAGCTTATAGATACGTAGAAATTTGAAAAGTAAATCAGATATAATTTCCTGCTACAACTTTCAATTAAAAAGAAATAGCTAGATGTTTTAAGGGAATCAATGTTAGCAGAAGGATGCTCACATAAATACCTTTTTACCTAGACTCTAAATTCACGCTCGCCAATGCCATTTTCTCTTTTGGTGACATTTTGTGTCTTTGTTACAAAGTAAGAAACATGGTCCTTCTCCAAAATACTTCTGATTAGATAGGAAACACTTAAAATTTGAGAATATTGGGCCATCTGTTGTCTTAGCTGACATTTTATTAAGGATGATACCAATGTTTCTGAAGAAATTTGGAAACAGGCTTTTTTACATTCAAAATTACTTGAGATTTCTCCATTGTGAAGGAGAAGTTTCTCTGACCTAGAACTGGATAGATTTTGATAGTAGCGACAATTTTAATGAAAAGGCTTTATACCCTGTTAAATACTTTACAAAGTACTTTACCTGGCATATAGTAGACACTCAATGGTTTTGGAATGAGTGAAGGCGCAGAAGGAAAACTGCACAATAAAAGCAATGGAAAACCAGACTAGATCCTGGTAATGAATAGGGAAGCTTTTTACCCAATGGCATTGTATTTTCATCTCCTGATGGTTACATTATTTAATCTTTTGTTTCGTCATAACAAATGAAATGTATTGGGAAAATTATTGTTCAACCTATATGATAAACTCAAGGAAATCAGAAGCTTACGAACCATTCTTTAGGATCTGCTCCAGTGTTTAGAATTGAAAAATAAACAGAAGAATGCTGAAATTGATGGCATCTAAAGTTCAATGTCTGTAATAAACTTTAAAAATGTTGTAAGGAATTTCGTTTTCTACATTCAGCTAAATCAGAGACCTCTTCTTTTCTCGTTGCCCGTCGTGAACCGCGATATTGCCCTAAAGTCAAGTCAGTTAATAGTTGGAAATATTCATTCATCACGTTTTGACTCTAATCAGTGATATACATGGTGGGCTTTGGTGTCAGAGAGACCTAGCTTTGCAATTACTGTCAACTCTCAAAATGTTTCCTAGTGTAAAAGTGGTCATAATGATACTTTTAGTGTTTCATTGGGAAGTATAAGACGTATGATTTGTGAAAAGTGTTTCAGTCCAGTTTCTAAATGCATAAGAAATGGTGAGCTATTATCAAAACAACTTTCTGTGGTCCTTTCTAGTTAGGGTGACCAAGTAATTTATCATCCCAGCCAGGGAACTTTTGAGAATGAAAGCAGAAACTATTCATAATTGCACTGTAATACCGGGCATAAACCAGGACCATGGGTAATCTGAGAACTATTCCTGACACATCCATCCTAAAGTAAAATATGCTTGCTAGACATTGAGAAAGAGGACATATAAACCTTTATTTTAAATGTGATAAAAATGGTATTAGGAGAGTTTGTTTTTGTTTTTTTAATCCACTGCATAGTTTACTTGTGTTATTGCCTGGATAAGAAGATGATAATTTTAAAAAAATTTAAAAAATATGATAATTAAGAAGGGAGAATTGTATTGGTGATAATCCTCTGAAAGCCAATGTGGAGAGAAGAGAAAATCCAGCAAGGAAAGACTGAGCAGTAGAAGAGTTCTACTGTAGGATGGAGCTGCTCAAAGTGCAGTTCTTGGAGAGGCAGCATTGGCATCACTGGAGAACTTGTTATAAAGACAAATTTTCAGGCACTTTTTTCACACCTGCTAAATGGGAATATATGGTCTGGTGCCCAGGAATCTGTTTTAACAAGCTCTTCGTGTATTCCTCTACATACTAAAGGTTTAGAAGCACTGCTCTAGGAGAGCCAGAGATTTTTCAAGTTCTGAAAGCAACCTTAGATGTAGGCCAACTTGCATTTTACATACAAAGAAACCAAGTCTTGAGAGAGGTTAGCTACCTCAATTAAATGCACAAAGTTAAGGGAAGGGAAATGAAAGGTACGATCTGAGTTTTTCCATTGTTTATTTCTTTCCAGTTCATTATAGTGATACATTGCCCATCTCCTTATGCCCAAATACCCCTTATATGGTTAGACTGTTGAACACAACCTGTCCCTGTTGACCAGGGACAAATGTATACTATTTAGTATTGTGTTCTACTCCCTGAATGCAGAAGTATGTGTGGGATGTGTGAGAAGTTGGTGGTTTTCACCATGAACTATATTTGTTTGACTCTGATGAATTTATGCTTGTAATCAGTCTGATCTTCATTTGCTTTAAATGAAATATATAACTTATACAGGGACAAGAGTGAAAAGAAGAAGGGTATCACAGATTAAGATATTGGACACTGTAATGAGGATTATAGACTATTTGGAGGTGTGTGGCTTAGACAATGCAATGGGAAAAATAAACAATAGAGTTAGAAAAATAAAGGATGTTCTTCAGGATAATAACAGCTGACGTTAATTGACTACTAGTTACATGCCAGGCCATATAGTGCTCCATGTGTATTATTTAATCCTTGTAGTTGTCATATGATGTAGGTAATGTCATTATTTCAGTTTTAAAGGTGAGAAAACATTTTAAAGATAAAGAAAGGGTAAACTGTTGCTCTTACGTTTGATTCCAAAAACCATTCTTTCACTATTTTAGTTTCTTCACATATACCTCAGCCTATGCCAAAGAATAATAACAACAGCAGCAACAAAACAAAACACATAGAAGATTGATTGCAAAGATAGATAAAATACAGCATAATAAAATAAATTTAAAAGAAAGGAAATGAGGGAAAGTGAGCATAGACTAGGAAAATAGGAGAAGCCAGAAAAAGGATAATGAACAAAACAAAAGCAAACCAATAGGCATATTTGTTAAAAATGGGCCAAATTAGCAACCAGTGTGAAGGAGGAAGTAAAGTAAATTAAAGGTTCATAGAGTGCATAAAGTTAAAAAAAAAAAAGAAAAAAACAACTTATGGAGAAACTCAAGTGCTACTGATAATGAGAGGTGAATTTTTCCAAGGGGAACTCATAAATAATACTAGCATTAATCACTAACATTTAAGTCAATACTTTGCTTCTGTTATCCCGTTTAATCTTTAGAGGCAATTGGGAATTATTCTAATTTTGAATATGGGAAAATTGAGGAATAGAGAGTAAAGTGAATTGTTTAAGGTTACATAGCTGGTAAGTAGCAGAACTGGGATTTCAACCCAGATCTATTCTGGGCCTCCAGCCAGTCCTCTTGACTACCAAATCACACACATTCTTGAGAACTTTCATATAGTAAGTGCTGGAATACATTCAAAAGGGAGCTTTCTGCTTCTTACACGTCCCCTCAATAGAGTACAATAAAATCAAGTCAGGCAGAATTATGCAAAAGCCATCTTAATGGCTGCCATTGTAGTAAGTGTCAAAAATGTATTTTTTGTGCTGAACTCTTCTTGGACCAACGCTTTAGAACAGAGTTTCAGTTTGCTGGGCATTTGGTTACACTGTGAATGGTTGACACATAAGTCCTCAGGATAGCTAGTGTGTCTGGGGTAACCACAGCCCCGGGCTGTTTGCTTCAGGGCTCACGTACATGGATGGTGACCTAAACAGATGGCAGAAACTGAGACTATCTGCTGTAATTGCTCTTCAGAAACACCCCAAGCCTGTCCAAGGAAGTGCTACTACCTTGCCATTTCCGTTAACATCCAGTGTAGAACGAACGCACTATTGTCAATCTGTAATGAGGGCTCAGTGAAGCTTTTCCCATATCATTGGTTGAAAAGACTATCCACTGAAATGATTTTTCAACCTTTGTTAAAAATCAGTTGGCTACCTATTCATGAGACTATTTCTGGACACTGTTCTTTTTGTTTATCTATTTGTATTTACACAGATACCACACTTTTTTGATTACTCTAGATTTATAAGTATTAAAATCAGGTAACCCTAATCTTCCATCTTTACACTTTTTCAAAAATCTTCAAAATTGTTTTGGTATCCTATGTTCTTTTTATTTCCATATGATTTTTAAAATTAACTTATTTTTTTCAAAAAAAGCCTGCCAAATTTTGATTGGGATTTCATTGAATCGATAGATCAATTTGTGGAGAAGTGACATCTTGTCAGTATTGACTCTTTTGACCTATAACTCCATTTATTTAGGTCATCTTTAATTTTTCTCAGCAATGTTTTGTAGTTTTCAACATACAGGTATTGCACATCTTCTTGTCAGATTTATTCCTAAGTATTTCATATTTTCTGATGCTATACTTCATTTTATAATTTCTGTTTGTTACTAATATATAGAAATACAATTGATTTTTATAGATTGCTCTTGTATCTTGCTAAGTTCATTTTTTAGTTCTGGTAGATTTTTATAGATTTCAGCTGACTTTCCATGTAGATGACAATGTCCAACTAGCTTTTATTTCTATGTCTCTAATCTGAGTGTTTTTAATTTATTTTTCTTGCCTGACTGCACTGGCCAGAACTTGGAGTACAGTGTTGAAGAAAGCGCTGTAAGAGCAGTCATCCTTGCCTTTTTTTTTCTTTTTTTTTTTTAATGGAAAGCCATTTTATTTTAAATACAGCAGTGTGTGCATGTCAATTCCAAATTCTCTATCCTTCCCCCACCCCTTCCACCCCTGGTAACCATAAGTTTGTTCTCTAAGTCTGTGAGTCTGCTTCTGTTTTGTAAATAAGTTCATTTGTATCATTTGCCTTTATCCTGATTTTAGGGGGGAATCTGGGCTTTTCATCATTAAGCATGATGTTAGCTATAGATTTTGTTTGTTTTTTGGTAGATGCCCTTTAACAGGTTGAGAAAATTTTCTTCTGTCCATAGTTGGATCAGATTTTTTTTTTTTTTTTTTTAGCAGAAGTGAGTGCTGGATTTTGTCAAATAGCTTTTCTGTATATATTGATGATTGTATAGTTTTTTTTTCTAGTTTGTTAATATGTTGAAATACATTGATTGACTTCTTAATGTTAAAGCAATTCTGCATTATCAGGATAAATCTCACTTTGTCATGATGTATTATACTATTTATATGGAGTTGGATTTGATTTGCTGAAATTTTGTTCAGAATGTTTACATCTGTGTTCATGGGGTATATTGGTCTGTGGTTTTCCTTTGTCGTAATATCTTTGTCTGATATTGCTATCTGGTTCATGCTGTCCTCATAGAATGACTTGTGGTATGTTTTCACCTTGTCCGTTTTCTGAAAGAATGTGTAAAATTGGTATTAGAGTTGACCTTTGAACAAAGCAAGGGTTAATCCACACATTACTTATAGTCAGCCCTCTGTCTGTATCTGTGGTTTCTCCACATCGGTGGATTCAACCAACCACAGACTGTGTAGTGCTATAATATTTACTATTGAAAAATATCCAGATTTAAGTGGACACTTCCTCGGAGTTTAAACTCACATTGTTCCAGGGTCAACTGTATTTCTCTCTTAAATATATGGTAGAATCACCAGTGAAGCCATCTTGTCTTAGATTTCTCTTTGTGGAAATGTTTTTACTACATTCTTAATCAGATACAGGCCTATCTGTTATTTCTTCTTGAATGAAATTTGATAGCGTGTGTATTTCCAGAAATTTGTCCATTTCATTTACGTTTTTCAGTTTACTGGCATAAAGTTGTTGATAACATTTACTTACCATCTTCTTATCATTTGTATAATGTGTAATGAAATTATCTTTTTCATTTCTGATATTGGTAATTTGTGTCCTCTTTTTTTCTTTCCTTGTCAGTCTGGTTAGAGGTTTATTTTACTCATCTTCTCAGGAAAATTGGTTCCATTGATTATTTCTGTTGCTTTCTGCTTTATATTCCATTGCTTTCCACAGTAATTTTTATTATTTTCTTCTGCTTACTTGGGGTTTAATTTGCTCTCCTTTTTCTAGTTACTTAAGGTCATTACTATGAGAGATTTCTTCTTTTCTAATGTAGGCTAGTGCTATAATTTCCCCTCAGTAGTATTTTGGTTCATCTCACAAATTCATATGTGTTTTGCTTTCACTTTTATTCCATTCAAAATATTTTCTGTATTGCTTTTTAATCTGTTCTTTGACTCCTGGATATTTTTTTTTTGGAGTGTTATTTAGTTTCCAAATATTTAGGGATTTCTAGATATCTTTTTGCTATTAATTTCTGTTATAATTTCATTATGGTTAGAGAACATATTTCACATGACTTGAGGTCTTTTACATATGTTGAGATTTGATTTTGGGTCGAGAATATGGTCTATTAGTATTAGTATATCTATCTTACATTTCTTTTTATTAGTATGAATGTGATAAATGTATTTCCATCCTTTTACTTTTAATCTATTTGTGTCTTTATATTTAAAGTGCATTTCTTGTAGGCAGAATATAGTGGTCTTACTTTTTTATTCAATCTAACAGTCTCTAATTGGGGTGTTTAGATCATCTACTTTTCATATGATTATTGATATGCTAAGATTTAACTGTATCATCTTGGTATTGGCTTTTTATTCATACTATCTGTTTTTCCTTCACTTCTTTCCTTTTCTATCTTGTGATTAATCAAATATATTTTATAATTCCATTTATGCCTTTTTGAGGGTTATTAGTTACAAGCATTTGTTTGGACATTTTAATCATTCCTTTGGGGTTTATAGTATATATATTTATCTTATTTCAATTTACTATTAATGCAGTATTATACTACTTCATGTGTAAGAACCTTATAATAGAATAATTCCATCTCCCATTGTGATTTTTATATTTAAACAGTCAGTTATCTTTTAGATAGATCAAAATGATAGGAAACAATTTTATATGTTTACCCATGTATTTACCATTTCTGGTGTTCTTCAATTCTTAGTTCAGTGTAGATTCATAGTTCAGTTGGTATCATTTTCATTCTGCCTAAAGGATTAACATTTATATTAAGAGAGATGAGGGTGATGATTTCTTTCAACTTTCTGTCTGAAAATGTCTTTAATTAGTCTTTGTTTTTAACGACATTGTTGCTGGACTCTATGTTGACAGCTTGTTTTTTCTTTCAGTACTCAAGGATGTTCCATTGTGTTTTCACTTGCATTGTTTCTGACAAGCTGCCTGACATCATGCTAATTTTTTCTACTATAGTAAACATATCTGTTTTTCCTGGCTGCTTTTAAGATTATCTTTTCAAAACTGGTTTTGAGCCATTTGATTTTGTTGGTGTATTTTTTTTTCTTCATGATTTATGTGTTTGGAGATAGTTGAGGTTCTTGCATCTGTAGGTTCATAGTTTTTGCCAAATTTAGAAATATTAGGCCATTATTTTTTCAAATTTTTTTCTGTCTAACACCTCTCTGCTCTCATTCAAGGACTCCAGTTACATATATATTGTTACTTAAAATTTCCCCATTTTTCACTGATGTTCTTTTCACTTTTTAAATTAGTTTTTTGTCTGTGTTTTGTTTTGAATAATTTCTATTGCTGTGTTTTACAGTTCACCAATCTTTTATCTGTAATGGCTAATCTGCCATTAATCCCATCCAGTGTAGTTTTCTTCTCAGACACTGTAGTTTTTGTCTCTAGTGGTTTTATTTGAATGCTTTGTACATCTTCTGTGTCTCTATTTAACTTTTAGAAAATATGTAAATACAATTATAACCATTCTAAAGTTCTTGCCAATGAATTTTAACATGTCAGTACTGGGTCTATTTTGACTGATTAATTAATCTTCTCATTTTAGGTTGTGTTTTTCTTCCTTTTCAATGACTGGTAATCTTGGATTAGATGCCAAACCTTGTTAATTTTATTTTTCAGATGCTGAATATTTTTATATTCTTATAAATTTTGTTGTACTTTTTTTCTGGGAAACATTTGATCCTTTTGAGTCATGATTTTATGATTTGTTAGGTGGGTCTAGAATAGTGGTCAGCCCTAGGGCTAACTGTCCCCTATTATGGGGTCAGAGTTTGTTTCACTATTCTACCCAATTCCCTGTGAATTATTAGTTTTATTCTTTCAGATGGTTTTCTCCTGGCTTAGGACAGTTTTCCTCACATACATACACTGATCAGTACTTTACTCAGTAGCTGTGTGAGGCCATCTGCAGATTGCCAGGGTTCTCTGTGTACAGTTTTATCTCTGGTGGCCTGTCTATGAACTCCAGCTGCCTTGCTCTCCCTCAGTTCTTTTTTTTTTTTTTTTTTTTTTTTTGTTGTTGTTGTTGTTGTGGCCTCTCCCGTTGCGGAGCGCAGGCTCAGCGGCCATGGCTCACGGGCCCAGGCGCTCCACGGCATGTGGGATCTTCCCGGACCGGGGCACGAACCCATGTCCCCTGCATCGGCAGGCAGATTCTCAACCACTGCGCCACCAGGGAAGCCCTCTCCCTCAGTTCTTATCGTTATCTTCTCAACTCAGGGAGTTGTCTGCATACTACTTGGGTTTCCTCTCTCTACACATCCCCCTGAAATTCTTTCAAGGCTGTAGGCTTAGGTAAGCCTGTCTCTCAGAGATCACTGTCCTTGTTGCCTGACTTCAGGTTTCTTGGATATTATTCCTTAATATATTTTCTTTGTAACGATTGTTTCTTTCAAGTGGGAAAGTAAATCTGGTCCCTGTTACTTCATCTTGGACTGGCTTTACACTTTTTGTTACTGATTTGTACAATTTTTCTGATGGATGGTGACTCTCAGGATTTTGAATACATCAATATTAAAAAATTTAATTGAGAATTGCATCTAGCCATTTTAAGAATATTAAAAAGTTGTGTTCACAAAAGCAAGCTAAAGAGTCTCATTAAATATTTGAAACTTTTTTATTTAGACATTTTATGCACATCTAATAATTATCTTCTCTAATGCTTTGCATTCCATGCTTATAATTACATAATATAAGAAAATATGATGAATTTTAAAATCATTTGCAGCTTAGATTCCCCCAAATCCCTCAGGGTCCTATACAAAAAAATCTAATTTTCTATTTGTACCATGACATGAAAAGCTGTTGGGAAGTGCTGACTTATAAAATCTGATTAAAGCAGTGAGCTGTTTCTCCTGAAAAATATTCACAGAAATCCAATGTTGCATATACTTTAGGGGCATTTTTAGGTCTCCTGAAAACCACTCATGAACTCCCCCATTTAAGTCTCTGCTTTAGTGAATGGAAAGGCGTCAGGTAATTTTTCACAAAAATCGTTTTGCTTAGCTGAGCACTTGAAAAGTACTTGGTAGGAGTGAATTAAAAATTAAGAGTAAAAAAAAAAAAATTAAGAGTAGATGCTTAAAATAGCAGCTTTAAGCAAGGGACTGGGTTCTACAGTCAGTGCCTATAGCTAAAATCATGTACAGTTACATAGACTTCTGAAAATCTCTTAAATCTCCTGTAAAGTAAAATATCCATGTTTGTATATGCAAGCCTATTCTGTAATTCTCAAACATACTAAAATTTGAGAACACTTGAGTTTAAAAGGAATGAAAGGAAGGTCTATGTATAGATGTTTGGGTTTCTAAAATGGTCCTGTTTAAGCTGTCCAATTCCTAGGTTAAATAGGGTAAAGGTGGAAATTACTAATGTGGGCCTGGAGGTACAGGATTCTGCTTACCTCATTTTAAAAGTAAACATCTAGAACATTAAATGCATGTAAATAAATTATTTTGTTCTTGTAAAGATTAAGTAAAATAGTGGAGTCTATTTTGGATTGATGGATAGTAGAAGTTGTTTATGATTGAAAGTTAGGGAAAGTTAAAAGCTTCTATAATGAGACTTTTTGGTGTGGGAAAATGATCCCAAGTGAGCAAAGCAAATTGAGATCTTGCAGTATCAGTCTAATATCATTTCAAATACCCCTAGACATGAAATAAAGCATGATCTTATAAATTTCAAGAATCTTTAAAGTTAAACAAAAGTTTTCATATTTTAGGAAATAAAATAGAAAATCTAACCAAATGATTAATGTTGGTGAGAGTCACAAACTTCTCTGAGCAGAGAATTCTCTCATTCTCACATAATTCCATTATGTGCTCTAAGATACAAACCCCTCTTAAAGTTCTGAAACCTGTGATACAGGGAATATAAAAAGGATTGCAGTATAGCAGTTGGTGGAAATAAGACTCTCTAGGTTTGAAAATAATAAGAATTGCATAGCCATAGTTTACTGGAGTCTTCCATGAAAATGCATCTTATAACCATGGGATGATTTGGAATTATGTACAAATAATTCAAAAAATTGTATAAGGCCCCAAAAGAGAAAAATGAAATATCTTGTTTAGAAATATACATATGTGGTAAAATATTATATACATAAAGATAGGCAAAGGGATGATAGCCACCATCACTATTCAAATAATTTTTGGTTTGTTTGGGCTGAAGTAGGGTGATGGGATGGGAGTGGAACTCCTAGGTAGATTTCAGTGTAGAGATCACTGTGTTGTACCTGTGACTTGAGTGGTAGGTTCATAGGTATTCATTTTTGTAACTATGCTTTACAACTAACATATTTGTTACATCTATTCAGTTAAAATGTTCAATATTGGATTTAGGGACGTCCCTTGTGGTTCAGTGGCTAAGACTCCATGCTCCCAATGCAGGGGGCCCAGGTTCTATCCCTGGTCAGGGAACTAGATCCCATATGCAGAAACTAAAGATCCCGCATGCTGCCAACTAAGGCCTGGTGCAGCCAAATAAATAAATAAATATTTTAAAATATTAGATTTAAAATAATAATGAAGACTTTTTATCATGTTAAGAAAAATAAGAATCATAGTACTAATCTTGTGTTAAATTTTGTATATTTGATGTTTTTAGTAGTTATAAATATGTAAAAAAAAAGGCATAAACCTGGCAGCACCTACAACTCTAATGGAAAATGTGTAACTGTGTAGTTGATTCAGTCTTGAGATTTTAATAAATTTTACCAAGTGAATAAACAATGCTGGAATATTAATAGTATTAGAGTCACTATATTTACAGACTTAATTATGTTCACAAGTTATTTAAATACTGGCCATTTTTATTAAGTCAGAGAAGAAAATACTTGAAGACGGAAAGAAAAGTCACAAATTTAATAAATGCTGTTTAATGTGCTTAAACGTTTTTAGCTAGGTTTGTTAATACAACAAAATATTTAAAGACTCTTTTAGGAATAATTGATAAAATCTGCTAGATGTAAAAATAGATGGTATGATTGGTTATGTCAATTTACAAGCCTAAGGAAGAATGAAGATTTAAACTTTTTAGTTTTAATAAATTTAATAATAATTGTTAAACCAAAACTAAACTTCTGATCAGTCTTTTCATTGTATAAAAAACCCACATATTCAAACATATAACCAAGTATACCTAACTTTGTGAGGTAAATGTAGAATCATGAACTTTAATCATCATCAAATCTGGGGTACGGTTGACATCTTTCTGCGAAAATCCAGGATTCTTAGAAAGATAGGTATATGAATAGAAGGCCAGGTACTTCTGCTGGGAAGAGAGGCAGTCAATCCAAGCAGGCATAGTCAAACCTTTCTTTAAAAGAGGGTTTGCCTTTACTACGATTCAAAGAAAAGGATAATCATGACCTCAAATTTTATAACACAAAGGAAGAATGCATCCATTTTGTCCTGGGGGGAAAAAACAAATTAGCTGTAACAAATAGCCACCTCCACTTTCAAACAATGAAAGTGAAATAAATTATTGACAAAGCCCACCTTAAAAGTCTTTTGTTCATTTTACTAATGAGTAATTTGCTATGGTTAAACTATTAGCCATTACAGGGAAAGGTTGGGCCATGACTTTCAACTGTGGTGACTTTGATTTGAATGTAATTTATCTTGGTCTTACTCCTGGCTGTTGCAAAATGGCAAGACCAGTGGTCAAACAAGGCTGCTCTTGAGTGTAACCATGAAACCAGCATTTGTGAATTTAAAAAGAAAAAAAGTTTATATTTTCGATAGAAACAAGAGGACATCCATAATTGGTATCAAATAATGTATAAGTTTAAAGGAATGGGCACGGCAGGATTTGGGTTTCACATGAGTCTCTCTGGAATCTCAAGTCAGGAGCCCATCTCTCACAGCTGCAGGGTAGTTGAGAGTGGAGGGCAGCTTTGGATAACCGTTGTTTGGTGGTTGTGTTGTAGTTTTTTCAGGTCTTGCACTAAAGAAGTAAAATATTATATGGCAATGAGCTTGGAGATAGTTTTTTTTCTTTAATGTAGGTTTTATTATGCACACACCTAGTTTCTAGCCACAGAGTAATTCAGCTCTGTAATGACATCAGAAGGAATATGACATAATGGGAGCAGGGAGTTGTAAAAATGAAACACCACTGTTATCTTTCATCTTGAAACTCCAGATCTGTTATGAATCATATTGTCATCAGTAGTCTCCTGTGAAGTTGAGCGCTGTGTTCTACAGTGAGACAATAAATTGAAGAGACTTGCTGAAGGTCACAGAACACAAAGGCTTTTGGTATCCAAGAGGCTAGAATTAAAAAGATGTAGGACACAGAGTCCTACTTTGAACTCGGATGAAGTATGGTTTACTCTTTGGGAAGAATCTTACATACCTTTGAGCTTGGGATAGAATGTAAACATATGGTTAAGCATGAATGTGATGGATCAGGATATGGTGTCTATTTGAGTGTGTGTGAGGCTGAGAATGAGGGAATACTATCCTCTATGATTATGCCAAATTATTATATATTATTTTCTATAGAAATGTTACAAAAGGAATACATTGCTATATTATTATCCAAAGACTAGTTATATAAGCGTGGCAAACTGTTCATTTAATAACATGAATAGCACTTAAAGTCATGTAACATTGTTTGAAAACTTGTTTACTTGATCTCCTTTAGACAAAGTAGAAATTCAATTTGTTTTAGCTTTGTTAGAAATGCCCTCATCTTCTAATTATCCCTGTTTGTGCATGAGTAGACAGAGCAGTAGATAACACACTGACAACTTGCAGACCAATGTGTGAATATCTATTATCACACCTCCTAGTGTTTAGACCAGATGTTAGTGAAGTCAATGCGTTTTTCCTTTCCAAGTGTGACGTGGCCACCATTTTTAACAGAAAAGACTTGCCTTCTAAAAAGTAGAAGGCTGTTCAAAGAGAAAGGTATCTATCCTAAAATTAATTATAACAGAGATGCATAGTAAAATGCCTTAAAATAACCACCACCAACAAAAAAGCTCCTTGTGATATGTGTGAGTGAAATATATCTTCCTGAAAACTTTTTCCGGGGAAAATGAGAGCTGAATTTCCAGCAGTGGCAGTGAATTTCAGTTGTCAGCACAAGCTGAAGAATTACTGGACATACATCTAGGATGTGAGTAAAGTAAATCAGGTTCCCCAGTGACTGATTTCTATTTAATTTTCTACTAGAAGCAAATAGTCCTGAGATTCTGATCACTCTTTTTAGTGATATTTAGTGGCTCTGTGTTAACTTGTGGATATCAGTCATGATATTATTCTAAACAACAAATACAGCTTAATGCAATGAATCACTGAGGATGACATAATTTATAATGACTATCAAAATCTGCATCAAAGTTTGCTTGGACAGTAAAGATTCATGGCTGCAAAATATAAACTGCAGATAATAAATTTATAACTTAAGGAAGTTTTCTTACAATGCTGTGGGAAAAAAAGTTTTTCAAACATTTAAAAACTGAGTGTATGCTGGTGTTCCAAAATAAGGGGATAAATCAGAAATCTTTTATTTATTCATAAAACAAAGAGCTTTTTTATTGTGCAATGCCTGTGACCTTAACCTCGCATAAACTGAACATAAACTCCCACCCCAACCCTTGCAATCAGCCTTTTCTTCTGCCAGGGAGAAAAGCTGTTGCCAAATTACCCTGATTGTCCTGAATGATGGACAAATAATAATGGGAATGCTTTGAACTCATGAAACACCTTTCATCCACAAAGCACAAAACACTTCAAAAAGGATAAGTCACACATTCACATAATCACCCAACCCCCTCTTGCTGGGGCTGGAGGTGAGGGTGAGGTGACGTGTAGCAGTGACGTGTTCTACTTTGTTCAGGAAAAGAAATTAAAACGTATAAAATTATTCTTAGATAAGGAATAGATGAAAATACAGGGATGACTTAACTGGATTGAAAGCTTATGGGACCGAGTGATAAGCAAATGGTTGACTGTGAATCTGGGGAAAACAGGCGTGTACCAGGGCTGTAATTGGGGGTGAGGTAGAAGAGGTGCCTAGGACAACTCTCAGCGTTGCCCAAGTGCCTCATTAAATTGTGAGCTAGGGGCGCCTATGTTGCTTAATCCTAGGGCCAGCAATTTTACTAGAGCTGCAGCCCTGCCTCATGTAGTATTGCTGCACAGTCTTAGATGTGTGCTTCTGTGTGTGTGATGACAGTGGTGGAAGGCAGATTTGGTTGACCTTAGACTGAAAGGTAATCTGGTAGGCATTGGCCATAGAGCCTGAGATCTGTGATTTGAACTCAGCTCAAAGTGCCTCCAAAGGCAATCCTCTCCCCTCTGTGATGGGCTGGGTCTGCCATCTCGTCACGGTAACTCAGAGAATTGAGTTCCACTGCTTCAGAGCCGTTTGGAGACAGAACAGGCTGGTACAGCTAGCAATGGGGAAGGGAACGTAGTCTCTTTTAATTCCCAGGTCATGGTTCAGAAAATGATGGTTTAAATACTGATTGTGAACAGGTCAGTCATTGTGACCATTTATGATGATGATAATACTTAAATAAATGACATTTAACATTTTCTGGTCTTTTTTTTTTTTTAATTTATGGAATTGTAAAGAGCCCTCTTTGTTCCCTATTCCCTAACCATTGTTACCTTTTCCTTTCTAGCAGAACCTCAATTTTTTTAGGTTTGACCTTTCAGTCAACCCATTTGACTGGAGGGATGCTAAATTCAAACCTCTTTCAGAACCTAGGCAAGAGCTAATCAGCTAATTGGAACTATTTTTAGTCCAGGCATGGGTACTAGTATAAATTGGCCCAATCAGTTTGAAGGGAAAAACTTTAATTGCATAACTGTAGAAATCTCTCCTTCAATTCCCTGAATGCTGCCGTAGTTGTTACCGGCCTCCATCCCCCAATCAAAAGTGGACCTACATGATGCTATTAAAGGCAGACGAGAGACAGGAAAACAACCTGGGCTTTTTATGACACCACTGAGTCACGAAATCAACAAAGCCAGGGCTATTTGTTGCCAGATAAATTTCTTTACTGCCTAAATTACTTGGAGTTTGAGTTTACTGTTACTTTCAGGAAACAGCTTCCAAACTGATGGAAAAGATTCAGTCAGTTTTTCTCTCCTTTGTATAAATGCCTGATGACAATAATATTTGGTGAATCATACCATTAGCTGGGATTTGGAATTTGCCATTTTTAAAGCATACATGTATATCTTTATGTATATGTTTCTGTATAAATGTGTATATAGTATATAGAAATAGACAATACAGTTAATATGTGGATGACTGTACATATGGCAGTTAATTATGTTTGCATGTTCATTTTTGTATATGTAGAGCATATGATATTAACCATATTTTATGTTAAAATATTTTTATATTTCTGGGGGTTTTTTTAGAATATAGAAGCTACATCTCATATTATTTAAAACACTCACCATCTTTCTGGTGATAATACTGCATTCTAAAATAGAGAATCTCAATCAGGCATTCTGAAATTTGGTTAGTTTCTGGGAGACAAAATCTGGGTTCAGACTGTATGTCATAAAATAATTATGAGAGAATAAATTTTGAGATAAAGTCTAGGTGATGTGCAAGTAGAAGATACAGATCAAAAATAAAGGAAAGAAATGTAATGTGCTCAGAATTCAGTGAGGTTTTTTAGTGATTTTCCCTGGGCTTCAGCCCTCTTGTCTGAATTATATGCTCCTGTGGGTTTTCACCAGTCGTCCCACCTTCCTGTGAAATAACACTTCTTGCTCATCCCAAAGGAGCATCCAAACAAACAAAAAAAAGGGGGTATTTTTAAGGAGAGAAACAAAAATGCCTTTCAGTTTTCTTGTGGGATTTGAGGCAATGAATTCATGGAAATTTATTCAGAAGATATTCTTTGATAATTTAGGGCCCAGCTTTTGTAAATGATAAATATTACATTTTTTTTTTTTTTTTTTGCGGCTGTTTCTTTAACATTTTTTATTCCAAACTAAATCTGAACAGAAGTAGCTTAAGTAAAAAGTTATAGATTAACTACTGTGGCCAAAAAACTCTTTTACAAAAATTTAATGTTTTTGCAGTCCCTGTTGCATCAAACCTGGGAGTTCTGAAGTTTGATATTATGACTATACTAAGGCAGAGTCACATTCAGCCCATGGATCCTAGAAAGTAAGGACGTAAGGACGTAGAATGACTTAGAAAGTCCTAAACGAGGAGTTTGAAGGAAAGTAGAACTTCACAACATCCACAAAACAGATGAGTTTGTTGCAAGAAGGATAAGAATGATGTAATACATGTATACAACATAGGTGGACATACTACCAAGCCATGGGATACATTTTGATATTGTGGCAACTGATGAACACTAGGAAACATTTTTTATCCTATATTAAAAGCACAGAGACAAGTTCATCACCTTCCTCACACCACCCTGTACAATGCAGTGTTTTCATTTCTGCATGCGTATGAGTGGGAGGCAAAACAAAAATTTGATGCGGCATTTGCCTGCAAAGCAGACAATCACATGAACATGTAACTGGAGGAGAGGTCTAAGCACCCACTTGTACCAGAGTCCATAATATGTGCTGTTATACTGTGGGGAATCATTGCTGTACCAGCTGGCTAGTTGTTGTTTTAAGAAGGAAAGGAAGTCCAGTTTAATATAAAAGTACATTGAACAATAGGAATAAGTTTGCATTCCATTAAATTAATGATAAGCTCATCCTTTTCTTTTTTCTGTACACGGGCCTCTCACTGTTGTGGCCTCTCCCGTTGCGGAGCACAGGCTCCGGACGCGCAGGCTCAGCGGCCATGGCTCACGGGCCCAGCCGCTCCGTGGCATGTGGGATCTTCCCAGACCGGGACACGAACCCGTGTCCCCTGCATCGGCAGGCGGGCTCTCAACCACTGCGCCACCAGGGAAGCCCTAAAAACAATTTTTTTTTAAAGTGCAATGCGCTATACTATTGTGAGGTTTGATTATTTTAAATATGTGAGAACTAGCATGTTATGTCAATTCAGATGCTTTCATCTGCAGGTAATAGAAACCCCAATTCCAAGTGGCTTTAAGATGAGGAGATTTATCATCTTAATTAACAAGAAGTCGAGGAGTAGGGTAGCTACAGGATTAGCTAACTCAGTAGTTCAGTGGCAGTGTGATCATGGATCCTGGCACTTCCCTTATATAAAATCTTCCCACCTTTAGCTTGCCAGCTAGCTCCCCTCATGGTCAAATATGGCTGCCTCTCTCCAGGAGTTTGATGCTGTCTTATTCTGTGCTGGCTGCTATAACAAGATACCACAAACTGCATGGTTTATAAACAGCAAAGTTGATTCACCATAATTCTGAAGGCTGGGAAGTCCAAGATTAAGATGCCAACAGATTCTGTGTCTGGTGAGAGCCCTCTTGTGGGTTGCAGACTGCGGATATCTTGTTGTGTCCTCACATGGTGGAAGGAGCAGGGGATCTCTCTCAGGGCTCCTTTATGAAGATCCTAGACTCCCTTGTGAAAGCTCCACCCTCATGGTCTTATCACCTCCCAAAGGCCCTACTTCCAAATACAATCACATACAAATATAAGCTCAGCATATGAATTTTGGGAGAGGAGAAAAAACCTTCAGTCCATAGTAGATGCCTTATACAGCAGTGTCCTCCTATCTCCTTTTAAGGTCTAAAACGCCATTCCCTAAAATCTTAATCTCATCCCAAATAAGATTCTCCTTATGTATTTCTCTTTTTGCAAACCACTGGCAAGAAGCATTGGATGGAAAGATTGGTTTAGATCAACCAGTCCCCACCCCCAGCCCCAACTGGGGATGGGGGTCAGCATTGTCTGAATCACATTATTGTGTCTATCAGTACTGAGATACAGACTGAGCAAGGAAGAAGGGGGTACTGACTCTTACATAGCACCCAGCAGTTGCTGCTAAAAAAAAATGGCCTCAGATATGAGCAGTTCTGTATATGTTATACTTTAAGCCATTTTAGGTTGGATTTTGTTTTGCTTAATCAGCAAAAAATTTTATTGGCTCAATAACTGGAAATACAAGGTGTAGACTGGTATCAGGCATATTTATATGAAGAGGCTCAGGATATTATGATATCATCATGAGGTTTCAGCCTCATCTCTCTGAGTCTCTGGATCCTCCTCAGTTTTGAAGGCCTTCATCTTTGTCTTCAGGCTGGCTTCTTTGAGGCAACATTGACTGTCACAGTTTCAATTTTATATTTTAATACCATGCCGTTTAGAAAAAGAGAGGGCTTCTGTTCTGGTCACCGAAGAACAGAGAGGGAGTTAAGATACCAGAAACTCTGGCAAACATCTCCCCATTGGCTCATTGGCTCTAACTGGGGTTTGGACCCATTTTTCGACCAATAGCTGTGACTAGGGGATGAAATGTGCTGATTGGCCTAAGTCATCAAGGGTCCACCTCTGGAATGTAGGCAGAATCTGCCACACCTAGACCTTAGTGAGGAGGATGGCATTGGATGGTTCCTCAATGAAAAGAAGAGGAAAACGGATGACATGAAGGCAGCCATCAAATGTTCAATATGTAGTTAAGTTACAGATAGGGAAATTGAGACAGAGACATCGAAATGGCCTGTCCATTGATTACCAGCTGTACTAGAATGCAAGACTTCTAACTTCCAAGATGCTCGTTCCAGTGCATCACAATTTCTGTTTTTATTCTTCAATATTATCTCTTCTTATAGCTTATTTAATAACAGTTTTTATTAACATTTCTATTGGAGGCTACTTCCCATATTTGAATATTGCATATATTTTCCTAGAGCTGAGTTTGACCGACTATAAATTGAGTTTTCCAGATTTAAGCATTATTTCAAATCTGCCTCATGAAGAATGTGCTTTGTGGCATTCATGCAATTTGTTGTATTTTAGGAAATGTAGTAAATTTTAGTCCTTAATAGGCTGGGAGAGATTGATAGTTTAACACTTCCTACTGTAATAAACCCTTTCAAGACTGAGTATTATAGAGCAGGGGACATATATTTTATTATCTTATATTCATAAATGCCTTTATGAATTAAGCTAAATACTTTTGAATTAATCCTTGTATATTGGTTTGTAAAATCGATTATCATAATTTACAATCTGTTTGACATTTACTCTCCATTGTAGCTATGAGGTATATTATATCACTTGACAGCTTGATTTGCAGAGGAAGACATTACATGTGAAGAAAATCTCACTTGATTTCTTCCATTAGTCTTAACTATTGCTTAGAAAACCATGCGTAAATAGCTAACTAGGATTTGGTTTAGATCACCGGTTCTGTCATTTAAAATTAAGTGTTCTTAGTGGGTTTAGGAGAAAATCCAGCAGACTGGACAGTGTGTTGTTTTTCACAGTAACAAGGAAAGTGTGATTTTATTATTTAACAGCAGGGAGAAACAACAGCTGCATTTTGGACTTAAGATACTTGGAACACACTCGATGGAATGCAGAGACTGCATCCTTGTCAGGGGATTTTGGTTGGGGTTTGAACCAACATAATTTGAGGCCACAGACAAGAAGCTCATGTATCAAGATGATGGCAAAGGACTACTACTTATAAAATGCTTTGAATAGCATACATTTTTAAACAATAAGTTCTTATATGGAGCCCATTGCATAAACAGAAGTATTCCAATTGAATCAGTGGAAGGCTTCAAACTTAGCCAGCATGGTTTTGCCCTCTGCCTCTTTCCTCACCTTTCCTCTGCCACTGAAGAACTTTAGCAAGCCCCAGGACTCCAAAGAAGGTATCTTAAAAAAACACTGAAATAGATGAGTCTTTTAAAAAGTAGTCACTGAGCATCTTCTTTGTGCCACTCACTGGGGGCAAAATAGTGAGATAATAAAGCAAAACAGAGCCACTGCTCTCCTGAAGCTTATGTTCTAGTAGAGAGATAAGAAAAGGCAAGTAAACAAATAAACAAGGTAACTTTGAGGATGGATGAATGATGAGAAGAACATAAGTAGGGTACCATGATAGCCCTTGGCAGGCCTGTGGGTATCACCATTCAGTGCGGGTAGACATGTGGTGTCACTGAAGAGGTGACTTTCTAAGCGGGGTCTGAAAGACCTTGAGGGAGGAATAAGCTTAGTTTGTTTCAGGAAGAGAAAGAAGGCCAATGTGGCCAGAGTGTGAATGACGGGGGGGGGATGTGGTGGAGCTAAAATCTGAGATAGGATATACAGGGACCAGGTCAGCAGTAGGCTTTATGCCATGTTCAAGTTGGACTCTATCATTAAAACAAATGAGAAAGTACTTTATTTCAATCAGGGAATTGTAGTATCCTATATGCATTAAACGGTTCCTTTAGTTGTTGATGGAGGATAGAAATAGGGAGACGAGTTGAGAGGGTTTTCTAAGGATCCAGTGAGATAACGGTGATGACAGTATAGATGCAAAGAAATAGGAAAAAAGATACATTTTGTGGATAAATGCAACAAGACTTGCTGATGGAGTAAATAAGTGGGGTGATGGAAAAGGAGGATTCAAGGATGAAGCCTAGTTTTATTTTTGAGCCACTGGATAAATGGGATAGTTTTATTCAATTAACTGGGGTTGGGGAAAAAAGAGGCTGGGGTGATAGAAAGAGAGGTTTGTTTCAGACATACAAGTGGAGATGTCAAGTAGGAAATTTGACATATAAATCGGGGAAAGGTCAAGAGTGATATAAATTTGGGAGTGACTGACATACAGATGATATTTAAGAGAATGAAATGGGCTGAGATCACCTAGGGAGAGAGAGTGAAGATGCAGAAGAGAAGAGGGCAGAAGACTAAAATCTAAGACACTCCAACCTTTAGACCTCTCCAGGAAACTCTCTCAGGTCTCTCATAGTTCTAAAAGGCCTCGTTATATTGCGAAAAATGTAACATTTTCTTTACTGTAAGGCTCTTTTCACCTGCAACTTGCTGTTATGGCCTCAGACTTTGTTTCTCTGTTGCTTAGTGCTTTCTCTCTTCCCTCTTAATTGGGGTTGTGTGAAACGTGCTGCTTAGCATGACCCCATAGATCTATTTGTCATGCACGCCGCAACTGTTAGATGGCGTCTCCTTTGGTTAGGATCGTGTGGGCTGGTGGCACTTAGTAATGGAACAACAGGGCTTCCAGCTGCTGGCTGTCAGGAGTTTTAAGACTGTTGGACTTGAAGCCCATGGAGAACTCACCATCATCCAGGACTCAGCTTGCATACTGGCTGAGCTTGAAAGGCAGCCTAGCCCTTTATATCATACAGGTTTAGGTTTTGAAGTAAGAAAGGATAGGCACTTCTGAAGGGTCAGTGTTAAGAAAGGTGCCTCTATTTCTTATGCCAATCCAAAGGTAAGTATTTTATCCTCTGTTAGGGAAGTAGGTAGCCCACTGGGCAAAAATGAATTTTACCTCTGGATGCCACGGGGGGAGGGCTAATCCATAACCTATGGATATGGTAGACTGGGCAATTTGTTGTCCAGGAGACATTGTATTCTGTGATGATTCCTACTCTTGGCTCTCTGTCTGGTTCAGGTAAAAGCAATATCCTCAGCATAAAAAATTGGAAATAGAAATCATCTGTGATAAACCTTGCAAAGTCTAAAGATTGTAAATGTGGTAAAAATTCTCAAAATGTTAAAACTAGAAATGAATTTAGAGAATGTCTAACCTGCCATTTTATAGATAGAGCATATATCCAATACCCTCTAGTCTATCCCTATTTGGAAGTCTGAAGGCATTTCAAAATTAAAATTAACATGGCTAAAACTGGATCTCTAATTACTCTTACTTTCCCCAGTAATCTGTCCCATCTTCAGGATTCTCTATCTTTTTAAAAATAAATTTATTTATTTATTTATTTTTGGCTCTGTTGGATCTTCGTTGCTGTGCATGGGCTTTCTCTAGTTGGGGTGAGCGGGGGCTACTCTTTGTTGCGGTGCATGGGCTTCTCATTGTGGTGGCTTCTCTCATGGAGCACAGGCTCTAGAGCACAGGCTCAGTAGCTGTGGCACACAGGCTTAGCTGCTCTGCAGAATGTGGGGTCTTCCCGGGCCAGGGAGAGAATCCATGTCCCCTGCATTGGCAGGCAGGTTCTCAACCACTGCGCCACCAGGGAAGCCCCAGCGTTCTCTATCTTAATAAGTGACACCACTACTCACTGAATTGCTAATGCCAAAAGCATAGGAACTTTTTTGTTTCTTCTCTTTGTCTCACATAGCATGTTCAGGCAATTCAATTCAATTCTGAGGGTTCTACTTTTAAGACATAACCCAAATCTGATAATATCTTGTCTCTTCCATGGCTTTCACGCACATCTAATCCACCATCATACTTCCCGTGTATTAGTTGCCTATTGTTGACTGTCTTGGCTAGCTATTACCCCAGTAATACTGTGCAACATACCATTCTCAAAACACAGTGTATTACAACCACAAACCTTTTTTCTTATGAGTATGGGCTGTTAGGTCAGCATTTAGGACCTATCAGTTCTAACAGATAATTGACAGTCACGCTGTACGTTTGTTTCATTTTTTGCCATTCTCCCGGGTTTTTATACTTGTCTACTTCTCAGATCTGCAGTTTGTTTGGGTTTGATACTTCCCAACCCCTGGACTATGGGGATTAGTTCAGGGATGGCTGTGCATACGATATAATGGATAGTAGGCCTCATGGGTAATGAAGCAGAAGAGGTGCCCTCTCTTCCTCCAGACAGTGGGGGAATGACATAGTATGTGCCTGGAAGATGTGTTCATTCTCTGCTGCCTGAGGGATGATCCTGGAGCTGCTGGGAGACCACTCAAGAGCAGAGGGGGAGAGATAGAGAAAAAGCAGTTTCCTGATGACATCATGTATTCAAACCTTGCCTGAAACCAATATTGCTTCTGGAGTTTGTGATTACAGGAGCCATAAATTTATTTATTATTTAAGTCTGCTTGCACTGGACTTTCTCTCCCTTGAAACTGACAAAGTTCTGACTGCTAGAAGATCTTAGATCATAGCACCATTTGCACTGGAGGGAATGCCCTCGCTACCCTGCAGATAAAGACGCTTCAGGGCAGAAGGGAAACAAATATTCATTAAGTGCCTTGTGCTATGGGGAACATTGCATATATCACCTCATTTACTCCTCAGAGGTAAGCATTATGCTGCCTAGATTTAAGGCAGTGGAAGTTGAGGTTCGGGAACACTGGGGGATTTCCTAAACTTGAATCTCTCATTTGGCTTCAATCTTATGTGAGGTGACAGGGGAAGCTGCATGTGGGAATGGTGATGCAATTCCTAATGCCTGCATTTCTAGCCTTTGACTAACCGTGCTTCATGTTGTGCTTATTTTTGTCCCCATGCTTCCCATTGACTTCTCATTTTAACACTTCTAAGTTTCAGTGTATTTGCTGCCATATTATTACGGGTGCTTGTAACCATTCTGACAAGAGTGCAGACATACTGCTTGCTTGATACGTAATGTTGCAAGCATAAAAGTATCCACATTCTGGATGAGGGTGGAAGTGGAAGCATATATTGAACAGCTCAAATCAATAAGACATTTGCCCAAAGGAGCAGATTGATTTTATTTATGCCTGCAGCAGTGGACTCTCTGTATCTCTCTTCCTCGGGGCTCGTACTGCTCATGGCATTGACAGTGACAAGACTGCCGGGGATCAATGAGAATGGAAACCACATTTAGCTATGGTCAGCTGCAGCTGGAGATTTAGCTATCTGTAATTGACTTAAAGACAAAACAGTTGAATTTTCACTGTGTGCTCAACTCTACTTTCCTTAAAGGCATTTCTTACTAAGTATAGAAGGTTTTTGTGTTAACCATGATGTTCCGGAAAGAGGTCTTTAAAGGATGAATTCTCCAAAGGAAGAGGAAGCTGAGACAGGAGCTGACTTTGTCTGTGGAGGTACCACTCAACTGCAACAAGCTCAGTTGTCTTGTGGTTCTGGATGGTAAGTTCAAGGTCCAACTCTCGCGTCTCTAGATGACTTTGACAAGTCATTCCTCCCCATGACAGCTAAGCGTACTTCCCGAACTTTGATGGTCAAATCAATCTGTAGGTTCCTTAGGATTAAAAGAAAACATGGGCCTTTCCTATACTCTGCAGTTGACAAATGATAACCCCAAGCCCAACGCTTGGTTTTTCTCGTCTCAGATTGTTAGTCTTTCAAACTTTATAATTATCTCCATAGCAACTGCAGTCTCTAACAGCTTATGCAGTTTGATTCACATTCAGTAAATGTAGCCCCTCAAAAATGTTGGATTGCCATGTGAGTGTCCCCAAGTCTGTTTGTGCGAGGGCTGTCCCTGGGTCATCCCTGAGTGGTACTTAGGCCAGAAATGGCAAACAGACTCTGTGTAATACGCCAATTGTGAATAAGCAAGAGTGGCTGCCTGCAACCGTGGGAGAAGGCCTATAAGCCAGGCTGTATCTAGGTTCAGTTGGAAAGAATTCTGTTATTGATTATCAGGCTCTTGCTTGGGTACCACACAGCGGGAGTGATGGTATCACCCTTTCTAAGTGTCTGAAATGGAGTATTAGTGGCTGCGTATTTGTATTTGTCAGTTAGGCAAGGGCTCAGGAAGGAACAAAGCAGTACTTTTCATCCTGACTCAGGCAGTTATTTGTTTCCCAAGCTGCAGCTGTTGCATTGGCCAGATGGCTGTGGAGGTGTTCTGAAGGCCATGAAGCTGGGAGTAGCTTCCAGGATCTGGATGGCCCAGTGTAAGCCTCAAGCTGAGGGGAGCTTAGAACGGCAGCCCAGACTGGGGCCTGGGGCAGGGCTTCACAGGGTGTGCACATTGAAGGCTACACTGGTATTTGAACTTTAGCCTTTGTGGGCATTTTCATTCAGGTGAAGATAACCTGTCTGCTTGTCCTGGGAGAGTTAAATGCAACTTGAGCTGTGCTGGATAAAGTTGTTTTCACGTGGACCTTACCATGTAAAATAATTGTTATCTCTAGATAAACTTACCAAATTTTATTTTATTCAGGATTATAAACTATTGATCCTCTTTAGCCATAGCTCTTGCTTTTACTGGGGATATTTTTTGAGTGCTACCTCATCTTGAATAGTAGTTGAGCCACCCTTTTTCAGATCAGCTCTTATTAAGTTTCCAATTAAGACACTTAATATAATAGATCACAGTCCTAGAATAATTCGACTATGCCAAATAAGGCTTCCCAAATTGGTCTATTTATTAACAATTCAACAATCATACTCGTATTTCATAAAATATTCTGTCATCTCTTGTCCACACCTATTACTCTTCTTGTGTATTTCAGTAACATATACCAAATCAGTATTACGTCATATTAGTTTTGATGTTTTAAGTTGTCGCTATTGAGAGAGTGATGGGGCTTGTTTTTTTGTTGTTGTTGTTTTTTGGTGGTACGCGGGCCTCTCACTGTTGTGGCCCCTCCCATTGCGGAGCACAGGCTCCAGATGCGCAGGCTCAGCGGCCATGGCTCACGGGCCCAGCCGCTCCGCGGCACGTGGGATCTTCCCGGACCGGGGCACGAACCCGTGTCCCCTGCATCGGCAGGCGGACTCTCAACCACTGCGCCACCAGGGAAGCCCGGGGCTTGGGTTTTATATGCTTCTTTATACTCCTGTAACAATGAACACAGTGCCAGATAGAGCAAAACGTGTTAAGATGTGTAAAACATAAATATAATAGTGTCGTTTTAATGAAATAATGACTTCCTTTGCTAGTCTAGCAGGAAGAGACTAAGTACTAGATCTGGTAAAGGAGAATTCAACATCTGATTCATTCCTTAGTTACATTTGAAGGAAGCTCTAGACCCAGTGTGTGAACTTATCAGTTGTTGCCTTGTTCCACTGAAACTTTACAACTGATGTGGGCTTAGTTTTTTCATAGATGGTTAAGTCAGCCTGAGGAGGAATTTACAAGTCAGTGAAGAACTTGGTAGAGAGGATGAGCCTATTAACTACAACTTCACAGAAGAATTTTCTCTATTCTCTCTTATGTATTCAAGCCATTTTAACTAAAGATATAAAAAGTATCTTTTCGGAATGCATAATACAATTCACCTTGGAAAAAATGATATCAGGTTGGAATTATAAAATCTTCCTCATTTCTCTAAAAAGTTCTAATCAAATTTATGGAAGTAGCTTCTCATTTTAGAGCACCTGTTTATGCTACATGTAGTCTTCGTATGAGTAAAATCTGTGACGTGTGTAATAACTTACTTTAGAGGAGTGAAAAAGCAAAAGCTTATCTTGAGAAACACCTCCAAAATGTTCATGTAACATTGAAGGAATTGCTGAGTGCAGTCCCACAATCTTTAAAAACTGGAATTATTACTGCTCCACACCCAACCCCCCTCTTCTCAATTTGATGTCTTATGGGAAGAGAGAGAATTTTTCTTGATGGTTTGAATTAGGCAAACAATTTGTAATGCATTACATCTGGCCCTCTCAATAAAAATGGACCAAAAAATATTTTGCATTCCATTGTAAATTAAACTACAAATTCTGTTATTCCAGATGTTTGTCTCCTGACTGAGGATTATTTTCTGGGAAAGAATATTAATTTCTGAAATGTCAGTCTGGAGGTTCTCAGTGTTGTCGGTGATGGTGTTGTATTTCCCTTACATTTAGAATAAAAATACAGAGTCTCATGAGCAGAATGTTACATGGCCATAAGGAAAAGACCAGAATTAACTGACTGAGGTGTCTCAACTTATACCAAGGATTCGTTACTTTGATTATAAAAACCTTTTTATCCTTACTGAGTCTTCTATTAAAACACAAGTACTCAGAGAAAGTTAAAATTAAAAGCACAAACTAATAGTGAGGAGTGGGAGGTGGATTATATTCAATACTTCATTACATTCCCAAGGCCATGGGAAGGGGATGCAGGCTAAGGAAAAAGAGATTTGAACATAACCAGGAATAGCCAGATAAGAGGAGAGGTTCTTGGACTTGACTGATAATTAGAACCACCTGGGAAAACTTACTTGGAATAATTGGGTGCAATTAGTTATAACTCCTTGTGGGCCTTCAAGAAATGTGATCATGGGTTTTAAGGAATCATTGAATAAATTTTAGAATATAGGTATGTGTGACAAAAGTACTGTTTTCAATCAAACAAGATGGCTAGATCACTTTAAGACAGGTAGTGATTCTTCCCTAAAATTCACTTTTGTTTTTGTTAGAAAATAAGATATTGGTTTAGATAATGAAATAAGCAATATTTTTTCTTTTCTTTTCTGCATCTCCGGCAAGCAAATATATGGTATATGTGTTCATCTTGATATATTTTTTTAACACTAGTAGGTAATAATTGTCCTAGTGAATTATATATTATGGTTGGTTGTCATATAATCATTTTGACACGAGAAACATTAGAACAACTAAAGGCTTTTTTTGAATTAAAAATTAGAAAAATTTCCCTCATATCTGTGTTACATTTAGTAATATTCAGTAATATTGTATTTAGTACTATTCAGTGCTATGAAGCTTAACTAGAAGGAAAATAAAGAACTGAATAATTTGTGTTCTTTATTTTCATAATAATTTAGAACAGACCAGAGAGAGTGGTTAGTTTCAGGACTTGGTTGTCTTTGCAGACAGGGAATCTTCCAGATCAGAGCTGTGATTTCCTCCACTATGTAAGACATAGGTCTCCTAAAATAACATTCCTTTAATTATTTACTCTTACTTTCTTTAACCCCACGTGACCATCACTACCGGAACATAGTCATCAGGGACAAGGATCTGATTTGAAGTCAGTTACTTAGCAGTGAACCGACTAAACCTATGGATGCTCACTGGTATCCAATTCTCTTTTCATGGTGATTTGAAGGCACAGGAGAACTGTTTTAATGTATTGTAGGAAGCTGACTTTCTAGTAAAGTGGTAGTTGCTAGAACACCCTGGTGTGAGATAATCTCTGATTAGATGACTCTGTTTAAGACTCTCTAAGTAAAGATAGAGATTCTGGAGGCAAAACTCTGCAAATAGAATGACATATTAAGTGCTTGTGTCACACGAGTGGCTTTATATGTTTC
Source organism: Kogia breviceps (assembly GCF_026419965.1). Lineage (NCBI taxonomy): Eukaryota > Metazoa > Chordata > Mammalia > Artiodactyla > Physeteridae > Kogia > Kogia breviceps. The sequence goes on from NC_081313.1 coordinate 95,940,865, forward strand.
CAGTGTAGAATGACCAGTTTTGTATTTTGAGAGGAGAGACACTTACATTTCTTGTATTTGTCATCTACAAATTGCTTTCAGCCCCAGGAAATCATTCTTTTCTCACAAGGACAGTACGGTGTAGAAAGAACGTGTGTTACTCTGTTCCTTCTACAAAGAGAGACAAAGGATTAGAAGAGGTTAAGTGACTTATCTTAAAGTTAAGTGACAGATTGTAGACATCTCCCAAGGTGTAGGGAGAATACCCCTCCTTCTCATTGTCCTTAAGGGCTAACCATGGAGCTGAAGTCCAGGAGAAGCAGGATAGAGGAAGTCTCTTTCCACTCGCATGGGATGGTGGGAGGGAGAGTCTAGACTGCCTCATGACAGGTAACTGAGGTGGCCCCGCAGAGGGAATCTGCAAGGCCTTTCTGTTTCTGTAGGCTGTGGCAGGGACCCATGTGCTCTTACTTCCCGAGTGTGTCCAGGGATACAGCTGAGTTGAACGCAACAGGACTGTCATGGAGCCTGCTTTGGTTGAGAGCAATGCGATCACATAGCCAAGGTAGCGAGTTGAACACTCAGTTGGGAGATGAAATGGAGGTTTGTCCAAGACTTTGTGAGTCTCTGTACACATGAGAGCCCAGGTTAGGTCCCCTTGACCAAAACCAGGCTCCAACCAAGCCAAGAGAAGGAGGCAGTACCACTACCTACCATTGCCCCAGATTTGAGAGGAACAAAGGACTCTGCCTGAGGAAGCATCCTCTTCTCTTCACAAGAAGGTTTTAAGCCATAGCCCTCATCTATCTCCTGTACCTCAGACATGCCCAGCAGCACTGATGAGGGGGCGAAATCTAGAACACTTTAAAATAGATGAAACAATATTATTTTAAAGGGTTTTTTTTTAAAGAATGGACAAAATGTATTTTAAATTGAATAGCTCTCTGAACTAAATTTGCAAGCCAGCCAGTAGGGGCTCAGTAAGAAAAGTAGGTTGTTCATTGACTAATTAAGGGACCTATATAAATTGTGGTGTGAGTGGATTTGGGACCCCATTACACTTATATATACAGAGAAATTCTCCATTGAAAGCTACTCATAATATATATGGATATTCCTTCAAAATAACTGTTCCCAGATCATGAATTTTGGACTTTTATTATTTGCCGCTCAAGACTGCAAATGTTTAGAATTATTATAGCTTTTATTTTACAATGTTCAAGAGTAACTGGGTGAAAAAAATAAAAGAACTCAGAAAAAGTGCTTGCTTTATTAGTCACTTAAATGGGGAATACTGCCATAAAGAAAAGAAGGGAAATGAAAATTTTAGCCTGAGGCACTTAGGGCAAGAATAGTTTACCTAGGGAATTCTGTTTCCTCACCTACTTGTGAACTGGAGGGAGGAGAGTGGAAAATCTCCCACCACTACTTTTGGACTCCTGTAAGCAGTCAACATTTTTAAATGTTCCGTGGTTATGAAAACTTAACCATTCTCGTACTCAGAATGATGTTTGAGCTTATGTGGCATTTGATCCAGAGTCAAGGGCATCTGATAATTCAACACAACTACTTTATGAAGTCTCTGGGTCAGAAGTTTGATTAACACTATTGTTTTCACTGAAGTTGTAAGTTTCCCACGTTTGGAAGAGTTGCATTGTTAATATGTAAAAATCTTTAATTGCCCACAGCTGGAAGTTTCCTTCAGTAATTATGAGATTCTTTTCTGCGTTTATATTGTTGATCATCCTGTGTGAGATTCTGTAAGAGACCTCATTTAACTCTTCTAGAGTGCTTGAAAAATTATCACTTTGGAGACAGGAACAAAATCATATTAGATACTTTTCTCCTTTTGGCATTGGAGCAGGTTCCCATTGTTGAAAGTAGGCATGATTAAAATATTTTAAAATCATTCTCAACTGTTTTGGGATTAAAATTCCTTCTAGATTCAAGCTTGAAGGCTTTGATCTCAGTCTGAAAATTTTTTTCTTCTGCTTTTATGGAAAGTAGCTTCACCCATTTTTAATTTTTAGAAGCAAAAAATGCTGTATGTGCACTGGAGAGTTTCCAATTTTTTTCCCATTTGAAAAGTGATAAGTTAGCTAGTTTTCTATCAAGACAGACTGATGAAATTATTACTTCATCTACTGTTATTTCATCCGTTTTAAAATAAATTCTTTGAAATCATTTTCTGAATTTGCCTTTGGCTTATTGTAATGTAAAGCTTTTAGCCTTAGTGAAACCCATTGAGTTGAAAATGACAGCCCTCTACAGAGATTTTACTCACCATCACCACTTGGAATCAATACTCTTTTGGTTGAGAGGCATGATTGTAATTTACATTATCACAGTACTTAACAAACATACATTAATTTCTTCTCCCAAAAAGAGAGGTGAGGGCTTCCCTGGTGGCGCAGTGGTTGAGAATCCGCCTGCCGATGCAGGAGACACGGGTTCGTGCCCTGGTCCGGGAAGATCCCACATGCCGCGGAGCAACTAAGCCCGTGAGCCATGGCCGTTAGGCCTGCGTGTCCGGAGCCTGTGCTCCGCAACGGGAGAGGCCACAACAGTGAGAGGCCCGCATACCGCAAAAAAAAAAAAAAAAAAAAAGAGAGGTGAGGTTTCCCTCTAGAGTATGAGACCTTAGCTCAAAAGTTAACACATAAATTTTACATTTTTAACTTTCTCACTTTAAACTTTGTGATGGCGGCTTATCTGGGTGATTGAAAGCAATTTCAGTAAGTGCTAAATCTAATTGTTTCATATTCACACAGGATCTCTGGGGGTTTTCTTCCATATTCCACTGTATAATATGTTCCCCAAATTCTCTTCCTCTGTACAAAGAACACTTCCCTCAGGATCTGTGTGTTGCTGGCTGGTTCACTGTACCTGCGTCAGGTTTAGTACATAGCTCTGTAAATTTGTGTTTATTAACCAGACACCCTTTGCTCAGGAAGGACTTGGAGAGAAGCATAAAACTGCGGGAAACCAAGGAAGATGAATGTACACTTTTAACAAGGCACCGGAAGAGTCTCTTTGTTTCCCTGTGTGAGATATTACCCATGTAGAGTATTTTGCAGTAACAATAATGGCTAATATTTTTGAGAAATTGTTGATCTAAGTGCTTGGCATGGATCATCTTACTTCATCCTCACCATGTCTTTATGCAGTAGGTGCCATTATTTACAACTGTGAACCTGAGGAACAGAAAACTGGAGTTACCACTGTGCCCAAGTTTCTACAGCCAGTAAGCATCGAAGGCAGTATGAATCCAGCCATTTCAACTTGAGAGCTTGAGTGCATAAACTTCTCTCCTGTTCTTGATCTAAATCATGTCTTGATGGTTTGAAGTGCTAGATGGTGACAGTGTGTGTCTCATCTCTAAATGAGTGTTGCCTGCAGTAACTCCAGACCGCAGTATTAAATTGAATTTGATCTTACGGTTTTCTCCCTAATTCGCTTGTGCTTAATAATTCCTTATGATGCATCTCTTTTTTCTAGTCTTCTTAAATATATGCATTGATATTATGTATCTCACTTAGATCATGAAATCACTCATAATAGAGCCTCTATTTCCCTCCTTTGCCTATTCATTCATTCATCCACCAAATATTAGTGAGCTGACACCGAGTCTCTGGCCTTAGTATATCCTTTGATAACATCTGGTTTCTCAAAACAGCAGGGGCTAAGAAACTTGGAGGGAGAGAAGAGAAAACCCCAGAAACAGTACTCTGAGAAGAAGCAGAGGGGGAGGACATCACAGGACCATTGGAGGCAGGGAGATGGGAGGTGCAGGATGACCCCAACCAGCAGGACCTGGCCAGGAGATGGTGGGGACATATATCCTCATCTGTCTATGTGATAAGACACATTCTTATTCTTGGAACTAATAATAATGTGATGATTCTTTGCATCTCTCACGGCCTCTAGTCCAGTCATCTGCACGTTAGGGGTGCTTAATTAATGTTTACTTCTGGAATAAATGAATCACATAGAGGCACACTGAGAACATATAAATAAGAATGCAAATCAGTCAAATAAGCTGCAAATAAATTCTGCTTGATACATGAGAAGGAGTTTCTTGGTACACTGAATGAATCTTCTTCAGGGCCTGGGTAGCTTGGATATGGGGCTGATGAATCCTTGGCATAAGTTAAGTGTTTTCTTCTCCTTGGGAACAGTATGGTAAGGAAGAGCTGTTTAAGCCTGAAAGTCTGGTTTTAGCTCATCTTGATACTAGTTTAACATCTAACCTATTCCATATACTAGAAGCAATATCTGGCTATATCTGAGTTACTGTAATTTTGGTCTTGAGAGTGCCTTGTATATTGTTTTTGAGTATATTTTATTTTGCTTCCTTCCTTTGGTGGCAAACTGGAAATCTGCCCATGCATAAAATATGCTTTACTCAATGGTCTAAAAATCACTTAAAGTGTTTCCCTTTAAAAGACTTAATTATAGAATTGGGCAGATAGAGGAAACAATTAATTTAATGTATTTTTAAAAGTACATAGGGCTTCACTGTTGGCGCAGTGGTTGAGAATCCTCCTGCCGATGCAGGGGACACGGGTTCGTGCCCCGGTCCGGGAAGATCCCACATGCCGCAGAGCGGCTGGGCCCGTGAGCCATGGCCGCTGAGCCTGCACGTCCGGAGCCTGTGCTCCGCAACGGGAGAGGCCACAACAGTGAGAGGTCCGCGTACCGAAAAAACAAACAAAAACCATAATGGCTTTCAATTCATCCATGAAATGTGACACAAACTATTATATTTGGGAACTTGTCAGTATATGTAAGACCCATGTTTAAATGTTCCATCTCCTGAGCAGTTCAGGCCAATGAGTGACTCTGAAAAGCAGCCGCAGGCGAGTGGGCCATTTGGCTCTAGAGCTTGACTTCAGCACAGGGGTGACACGTGAACAGTTTTGTCTCTGCTCAACCAGAGCTTCAGAAAGCATGCTCCCCCTTCCTCAGTGTGTGGGGTGGCTTGGACACCTGCCACGTGGACACCCAGGAGAGGAGAGAGATGAGCCCTGTGTTATAGTTTCAGAGTTGTTTGAAGGCAACGTGAGAGGTAGACAGTAAATATTTTTAAATGCTGCAAGGAGTTTTCTCTGGGCATATCGAGGGCTAGGCATCAGGGGAAAGGATTGAGACAGATGCCCTCCAAGTTACCTTGCTGAGAGGCTTTGTGGACTCAAGCTGCTGTTTGATGTGGCTTCCAGCTGCCTTTCATTAAACCCATGCCTTGGGCTGACCCCCAGCACCTGGCCTCTGCTCCAGTGCCCTCCTCTGCATAGGCAAATGGCCAGGACCACAGACGGTTTTGTGATGAGCTGGGCACCCTGGGAGCCAAGAGGTGCCCTGTCCTTTTCTCCACAGGCCCTGCCAGACAGGGCAATACCCTGCCTTTGAGAGCCATTACTGTGACCACGATGTGCCCTTGGAGAGCCTGGGCCTCTCAGAACTATCCAGAAATAGCAAGCAGCAACAAAGGCTCATTATGTCTCCAACGTTTACGTGTTTTCAAATGGAAACGACTTAGGACATGGCTGAACTATGGTAGCCTCTGCCACAGTCTTCTGTCCGTTTCTTGTCATTGGGTTTGCTCAGCCCGCCTGAGAGCTGCACAGTGAGGTGAAATTTTATGACTGCATTTACTCAACCTTTGCTGTTCAAAGTTACATGAGGGGTGTGTGGTTCATGTAGAACCAAAATTTAAGTAATGGTTGACTAGTGGAAAAATGAGCCTTGACTCTTAAGGTGTTCCTCCCATGTAAGTGAATCCTTGTGTTAGTAACAAGAGGGAATTACTTACTTTGCAGTGCTAGAGGCATTCAACAAGGTTTTACTAATCCACATAACACACCTTCAGGGTTTATAGACAGCAAGCATTTTACTATTAAAAGCAGCAACATCTTGGTATTCTATATTTTAGGGAAATGACTTTTATAAAGATGCCCTGGGCACTTCGGCAGGATGACATCGGTGCTCCCTGGCCATCTCATTCAGCATCAGCATCCTCCACTAAGATGGGAATTGATTGCTGTTGGGAAGATTATTGCAGTTCTTTGGGACAGTCAGAGCACCAGGCCCTGTGCAATTTACAACAGAAACAGGGTTTTGCCCTTTTGCAGTTTGCTGTGAAAAGGCAGACCAAATTGAGAGACACACTAAAAATGGTGGGTGAATCCAATCCATTAGCATCTCCCTCTACCAAATCCCCCTCTGAATCACTCTCCTCACCAGGTGAATGAGCCTACTTAGGACATTTATTCTTCCCTTGTCTAAAGGGACATGACCTGTCAGGGGTCAGGCTCTTTCCCCACCCCGCTATGCTTTGTGCATTGGCCTAAATTTTTCTAATGGTAAAAAACATCCAGAGATAGTGCAACTAGCATATAAATTTTGGTATGTTTTTGTTTCTCAGAGTCATGGTAGAAGTAAAAGCAGCCAAGGTTTTTACCTGCCTCTGTTTTGGACTGACCCACTAAGTGACTCTAAGCAAGTCAGGGGATCCCAAGGGCTTCAGTTTTATAACTTGTTAATTAGGGGGAGTTGCATTTAGAGACAACTAACACTAACATCCCATTCAGCTCTAAGACACTAATCCTCAGAGGCTTTCTCTTTCCGCCTGGGTATGTCTTTCTCAGCTCTGAATTTTCACTATGTTTCTTTTCCTGCTTTATAGTATAGAAGAGCAACATTGGCTTCACCTGGGAACTTGTCAGAAATCTAAATTCTTGGGACCCCTACTGAATGAAAAATCTCTGCAGTGGACCCAGCAATCTCTGCTGATTCTGATACACACTAAAATTGGAGAACTAATGGTCTAGGGCTCTGATTATTTGCATATTTTAGCATATCTTGGGCAGGGGTGAAGCCTAATACAATTTATATCTTCTATGGTTCAGAATATGAGTGCTGAAAAAACCTTGTTTATGAAGTGTATCTGCATGATACTGAATTGACTATTACTTATGTACATATCTAAATTCTGAAAGTGACTTTTTCCAAGAGCTCTGTGCCATGGGGTAAGAGAAATAAAATAGTTCCTGTCTTGTCACAAACTGCTTTTCTTTTCATTCCTTCTCTCTTAATTGACCTCTTCCTTCTGCAAAAAATACTCTCTCATTTTGCTTTTGCCTTCCTACGACTTATTCTTTTAATGGATAATGTTGTATTTTATGGAGCTGGGAGATAGAGATTGAAGCTTTCTTTAAATACATCATGAAAAAAAAAAAATACATCATGAGGCAGAGCTTCCCTACAGCAGGGAAGAAACAAACAAAACAACAAGCAATGTTTATTTTAGTATCTGAGGCCATGATTTAAAACCTGTTTACATGGCTAATTATTAAAGCATGATAAGCATACTTTTTCAAAGATACGAGGAAAAGTGCATGTTTTAGACTACCTTCTGTTTCTACTGGGCAATGTTTCCAACAGATGGCAGGAGCATCTGGGAAGCAAGCCAGTTTAGGCGCACTGATGGGCCCTGTACTAACATAGCAACGGCTCCTGGTCATTTCTATGAGTCAAGAGTGCTGATGAGAGAGGCATTAGCGCTGAGCTTAAACATAAAACCTGAGCTGTCTCCCAGAGCGAGATTGGAAGTAAAAGGATCGTAGATTTGATAGAACTGGGAAGGATGGTTAACTGTTTTGCATTTTAGACGTGATTGGTGTTGGAAAGAATTAATATGTGTAGGTGTGTTCTTAATGATACAAAAGTTATCTCTTTTGTTGAAAGGACCACAGCCAGCAGTAATTAAGCATGTCATTCCCTGCTGGCAACTGCTTGGTTTACGTGCTGTTTTTATTCCCATTTAGCTGTTTTCTGCAGTAAAATACTCTAGAATCAACAAGGGCATATATATGACAGGGAAAACATCCACTTCTTACAGTATCTCATAAAACTGTGAATGGCAATATCTGAGAATGCAGTTAGCTTTACAGAGCATGCAAAATTTATTCATGGATAGATCTGCAAGGAGACTTGGGTAAATACTGCAAAACAGTCACAGACACTGGGTAACTTTGCAATTCTGATGACATTTCTTGCAGCCGGTATGCAACATAATGAAGAAAGCCTAACATTTTGTGAAATGAGTTGGAGGCTGCAGGAGGAGGAAAGTATATTATACTTTAAAAAGTAGAACGCATTTGACTTAAAAAAAAAAAATCAGTGGCAGAGATGGCTATTCCAAAGAATACTAGAGAGAGTACCATTCTCAGCTTTAAATACCCCCACGGAATTTCCTGAATACACCTGGGAAGTGGTAAGTGAAACTGGATAAACAAATCGTAAGGTACAAGAGTAAGGTACAATAAAAAGCAAAAAGAGTAAGGTACAATAAAAAGCAAAAGCTTTCAGGCGCTATTTTCCCCCATGCCCTTGTAGTACTAATCAGTACTCCTCTTCATCTATTATCAGGGCCCAACTATTCTTCTCTGGGGTTTTGGCCTTGGGCTGATGAGATATTCCACTAAGCTTTGAGACACAGGAAAATATTTTATCTTCTTATTTTTGAGTCCCCATTCCCCAGTCTGTAAGGACTTATTAAGTGTTGAATGTTCCATGACTTCTGAGGTCCATAGGGAGCTTCTGGCTCAACAGACTGTTGGCTTTTTATCAAACCCAACTCTTTCTTTATGGTCTGTTGGTGCCCCCTGCTCATCTTAGGCCCCTTGCCCAGATTCTGACCTCGCATTAGCTTGGCTCCCTGTAATGACTTTCTGATCCTTGGGGCCCACAAGAGAAGTAGAGGCGGGAAGGAAGAAGCTCCTGAGAGGGTTCTGTTAGCAAAAAGGATAATTACATGGTAGTGGGTTACTCACTTCATTTCCCTCTTTCTCATATGAAAAATCTTTGGGGCAGAGTGAAAATATCCATCCTCCTTATATTAGTCTTCTGTATGGTAGTTCTTTTGTAAAAACAGTCAGTTAGGTCTTTGCCATTCAGAGAAGGCAATAAAGTGAGTAGTGTAGAATGTGAAAGCAGGATAGGAGATGGAGTCCTTGGTGTTATTTTGGGGAATATGGCAGCTGGATCCTTGCTCATCCCCAGATTCCTTCCCTCCACTACCTATTAAGCCTACAAGTCTACAGTTGGTATATTTTTTGTGTTAAATGGAAAAACATGCAAATATTTCTGGGAGAAGAATAAAATTACCCATCCTGAAATATATCATTATCAGAATGATAGAACATTAGAATATGTGATCATAATTCACATTACTGTGAATAAATTTACCATTTCTAGGTACCTTCACTCTATCTTCTTTGCCATAGATATCTTCGCCACAAACATTTTCATTGCATAACTAATTGGCTATAAGGCAATTTTGCTATGACCGATTACAGTACCTGGTAGATAGTTTGGTTTGACAGTTTGGTTTCAACTGATTGAAGCACATTAGCATTGCTTTCAGTTATCAGTGTTATTGATAGCTTTTTTGAGCTGACAGATTATGATGATTTGCCCCCAACGTTGGTTTCTCTTATTTTGATTTAATTTATTTTTATTGAGGTACAGTTGATGTATAATATTATTTAAGTTTTAGGTGTGCAACATTGTGAGTTACAATATTAAAGGTTATATTCCATTTACAGTTATTATAAAATAATGGCTATATTCCCTGTGTTGTACTGCATATTCTTGTGGCTTATTTATTTTATACATAGTAGGTTGTATCTCTTAATCCCCTACCTCTGCCTTGTCCCTCCCACATCCCTCTCCTCACTGGTAACCACTGGTTTGTTCTCTATATCTCAAGTCTCTTTCTTTTTTGTTAAATTCACTAGCTTGTTTTATTTTTTAGATTCCACATAAAAATGGTATCACATAGTATTTGTCTTTCCTTTTCTGACTTACTTCAATTAGCATAATACCCTGAGTCCATCCATGTTGTTCCAAATGGCAAAATTTGATTCTTTTTTTATGACTGAGTAGTATTCCATTGTGTATTTATACCACATCTTCTTTATCCATTCATCTGTTGATGGACAGTTAGGTTGCTTCACTATCTTGGCAATTGTAAATAATGCTATGAACATTAGGGTGCATGTATCTTTTCGTATCAGTCTTCTTGTTTTTTGGATAAATACCCAGGAGTGGAATATGGTTTTGTTTGTTTTTTGTTTTTGCGTTTTTTAGTTTTTTGAGGAATATCCATACCGTTTTTCACAGTGGCTGCACCAATTTACATCCCAACCAACAGTGTACAAGGATTCCTTTTCTTCACATCCACACCAACATGTGTTATTTGTAGTCTTTTTGATGATAGCCATTCTGACAGGTGTGAGGTGATATCTCATTGTGGTTTTAATTTGCATTTCTCTGATGATCCATGATGTTGAGCATCTTTTCATGTGCTTGTTGGCCATCTACATGTCCTCTTTGAAAAAATGTCTATTCATGTCTTCTGCCCATTTTTTAATTAGGTTGCTTGTTTTTTGGGTTTTCAGCTATATGAGCTGTTTATATATTTTGGATATTAACCCCTTATCAGTTCTATTATTTGTAGACATTTTCTCCCATTCGGTAGGTTGTCTTTATTTTTTGTAGATGGTTTCTGTTGTGCAAACGCTTTTAAGTTTAATTAGGTCCCATTTATTTTATTTTATTTTTTTTGGCTTTTGTTTCTTTTGCCTTGGGAGACAGATCCAAAAAAAAAAAAATTTTCTGTTTTTGAGCATTCCACCTATGTTTTCTTCTGGAAGTTAAGCCATAAGGTTTTCAATTTGGGCAGCCTCCTGGTAGTGTTTCTGTTTTTTCCAGCTTCCTTTTCTATAATCCTACCACAGAAGAACTACATCTAACTTCATAAGCAGAATAATCTATAGAAATAGGTTTCCCACAACCAAAAAAAAGGTGGGGGGAGGGTCAGATTCTCTCAGTAAATATAATCTAGGAAAAATTTAAATAGTCTATGGTGATATGTTGGAAGTGCCTCGAATTACTGTATCTTGTCTGGATTTAGATTTCATATATTACAACCCATTTTTCTCTGTAGGGTAATAGTACATTTTCACTTGGAAGACAAAAGCATGTTAGGTCAATCTTTAAAGAGTGAATTTGAGTTTGTGAGAGATTGGTTTGAAAGAAGCTAAACATTATCATGACAAAGAGTTCTAGAGTTTGTCTGGTTGAGAATTAAAAATTGGCATGAATTTCTAGCAAGGAAAGTCATTAATTTAATTGCAAAGATTATGGGCTCATCCCTATGTGTAATGAAAAAGGATCTGATATCTCCTATGAAGAGAGAATTTAGCAGTACTCAGATACTCCTAACTCCTTCACAGCCATTATGAACATGGAAAATCTGTTTCTGGCTATAAATCTCATGTCACCAGAAAATCCAAAGAGAAGACATTACCAGTTGATAACTCAAAAATCCACAAGTATGTAGATAAGAAAACATATATCCTATAAAATACATTGTTACCTCCAGTTAATGCCACAGTATAATAAACTAATAAAGCATCCTCACCTCTTTCATTTATTAGGACTACATTCCACTGAATATTTGCACTTTTCAAGGCAGACATTTATTCTGGAGTTGCAACAGCATGAAGCAATGTTAGAAGGTGATTTTGTATCATGTCTGAGAAACTCAACTATTGTCTTTCATTGTGGTAAAATTCCTATATCCATGTAAAATTAAGTAAGTTAGAATATTTGAGTATGGGATTATTTTATTTCTGGAAAAATATAGGTAGATTAATTGTCTAAATTCCACTGGGTGTATAATAGATATTGGGCGAGTTGCTTAATCTCTCTGTCTCACTTTTCTCATCTATAAGTAATACTAATAACTATGCTTTACAGTAGTTAAATTAAAATGCTTACTCTAGACCTTTCTGTGATGATGAAATTGCTCTATAATTTAGCCACTCGCTACATGTAGCTATTGAGCACTTAAAATGTGGCTAATCTATCTGTGTAACTGAATTTATAATTTAAATTAATTTAAGTTATATTTAAATAGTCATGTATAGCTAGTGGCTACCTTACCTGACTGCGCAGGTTTAGAACAATCCTTGGCATGTGATAAATAATCAGTAAGTATTATTTTCAGCTTCTGCTCAGGACAAAATGTGCCACACAAATGTTTCTTAGCACTGC